>NC_081521.1:22453065-22760720 GCF_030273125.1 Centropristis striata
CTCATGTTTTTTAATGCACAAAACACCAAATTCTCCCTGCAGTAATTTCTAACTACTTATTATGAAGTGCAAGTGTTTTTAAATACAATCAAGAAATAGAAATTGTATTATAAACGGTAAACTTGATGTGATCACCCCCATTGATTACTTGTTTCATCCATAGTTCTCAGTGTATAACCACCAGGTCATGTGTGGTTACATGTGATTTCAGATGCATGTTTGTGTTGGATGGATATAACAGCATAGCTTTCCCAGTTGTCATGTAAACAACATGTGTACACCTCCACTACACACACATGTACACACCAAATGTTAATTGTATCTCACAAAATGTTTCCTGATGGTTTTAGCTGGTGCTTATCATACAGCCTTGCAAAATGCCACCCATTCAGTAATTAAAAATGTGTGATAAAGATGCAAATATATGTGCATAAATACGGATGCTTAACACGAGCAGTTATTAGGTTTTCTGTGGACCCTGAGTAGAGCCCTAATGGAATCCAAAGTGCTGAGAATTAGCTTAACAATGAGATCCACAAGCTAATTAGCTTGCAGCTAGCTTGTCCACACATATTTAGGTCCATGCAAAAAAAAAATCACTTAATGTACAATGCGACATTGGTAAGTGGAGTTCTTCTGATCCCTCAACAGATTTCTCCCTTTATGTAAAGCCTCAGCGTCAAAGTGCTCTGTGATGCACGCAGCAGCGAGTCAATGAAAGGAGGCACGTCAGACTGTAATGCACAACCTTTCTGCGTTTCTTTCACTGAAAAGAGTTTTATTGGTGCTGAGCCATCGAGATGATAGTAGAAGGTTGACTAGACATGCATCACTTGTCTCTTGTCGCTGCCTAGAAGGCTGTGTTCCCTCTTCTTTATCTTCCCATTTCTCCCTTCACGACCACCCTCCACCCCACCCCCATCGAACATTTTGAAATGCAATTATGGATCAGTGAGCACCGCCATCAGTCGCACTTCTTGTTAATATTTATCGAGTAGAGCAGCAGCCGCTGCCATCTCTTGAGAGAGGGGCGCTACCCTCATTAGGGGCAATTTTGTATGTGTGCGCGTGTGCATGTGTGCGAGTGTGTGTGATCCTCAGCTCTCCCTTTCATTCCATGGTCCACTCAGCTGCTTTAAGCGAGCTGGTACATTTTACAGACATGAACATGTGGAGGTGCAGCCTTTCACAAAATGTGTGTGTGGCTGTCTTAAGTGTCTGCCGTTCTGTGAGGAAACAGCTTTGACAAGGGCATCTAGGCGTCTATGGACACGGCCGGCCAGCCGAGCCTGCTGCAAGCTGTTTGATTGAAGCATTCTGCCTGTAATGTTCCCCATTGAGCAGCAGCCTTAAAGCAATAGAACCACAGCACAACAGCTACTAAACCCTGAATGGCCGTTCATTGTCACTTACCTACAAAAGGAAAACAGACGGGAAATTGTTGCTGATATTATACTTCTTAACCGTGGACGTCTGGAGCAGGTTTACACATGAAGTGGGATCATTTTCTCAATCTGAACAAACCAAAACATGTTCCGATTATCTCTATTTATTTGACAAATAGCCCCCTCCCTTTTCTCCGCTCACAGTTGGCTGTGAGCAAAGGATTTTTTACTGCTGCTTTGGCAGTATCAGGTGACTTTCCCCATTATGACCGTGTTGATTAATGCTCCTCTATGAGGAGGTATGCGCCCCCTCCTGTTCCCTCCCTCCTTTGCTGTCTCCGCACACTTGAAATTTCATTGAGGTGAAGCTATTAATGCTGTTCTTTGTGGTAACATTAGGTCATTTAGCTGAGGTGTTGGGGGTCACTAGCTGCGGCAGCAGCTGTTTCTATGCAAGCATGTTCTTAAGCTGGGCACAATCTGCAAGACTGACAAGTGCTAGTCCTTCTCTGGTGTCAGTTTGCAAGCTCGGTGCATTTCTCAAATCAGATGGAGACAGGCACGCATCTCTCAAACAGCTACACAGCTCTGTCTCTCTTTGGGCAGGCAGGTAAGATTGATTGTCCACAAGAGCGCAGCGATGAATAAATAAAGCAATACAAATGGCAAGGTTGAGATAACAACGTAGTTCAGACTGAGCGAGTGCGGGAGGCTTTATTCAGCTCTGCTCGTGGGTATAAAACCAAATGTACCCTACCCAACCCTCCCCCTGGCTCCTCGCTTCTCTTCTCCCTTGTATCCCCCTCTTTTCATCTTTTTGGACAGATAACACTTTTTTTTTCTCTCACCCTCACTGCCCTCCCTGTGCATTAGCTAAATGCTGCTATGGAAACTAGTTGTTCAGCCAATAGGATGATCTCGTTCTCTAGGATAGAAGATGGGAGGGGAGGGAAGTAGGGACAGACTGAAATCAAAATGGGGTTTTGTGTGTGTTTTTATGAGTGGTGATTACCTTCCCAGATGGAGCGGGTGCAGCCTCTGGACAGTGGGGGTGGGTTGGGCTGAAGGGCCAGGCCAGCGGCCATAGCATTTTCATAAGACTCTTTAAAAGCTCAATCAATAGCCACCTCTTTGACCCACCACTGCTAAATTATTCAGCAGAGAAGCCTTTTGCCTTCTCTTCCCCCTTGGAGTTTCATTAGTTGAGTTTACTTTCGCCGACTTGGCTACACCTCTCACACACACGCAGATGCATGCAAATTTGTCAAGTCATTTTTCAGTGACGGATGACATTTGGGCCTTGCATGCATATATATCCAAGTGCTAATTTCACCCCTTGTTGCTGAGTTGTTGAAATATTCAGCGGCTCCTCAGACACTTTTTCTTTTTTTTTCTGGCACATCACAAGTGAAAATGTCTCCTCTGATGTCTTCACTAACATCTGAAGCAAATTCACTGCGCTGCGGCGTGGAGCACTACATTTTATCTTTAAAGCAGGAGAGCAAACAGACAGTGCTATCTTCTTTGGCACCAGCTTTGATGAAAAAATTGGGAAAACAAATGTAGCTTAGACATCAAGAAAGGCAGGTAGATTTGACGCTTTAAAAAACCTTCAGGACGTCGTATATAAATATAATGACAGGGGCTTTTTAATTACCTGACCAGG
Organism: Centropristis striata; assembly: GCF_030273125.1. NCBI lineage: Eukaryota > Metazoa > Chordata > Actinopteri > Perciformes > Serranidae > Centropristis > Centropristis striata. The sequence continues at coordinate 22,456,117 of NC_081521.1, forward strand.
TCTTTCTTTGAAATGAAAACAGACGACTCTTCCAGGGGGAGTTGCGCACTAAATTAGAGGGTTAAAGGACCTTTGAAGTAGACTAATGTTCATAGTCTCTTACAATCACTGGGGTTTGATGGTTTCTCCAGTAGATACCATAAAATTGCAGATGAGTCTCTTTATTATACGTTTGCTCATCGTTTTCAGCCGCAAGTGTCTGTGAGTTATGTCTTTAGAGGAGAATCTCTTGTCCCTGCCTGGCCACCCACGGCTGAGTGTAGTAACCAAACACTAAACACATTTGTGTGGATTGGTCAAGCTTTAATTGGATTGGCCTCTGCTCTGAAAATGGACGGCTAATTTTACACCACCACCTCGTCCTCTCCCACTTTACATTTCCACTTCCCTCCTGTCCCCTATTTTTCTCCTTTCCACCCTCCACTTTTCCCCGCTCTCTCAGCTTAAGTGGGTATCTGGCGTGCTTCACCACTAGTTCTCAGTTCAGCTCAGTGTAATTTCCAGCTTGTCCAATGTGTGACATGCCAATAAAAAAAGAATGAGAGAGAGGGAGAACAGGAGAGGACGAGGACGAGGAAGAGGAGGGGTGAGAGCTGTGGAAGTGGAGATTTACAGTGGTATCGGGTTCACACGCTTCTACTAGAGCTCTATTTTCCCCCCTCTTTCTCTGTTAAAGAACACATGGTGCAAATTAACTCTCACCAGTAGAGAGAGCAAAGGGAGGAAGGAAAGAGGGAAGAAGGGCAAGGGCATCGGTCAGAGAGAGGAGCAGACACGAGAGGAGGAAATTTCAGGGATTGCTGTGACTTCTGAGGAATGTCGACACTTTGTACCTTGGGGCCTGCTGCCTCACACCGCCCTTAAAACAACAGTAACATCACCACAGGCTGCCATCTTCAGCCGCTCCCCTGCAGCAGCAGTGAAATCTCATACAGACTCTCACACATTCACTGTACTGCAAGCTTGACTCATTAGCCGTGTTTTCATTCAATTGTCAAGCAAATTTGAAGCATCCTTAAATTGTAATTTAGCTGCGTTCCCATACGCTGGTTCAGAGCAAATAGACTAACCTACAGTGTATTTTTGTCAGAGGTTGTTGCTATAGGCTACACAAGGCTGTAATCCACTAGTAAACAAAGAAGAAGGTTGCAAACTGAAAACGGGGCAAGTTTTAACTGTTTTTCATGTCTGCTAGTATCGGCCATTTTTCATGCTGACAAAGACAAGTTAATATATTATATGGGAAGCAGAAACAGTTGATTATGGTGTTTCCAGATTCCATTTAGCCAATCAACTCTTTTTCAACAAAGGAAAAATCCACATCACGCGAGTGTAAACACTTGTTTTGCCAAATCAAGAAAGTCTTATTGCCATTTGCATTCAGCTGTTCTAATCTGATACTTGGAAAATGTACATAAAAATCAGTAAAATGCAACACAGCTAGTGCTAGTGTCATCTATTCTCCATCCATGAACGCTTGTTGATCTAATGCAACACATCTGGCTCACATATGCTCACGTTATGATCATTTAAAAAAAGAACATCCCTGTTTTAGAGCTCTCATATGCCTTTTCTCCTTCACAAGTCAGTATACGTGAACAAGAAAAGCCTCTGTTAAACCAAGAAACCAAAGAATCTTATCAGTCATGTCATCAAGATTTAGACACTGGAGCTGCTCCATAACCAGCGAACAGGAGACTTTAATGGCTCACAACTCAAACTTTTACTGTCAAATGAGGATTTTTTTGTTGTAGATTTGTAAAATCCCCAATAAACTATAAAATGCAGCAATATTCTTAGAGATGAACTCAGCAGAGCCTCACCTTTTGTAACACAAAAAGATAAGTAACTAGTCCATATAGTAAATAATATAAAAGGGTAAAATTGCTGGACAAACAGGTTTTCTATTAATGCCAAATTTAGATGGGTCTTTCCTGGGACACAGAAGGAGGATTGTGTGTTTTCTGTTCGATGCGTCACACTTCCGCCCGCAGTGGCTGTGACTGGTGTTGCATGCACTTTGATGGGCAAGTCTAAATTGTGTGTGCCTGTCAGTCACTGCCAATGGATCACATGGACCAGGGGAACCACAGCTACAAGGGCTTGGAGACGCTTCACCACACATGCACACACATTTCATTTATACTCTGCATAGGTGCATTTTTGTGACTTGCACAAAAAAAACATTGCACACTTCATTATTCTTGCGTTGCGAAGCCCTTAAGTCCTCTGTTGTGCTTACCCCAAAACCGTCCTGTCCAAACCTCAAAATCCTCTACCATCTCCTCTGCTCTGCAGTTTCTCAGCACATACCTCAGCCCCCTTCTCCCTCCCCCCTCAGCCCCATTTCTCTCCTGAACATCATTCTCTACTGAGATTTCACGCTACTACCAGTTGATTTTATTGTTGCCTGGATCCTTAAACAGTACGCTATGAAGCAGCATAAACACTATCCGCGATGGTAAAGACATTTCCTGGCATCAAAGGGCCGAGCTGTGCTATCCCCTCAGTAGCTGTATTCATTTCTGCTCCCGCCACGCTCAAACGCTCTTTGTTCTTCTCTTTATAGGAATGTACTTAACAGTTTGGCAGTGTTGTGTTTGTGAACAGAGCCGCCTTTGTTCCAGCAGGCAGTTAACACTTGTGCACAGAGCAGAGGGAGGAAAGTCTGCGTTATTAAGCCTACTGTTAAATTAGCCTATCTTAATGAAATGATTAAGAAAATACAGACCTCCCCTAAGTCCCCCCCTCCCCCCTTTTTTTTGTACAGTCGTCAAATCCCCATGTCTTTTTATCCAATGGCTTCTCCTTTACCCCCATACAGTTGTTAAGGCAAGCTGCTGCCGTGCAAGGCAATCTGTGTTTGGAGCTGACGTGCTGCTTAATTTCCTCTTCTTACTCGCTCTGGAGATAATTGAAATAATCAGAGCATTTTAAATACTTTTTTTTAAAACCCAGATGGTACTGGCTGAGTGTTTATTGGTAGGACTAACACAGTCAGCTATATAGACTTTCACTGCAGCATCACGACAAGCTAACCTTGGGCTATTGAGCTTAACAGCCCATTTATAGATCGCCATAATGCCCTCCCCATTTGAGGGTGAATAACTCTTTATAGGCTCCCATCATTTGCTCTTTTCATATCTTACGGCATTCCTCACCTTCTTCAACATTATTTCTCTTCAACTTCTCCTTCCTTCCTCTCCTCTACTGTCTGGTCCTTGTGATGAATCTTGTGCCTCTAGGCATTGTGGGATGGGGGGGCTGATTTGGGCCCATTACTGATGGTGGCCCAGCACGTGGGCATGTCCGAATCGGTTCACACACCAGCTAGAAAGGACAGCAGGGAAGAAAAAAAAAACAGCTCCGGTCTTCCTCCCACCTCTCTGTCTCCTACCTTCACCCTCTCTTCTCCAGGTGAAATGGAATGATTTAATGTGCGGCCCTGTCGGAGTGGGTAATGGAGTTGGCGGATGAGTGCGAGAGGCTCTCTCCATCAGCAAGTGGAGGGTGTGGAGGGGGGTTGGAGGTGATTGAGACCCCCGTCTATCTGGGTGTGCTACTTGTATAGACGGTGACCTCTCGTCCTCTCCTCCCAGCAGAGCCGAGATACACACATTTACACAAAACGCACACCCTGTTTCTCCGGCGTGAATGCCGCAGTGGAACTTGTGCTTACACTCCTGTAGCTGTAGACTTGTGACAGGACCTGTAGGGGATTGATGGAGCTTGCTGTTAACAGATGGCTGACTGTCTCTCGGAGTACGTTTTGGCCCAAAACATTGTCTCTAAAGATGCCTCCCCGGGTCATTTGAGGAGCTTTTAGACGAGCTTACTCTGAGTGATAATGAGAGGTAATGTTATTTATTTGTCAGAGCATTACTTCAGCTTCTTTGAAGCTGCTAATTGAGTGTTTCATGTAGGTTAATTTAAGACTGTGTTTTTATCAGATCACACAACTAAAATAAAGTCACTTTGAGGTTATATTGCACCACGATACAAAAACTAATTCAAACAGTGAGAGGTACTGAGGGAGAATATTGATTACTACTATTGATCACACTCACCCTGTCCTTGCTCTCCCCCCTTGTCTTTGTTTGGACTGTTAACACTTTACATGTTGTAGAGCCCCTTTATCAACACTCACATCCAGTCCACCTCAGCACTAAGACTAAAGGCTTAGTATTGGTTATCCTTAAAGGGGATCAATTATACTTTTCATTTTTTCTGTCATATATATAACATATATACTAAAATACTGGATCTTCATACTTGGGCAAACGTTTCAGATCATGTGGTTTCTGACTGTTCTAAATGCTCTTCTAATGGATTTTTTCTACTCTTGGATCAAAATTACGTGATGCTTGTGATGGATGCCTCTATATGGTCATCTGAACAAGGCATGTTACTGCAGTGTTTACATTACATACCCTGCTACATGTAGCAGGGCTACATGTCACATGGCCACATGCTAACGCCAGGCTGATGTTAATTTCTCCCCAATTTTCTGCTTGAACATGCTTGATTGTTCAGTGTTTGGTTTGGAAGCTTTTCTCTGCAATATTTCATGACAGAAAGTTCTCCTTAGGCACCGTTACAGTCACTGCAATGGCACAAATGCAGCAGATCTGTAAATGTTGAAACATCTGAGCAGATGGGGCTTTTTTAGAAAGGGGTCTTAAAGAGACAGGTGCAACAACAAAGAACCTCAGACAAAGGGTTAATAGAGGTGCAGCAGCCATTGGCAGCATGAGAAAAATCAAGTAAAGATGTTCTATTAGAAACCAAAATACAAGTATGAACCTGAAAATGAGCCAAATAGGTCCCCTTTAAGAGATTAGATTTAACAGTCCCTCTCTTGTGTGCATGGCTGTTTGAGACTCCCGCTTAACTCAGGACTCAGCAGCAACCGGCCATAATTAGGTGCAAACTGTTTGCTGCCACGCTAAAATGCCATTTAAATGCCAAATGGCAGCGAGGGTGTGTATAATATGTGGGATCTCTGGCCTGGTGCTGTAGACTCTCTGCTGGATTGTTGCTGCTGCCAGGGAGAGGTTACACAGAGATAAGTGGTTGTTCTTGCCCCATCAGCCTACACTGCTCTTGTTAGCTCATCGGCTAGGCATCCCGATCCAAAAGCTTAAGCAGTCCACTAGCTGTTGTTAGCAGAGGTGCTATTTGATAAACAGGAGAGGGTAGGTGTTTAAGTAATTAATGTGCAAGTGTGTGCAGATGTGCCAGTGGCTCCTGCTGCTGGCATAGTGTAGCCAAGCTCAGCTTTTGGTGTGGAAATTCACTGAGACCATGCAACCTTCCCCTCACAAAGGAGATGGTTTTTTTTTATTCCCAACATCAGATCTCCTACAACTGATTTTGGCTCTTTCATAAGGTCTTTTGTCTAGGTAGCGCTGACACCTACTCTGTGCTGTTTCATTTAACTGCTCTGACTTTAATGGGCTCTCTGCTCGTCTATTGCTTGTGAGTACAGCACCACAGGCCCATATAAGGAGTGTGCATGAGCTCTGTGAGGTTCTGCACAGAATCACAAGGTGTCTGGAGCCCACCTGTCAAGCCCTACCACAGCAATCTTTAGCACCAGCCTGACAAAAACCACCGGAGCACAGCCGTCTGTACGCCAGCCTGCTTATGTGCTATGCTAACACGCTATAACAACGATATTTATTATGGTAATATGTCATGCTAAGCTTGCAGCCATTGGTTGCCTTTAAAGAAAAGAAGCAGTGTGTTCACAGGGCTGGTGCAGCAGCCGCTGAGCTTTATAGCCTTTAAAGTAAAGCAAGGCTACACATCCCCACATCCCTACCAAAGACTCTAATGTGTGGGTTTGTGTGTGTGTGCTCGGATCACTGTGTGTGAGCAGCGTGTGTAATCACTCCTAGCTGGCGGGCTCAGAGGGAGAGGTGGAATCAATGCAGTGGGCTATGAAGAGAGGAGAGAGAAAGGAGGAGAGGGAGGGAGGAGGCTGATCAATATCATAGCAGCAGGGTGGGGTAATATCCACTTCATGCTGCGCCGCCACAAACGGGGAGGATTGTGGGACTGGGGGGGGAGAGTGGGGGGCAGTGGAGAAGAACAGAAATGAGAGGGAGAGAAGAGGGAGGGGCAACGGTAAAAAGATGCAAATCTCCGTGGCGCCGGTAAACAAGAGGCTTTGTGTCAATCACCAGAAGAAGTGGCACATTTAGCATTCTCCTCTCTCCCTCAACCATTCCAACACTGCTGAGGATTGTTTGCACGGCAGCTGCCCGCCCATTGGTCCGGGCCAGTGATGGGGCGTGGCTGCACGGTGATAATGTATGGGCTGCCATGGCAATGATACCCGCTGTTTAAGAGAGTCATCAATAACCCCGCCCTGTTGTATTCCACAGACTGTTAGTCAATGTCAGCTGGATCATTCCATCATCAACCTATCATATCACTCTCCACACACAATCTATTACAAGCATCCACTCTGTTACAAAGGGCCAGCTGTAAGAACACCTAATCACCCTCCACCCAAGGACAGGTGGATGTCAATCACACAATAGAGAGGAAAGGAGAGAGATCTGCCAACAAAACAGGCTGAAGGCGAGCTAGCTTCACACACAAGCTACAGTACATAAAGCTCTCTTTATGCTGCTTTGTCGTTTGAGGTTGCGTGCACAGTACCAGATCTCATGCTGATGCTGATTGCATGGTATGGTGAACTGTGTCTCCTTTCTGCTTGATTTAACTTCAAAGCCGTGACTGGGCTGAGCTGAGCGGGCTTCACATTGCCGTTTAGAGCTGGGAGACAGGATGTGATGGCGGACAACTGAACTGTGCACTGTAAACGGACACTTCCTCTGCGGTGGGTAGGAAGTCCCCACCAAACCATATGGTCACACTGGGATGCACAGATCATCTGTGTGTGTGTGTATGTGAGGGTGCATTCCTTGGTTTTCCCCTGTGGGTTTCTGAATGTGTTTGTGTATTTACTCCACTGTTCCTGTATATAGCATCTTGCCCTGAACACGCTGTTACAGCTAATTATATTGACCCGGCCTCTTATCAGCTGTTAAAGACAGAGGTGTGTGTGTGTGTGTGTGTGTGCCACCTTTCAATGGGGCAAGTGAGGGGTGAAAGTGAAGCAAAAGGTGACTTGCAAAGAAGAAAGCATCATTTCAGACACAGCACTGACCTCTCTTGTCTTTTATTTCTTTTTTTTTCTTCTTCCTCTCCTTCTCTCACTCACTGCGGGTAAACAGTCATCCCCCTCTCCTCTCTGACAGAGTGAGCTGAGGCAAGTAATTCCCCCGTCTACAGCAAAATCCTTTACCTCCCTTACCCAGCTCCTGGATGCTGCTGCACAAAGCAAATGCAGTCTGTGTGTGTGTGTGTGTGTGTGTGTGTGTGTGTGTGTGTGTGTGTGTGTGTGTGTGTGTGTGTGTGTGTGTGTGTGTGTGTGTGTGTGTGTGTGTGTGTGTGTGTGTGTGTGTGTGTGTGTGTGTGTGTGTGTGTGTGTGTGTGTGTGTGTGTGTGTGTGTGTGTGTGTGTGTGTGTGTGTGTGTGTGTGTGTGTGTGTGTGTGTGTGTGTGTGTGTGTGTGTGTGTGTGTGTGCGCTCAAAGTATGCCTTTTGATTTACAGGCACACACACGGATAAATGGGCGGAGAAGGCTTTGATGTGCCTCGGTTGCAGAGAGTAGAGATGTTGGTGTGTTGTTCAACCTCTTTGTCTCGCGCTCGCTCTCGGTGGGCGCTCTATCTGTGCGCGTGTCAACGATAACCAATATGTTTGGCACAGTATGCTCATCATGACTCCAATGTTTTTCCTGTGTTCTGCATTAGTGAGCAATTGTTTACTTGACCATGTGTATTTTATTGTGTTACAGTTTGGGAAATGAACAGCAGAGACATTTTAAGGGGCTGCAGCTTTAATTAGCAGGGATTCAAAATGAAGACATTATATTTTCTGTTATTCTTAGATGGTTGATGCAATGTTTTCTCAGCTAAATGTTCTTTAGGGACATTGTTGTCATTGTAAACAAAACAAAATAGATCAATAGATCAATTTTACATTCCCATCTTCACTCCATGTCATTAATGATGTGCAAAAATATACTACATCATATTATATTGTGGAATATATGAGCATGCTCTTCACCCTCTGAACTTGTATTCACTGCAGTATATAAATCCTGCACCTCTATGAAACAGCACAAGCATGTCTAGTAGCAAGGACAACTCAAAAAATGTCTTTTTTTTTGCAGTATAACACAGTTATGATGCCATAAATCATTAAAACAGAGCTATTTGAATTTATTTGGTGTTATAGGATCTGTTTAGTGCAAACCGTTTAATCTTGGCAAATATTAAAAGAGAAGCATATAGTTAAGTAGTTTGTTTGTTTTTTTTAATATATTTTTGGGCCATTTTCAAGGTTTTATTGATATTGAGAGACAGAGTGAAGAGGGGACACCAATGGGAAGACAGGAAGACATGCAGGAAAGGGCTCCGAGTCAGATTCAAACCCGGGTCGCCCGCTCACGAGGACAATGCCTCTATGGTACGCGCTCTACCAGGTGTGCCACCGGGATGCCCCTAATTAAATTTTTAAGATAGTCGGGAATGAGAAAATCTGATGATAATTTCAGTTTTTACTATGAAACGCTGAAGTCAGAAAACCTGCATTTCAAACTCATGTGCGTAATGTGTGTGCAAAAATATTTTTCCACTTGGCAGTGACAGTTGTGTTTGCAGCATGTCTGCTCACTTAATGCAAACCGGGTGTGCATGTTGTTTCATTTTTTCTGCCTTGCTACATTCAGTAATTATACATTTCCACACCTTTCCTCTTACTCTTACACCAACCATTTTTAGTTTAAGAACATTAATCTGTTATGTCCAATCAAAAACTGTGGTTTGCTTGCATTGCTGCTGTTTCTTAATCTGATTATTTTCCTAATTTACATTTTCTTTCCCTCATTAGCTCATTGTGCTTTTATACCATACGCCTACTTGACAGTTAAAGATAACCAAAAGGCACAACACCCCTTGATTTTTATGCACTAGCAAATGTAAAACCTCTAGTGGTGAGGTAATTGCGTAGGAGGAATAGAAAATTTCAATCAATGATACTAACACAGAAATGTGAAAAATATCAGCCTTTGCTATCAGTTTAAAAATGCCTTTGGACTGATACCATACTTTGGAATGACTGAATTAGGTAAGCAAAATATTCTGAAAATGGGTTTCCTTTTGACTTTATCTTCATTTTCAGCTCAAATTAATGAAATTACTGAAATGTGTCACTCTCAGAAACTCCATACATAATCATGTTACAATATGGCGGCTGTTTCTGCCGGTCTAGACTGAGAGTCATGCAGTACTCCTTCTAGCACTGGGCCAGCCTTGTTATTGCAGCTGTGTTGTCGACAATACATCTCTTGTTGCAGCACAGCAGGAGGCTTCTCAAAGCCTCTGGCCTCCGTGTGTGTGTGTGTGTGTGTGAATATGTGTGCACACGTGTTATAATCACATTCTTCCCGAGCATTCAAACCACAGTTATTGCGAGTAGCCTTTTGATTTTGCGAGCTGTAACTGTATTTGCTGAGAGGTCTATAACTTCTTTAAATCTTTTTTTTTTTTGACACGCATATCTGATAGCCCCATTTGCATCCACACTGATATATCGTCACACACATGGGTAGGTAATTTGCATGTGATTATTTGCATATTGTACAAAGCAAGCGTGCCTGACAGACCACCCACTGCTCTGCAAGTGCGGCATCTGGCTGATACACAGCTTACATGATGTATTACTGATAGGGCCAGTGTCATCACTCGGGACTGACGGACAGGCAAGGTCACCTTCAGACGCAGAGATAGAGGGGAGAGAGACGGCGAGATGGATATCTTCAGAAGCAGTGGCCAGATAAAACAATACATTCACAACTGGTTGATCTGATGGTGATATGAGCCCTTCAAGGCTGTCTGCAATGCTGTCTGTCCGGTTTCCCATGCAGCGTTTAGATCTGTTTTTGCATGCTTGCGCTCTTCTTCTCTGCTTGTTTGCCTTCATCTCTTGCTGTGCGTCGCCACTCCTTTCTCTCCTGGGCGTGTGTGTGTTTATGTTCTTACACAGAAACGGTTACATGTATGTCCGTGGGAATGAGCTTTGGTGTTTGTGTGTGTAGGAAGGATCATGAAGATTCCTATTGGCGTGTTTTCGATATGTGCTGACCATACACAGCAACACACAACACACACACACACACACACACACACACACACACAAGAAGCCTCTTCGTTTCTCTGTATCTATTCACTCTCACACACACTCCCCACAGACACACTTCTCTTGGCCGTACAGCTGCATTTACATAGAAAAAACCTCCAAAGCATTCACAGGAAGCATGGACTGTATAAAAGAATTGGACGTAGCCACTGTTATGTCAACCATTGGTTTTCTGACAAACATTTTAAAGCCTCAAGTTTGTCATTTTAGCCATTTCATCTTGATTTTTTTTTTTGGACTTAAAAAAAACAAAATTATCATCATTTTGAAGATTTAGTAATTTAAGACCATACATTTGTCAGGAAAATGTTTACTGGGGAAACTAATCAAGTGAGAAGTAGATTTTCCATCAATTTTAATTTTGTAGCCATAGGAGTCTCCCCCTGTTGGTCATTAGAAAGAATGCAGGTTTAAGGCACTTCACTCCTGTTTCAGACCTGGAGGCTAGGCTAGTCCACTTCTTTTATACGTTTGATGACAGGAACAAACACATGAATACACACACTGTTCTTTTTTATTTTTTTTACCAACCCTTCCATGATCTCTCTCAAAGCACACACCCCCATCAGTCTTTGAAGTGGCACATATTTGCACACACACAACACTCCCCAGTGAGTTGTTGACACACACAACCTTTCCACCCTGCACGCACATCCTACCCAAATCTTATTTGCTTTGCACATTTATCATTACTGCATTAACCTACATTTTAGCCTGATATTTAAATGTGTATGTGTGCAAATTATACAGAGGGTGGAGGGGTCATTTCTGTCTTCCATTACAGCACTCAATCAGCCCACAGCCCCTTCTCTGCCCATGCCCTGCTCAGGAGGCTGCCACTGGTAGTCATACACACATGCACATGCACACATATATATATACACATGCAGGGTCTGGATTAGCTGGCTGGGCAGGCGTCCAATATGACATCCACACACACACAGCCTAATATTCATATCCTTTCTGCACGCCCCTCTCAGTGAGCCGTCCCCCCTTTTTTCCTCCACAGCAGTCGTCCAGTCAGTATTAGTAAGATGTCTCATTAGCTCACCAGGCTAAGCTAACAAGGCATAGCTAACACAATGGATCAGAGGCAAACCTCCTTCCAAACAAAACACCAGGCCGTTTAAACACTGCACAACACAAAGGCAGCCTGTGTCGTCCAAAGACGCCAGCATTCCTCAGTCTTTGTGTGCGTGTGTGTGTGTGTGTGTGTGTGCATGTACGTGTGAGTGTGTGTGTCTGCGTCTAACTCCGAATCCTGACTCATGGGTATTACCTTGAGACCAAACAAGTCGCTGCTCTCAAGAGAACATCCAGGGCTACACGCAAACACACACACACACACTGGCAAACACACTGACATGCACAGGAAGCCAGGTATCAAAGCGAGATGGCTTTGAAGCGGCTAAATGAAAGGCTGAAGGCAGAAATGACAATGTTTTCTGGCAGGCTATAACTGTACGTCTGGCTGAGAGGGAGGGCTTGGGAAATAAAGTCAGTATTATGATCTGAACACCCAGATATGAGCTCTCCTAACCGCCTCCATCTGTCCTCGCGCAGCCTACGTTTGAAGTCTCACTTGGATCTACATTCTAGTCTATACCCTGCTAGTGCTGCAAGGATTTCTGTCTGTGCTCTCAAAAAAAAAAGAAAGAAAAAGAAGTGCCTGTGTATTTGTGTGTAGCCTAAATCACTGAACACAAGTTGTCAGGTCCCTGGTGCTCCGTGTCTGTGGTCTGCAGATAATGATCATCATTAGTGGATGTATTTTTTTATATCCTCTCTCTCCTTTTGCCTTTCACAGTGCTGCTCTCTGTACCATCACTTAACTCGTCTTAAATTTCTTGGCTAAATCCGCCGTGCAGCAGAAAGTGTGTTGGAGGCAAAGACAAATATTGAAGTTGGACACAGCCTGGCTATTTTATGGAGCGTGCAGCAAAGCCTGGTGTTCTTGAGTCTCATCATCACTTTCTGTCTCACAGAAGGGCAACTTGGTCAACATCATACATTTTTCGTATTATTCCTGCCATTAATTTACTTAATCCCACTGGGACACATTTGAAATAAAGCAGAGATGAAGCAACGATTGGTGCAATTAGCCAGGCTTGTTATCAGCAAGGGGTCGAATTAGGGTCGCAAAATTCTGGGAATATTCAAGGTGGAAATTTTCCATGGGAGTTAAGGAGAATGTATGGTAATTAATGAGAAATAAGAGCAATACGATGGAAATATTGGGGCTGTCTGCTCAGGCTGAATGTACCATGTCAGAAACTAACCTTTTACCATATCATAGGCAGACATAATTGACATAATTCATTTGTGAAATGTGCCATGTGGGGTAAGTTAAATAATGGTGAAATGTACTATGACAATTTGAGCTGACAATGTGACTGGGTTTAAACTAAACACTTAATTTACGTCAGAAAATGTAAAGAATAAGGAATCAAAAGAGATATATTAATTATAAACCAGCAAATCCAGCATAAAGTGCTTACAAGTCATAAACGGTGTGCTTTGGTTAAGGCTACTATCTGCTGGTAAACTGAAAAAAATAATAATATTCACTCCAGCAACATTTCCTGAAAACATGTAGTTCTTTGGCTCAGGCTGTGCAGTGGTGTTGGCAGTATTGTGGGCTGCACATGTGATGAGAGAAAGCACTGTGACTGCAGAGGGTTGTAATTTTACTGAATTCCTATTTAATAGGATGCTGGCAAATGATCTGTACATGTGATAGAATAGTGTTCTGCTGAATGCAGTGCTTGTTTACTATTCAATTCAATTCAAAGTGGATATTTATAACCAAAACATGACATGTGAGCTAGTATTGCTTTTTTATGTGTATTTCTGCCACAAATAAGCTTTTTAAATTAAAATTGTGCAAATATTCCCAGAAATCCCAAGCTTAACTTCCCTTAAAATTTTACCAGAATTGCTACGACCCTTTACAACCCCCTGGTCCTTCTCATCCAACACTGTTTGTTGGATGAGAAGGACCTCAGATGAAGCAGTCATGTGTGGTGCTTGTGACTCTCCAGTGTTTAAAGTGTGCCTGTGGTTGGCAGTATGATCCACCAGTAGTGGCCCTCAGCCCTCAAGTCCTAATTAGTATCATCTGTGATTTCCGCGTGACTCAACCCCTCTCCCCTTTTCCTTTCTCCTCTCCTCCTGCACCATTCCTCCTTCTTTTGCCTGGATGACAGGAGGACCTGTTAACCTCAGATGTGTCTTGTCACGTTGTCAATCTGTACAATTACACGTCTAGTGAGTCCGTCGTAAAGTGATTTATGCGGGTCTACTCAGCTCCTTGAAAGGGAGGTTTGAAATTTAAGGCAGTCGTGGGCGCTCATGTTCAAAGGCACATATACACACGCACACACAAAGAGCAACAAGAGCAAATCTGCCCACTTTGAAACGGCTAATGCTCATCCAATCCAATATGGAGCCGGGCTGACAGATGGGCCCAGTGTGTTCAAAGCAGAGGGCTCCGATTTAATATCCAAACAGGTCAAGCTAAAGAGAGCCAGAGAGAGAGACACCCCCATGTAGGCACGGCGCAAAGGTCTCGCCAGCACCGCCGCCACAGCTGGGACTCACCTCACCTCCTCCCTGCCCCCCCTCCTCCCTCTGCCTCCCACACTCTCTCCATTTGTTCTTGTTGCCAGGCGAGGAAGCAGGCTGTGCGTTGTTCCTGCTCATAAACATTGTAATCAGCATTTGTTTAGCGTTATAATATGTGCCTATGAGAAGGAGGCATAAGAGGCAGGTTATCCTTCCTTCATCCAAGTGGCCAAGTGCTCACTGTGAAGCCCATAAGGAGAGGAGGATTGCAGAGTGGAATCCTGCTGCTGCTGGCTCTGACAGCCTGATTTAGAGGTGCTTTTTCTTACCTCTGACACAGAGTCCCAGCCTGCCCCGCTCTACTGCAGGGTTGGGAGAAGAATAGTGGTGCTTATCCTGAAAGCCTGTTATTTGTGTGTGTGTGTGTGTGTGTGTGTGTGTGTGTGTGTGTGTGTGTGTGTGTGTGTGTGTGTGTGTGTGTGTGTGTGTGTGTGTGTGTGTGTGTGTGTGTGTGTGTGTAAATGCATTGGCTTGTATGTGTGTGTTTGCTCACACAGCATGCTGGCATTTCTTTTTAACAACCTCCTTTGTCAGTCACTGAGATATCGTAGATTGCGTGAGCACAGCAGATCTCTTGTACCTCACCAGTGTATTTTCACACACACACACACAGTTTGTGTTTGAGTATGTGCATGCATGTGTGTCGTCCAGATGGAAGTGCTTATTGAGTGCTGGTGTGCTGGCAGATATCTCTGTCTCGGAGAGAGCAGGAGAAAATAAGCGAGAGAAAGAAGGAAAATGCGAATGAGAGAGAAAGCCGAGCGGAAAACCCTTCCAATCAGATCCATCATCTTTGTGTATGTGTGTTTATGCAAGTGTATGTGTGATCTTCCCAGCCAGCTCTTCCTGCCTCCCCTCTCTAATCTTATCATGTCAGAGCAGCAGATTAGTCCTCCCAGATCCCATCTCTGCCTCCAAATGCCACAATCAGCCTTTTGTTCTTTGGTTGTGCTTACTTTCCCCTTGTGGCAGGCGAGGTGAACACTCCTACAATCCGCCCTTCGTGCCATTTTGAGCATGTCAATGTCACACTGCTACCAGCCCTGATCCGCCATACTCGAGTCTCCTCTGCCCCTGGGGCGTTAGCTAACTAAGCTGTTAGCTCACCAGCCTGCTAGCCTAGCTGAACTGCTTGACATTCCTTGCTAACACTGAGCTGCTGCTGCTGCTCTTGTCTGTTTGACCTCCCCCTCCTCCCTCCCTCCCTCGCTCCCTCCCTCGCTCTCTGCTGTCTCCTTTGTCTGTGTGTTTGAGATCTGTCTTTCCTTCCTTACTTCTGGCTGCCACCTCCTAAAGGAAGTCATAGATCCTGGCTGCTGATGTCACCAGTGAGGGGGGGGTGGGGTCACTAACAGGGTTAGCAGAGGAAGAAGAGAGTGTTTGAAAAGCAGAGAAAATAAACAGAGGTTTCCTGTTAACGAGGTGCACTGGGGGCCAGTCGTGTGGGAGCGGGAGGGTCTGGTTTTGTTTAAAGCAAAGCTCTAGTGTTACAGTGCGTGGAGGAGGACGAATAGGGCATTAGGTTTGAGGGTTACAGGTTGTAACAACGTTCTCTTAGCTTTGTCACAGCTCAAGGCAGTGACCATATTGTAAAGGCCACTGTGAACAGATGTGGGAGAAGGTCTGCGCTCGCTGCACTCTCCCTCGCATTGAACAGTGTTAGTGCCGTCATTGGTTTTGCATTGAAAAGCACTGTATTGATTTCACACTCTCTTAGTTGAAAACATGGAATTAATCCCACTCGCGCTCTAGTCTATCTTTAAAGTGTACGCCTTAACAGAGCTGCTGGTTTTCTTTTCAAATTGAAAGCCTGTTCTTGTTAAAAGGAAAGTCTGCCCTCTGTATTTCCCTCTTTCCCCCAGTCTTTGTAGTGCTGTGGTCGTACACAGGGGCCCCAGCTCCAGAGTTGACTGCACACACATGCAGCCACACAAAGAAAACTGCACAGCCATTATGGATCCAAGGGGCCAGCCACCTTTAGCTAGTCAGAGGGAGAATTAACCGACTTGCACAATGCCGGGCTTGTCTTCGCTGCTTTTTAGCTTTTTAGTTAAGTTTACTTTAATATATTGAGTTCATTTTAGTTGTTTTTAACATACACAGTCATGGAAAAAAAAATTAGACCACCCTTGTTTTCTTTAATGTCTTGTTCATTTGAATGCCTGGTACAACGAAGGACAAATTTTACGATATTTAGCCATTTTCCATGGTTTTCTTGATAATCATTTTGGTTATTATAAAAACAAACAAACATGGAAAATGCATCTATATATCAGCTGTTAAATTAAGCTCTTATGAGCTATTTTTGTTGTTATTATATTTGTCCAAACAAATGTACCTTTAGTTGTACCAGACATTAAAATTAACAAGAAATTGAAGAAAAAGGGTGGTCTAATATTTTTTTCCATGACTGTACAAGTCAAATACACCCATTAAAAGAAAAACACACTAATTACTTTTGAATTAGTGACAAACCAATGCACAGAGAAGATGTTGGCTGAAGCCTTAGCTTATTACACCTAGCTTGGCATTCGTTTGTACAGTTATCTTCAGATTTATACACACAAATTAAAATTGTTTTTTTATTGATAGTTTTATATTTTGTATTAATTCTACTTAAAGATCTTGTAGTTTTTCCTGCTGTATAACCCTTTGAGCGCCCTCCTATAATCCGACCCCTGTCTGATGAGTGTGCCCAAGAATGCCACAGGCCAGGCTGAGCCACTGGAGGGAGGAGGGGGTACCATTGTGCTCAGCCCCAAAGCATGACTCTCAGATTTATATCTCCTCAATGAATAAAGGGGTAGCCTTGTACCCTGGGGGTTTCAGTAAAGCAGGAGGAGGATAGTTGTAATTTTAAGTCTGAGGAAATGAGAAGGTCTTGCTCCTCCTACCTTAATCCACCCCTTTTCTCTCCTCATTTCAACCCTCTATCTCCTTTGCTCTGCTTCCTTGCACTTTCCCCTCTTTTTTTCTTTTCCTCCTCTTGTTTCATTGCTTCCCTCACTAGTGGGTTAGTAAGTCTTTTGGCCTCTTCGCAGTGAGCAGCATTCCCAGGGTTTAGGGCCCAGGAGGAGGGAGGGCAGGGCCATGTTTAGCCTCTGGCAGGACAGACAAAGATGGCTGACATTGTGCGGGGCTCAGCTCTCTACACGCAGCGTGGAATGTCTCTAATCAATTCAGCATTGTGGTTCCCTCTTATATGTTCTCTCTGTTATTTTCTATGGCAGGCTTAGAAAAAACCTCCAGACAATACAACTAGTAGTTCATATGGCGAGTCTGAGCTGTCTATCATCCCCCTTCATTTTCTCCTTGCGTTATCTACTCATTTTTCCACCCCGCATGTTTATAGAATTGTGATAATTGAAAGCTATGCTTCACTCCCACTACGTGCTCCATATGTTGCACTCTCAGTCTTTTCTCTCCATCTCCCTCCCTCTTTTGCCTGAGAGGGCTTAACGCCGCTGTGAGCTTCTAAACAGCAATCTGCTCGGAAGAGCGACAGCTACTCTGTAGTGACAAGGATACTGATGATAGCTGAAGTAACGTTCGCTCTCAGCTTTGCTTCGTTTGGTTGGTTTAAAATAATGCATGCTCATGAATAAGGTGTAAAAACCTGTGTGTGTCTGTGTCTTTCCGCCTGTTTTCTGTTTGCACCAGGCTCTCTGAAATCCTTTTGATTTTGTGGTTTCACAGGCAGAAAATAAAATGTTCAGGTACACACTGGCAGCATTTACAGTCTCCTTAAAGTATTAATTATGTATAAGCAGCACATAACTGCTCGTTCTGCTGTGGCAGGCAGTCTGTTAGTCTAGAAGGCAACAGTGTCTGTACATTGGATAGACAAGAGGTTGGGATGGGTGGGCTGCTGGGAGGGAGGGACATGACGTCATTGCACACATTTCTTCACACACGGTATGTCTACGTGCTTGGGGGGTCTGTGTCTCAGTCCATCAGTTTGGCTTCTCTGTTGAATCACGAGCACAAGTGTGTGTGGTTGTGTGATGTTGCGTGTATATTCCCACAATCATCAAGAGCAGTAAATGCAGCTGAGTGACTGCGTGCCAGCTGCTGTTTAACACGTCCAGGCTCACTTACTCAGTCGTTCCTCCTCCCTGCTCAAGGTTGGAGAAAGGCAGGAAGGAAAATGGAGAGGTGGTGGAGTGGAGAGTTGGAATGAGAAAGATGGAGAAAGAGAGAGGGAGTGAGAGGAGGAAGGAATGGAGAGAATGGGAAAACCAGAGGTGGGCTTGAGGGTTTAGGGAGGTGATGATTTGCTTGGCTGCGTGTGCTCAGCCTCCTCCCCAGTGACATAACAGAACAATGTACTCTAAAGGCTTTAAATATCTTTGCTCTGACCTCATGTTCCTACACTCACACACACACACACACACATACAGTTAAGAGCCTGAAAAGAGCGGAAGTTAAACTGTCTGTCTTCGATTATCACAGACTCTTTCCCTCCTTCCATTTTTTCCATATGCTCATTTCTCCTTTTACTCCACGGGTGGCGTCAGCGGTGGTGCAGGTGTCTCAGTCGGTTAGTGCAGTGCAGCGTAGCAGAGTCCCTAATAAAGATGGCTGGGGCCAATAGGATTGCGTCGCAGTCCAGCACCCAGTCCCGGTAGTCTCTCTAATGTTCTTTCAAACCACTGTGACGGTCAGTTGGGCTTATGTGAAGGCACAATAAATATTTTATAACATGAAATGAAAACACTATTTTGCCCTTTTCATCCCTCACCTCAGCGCTGGCCTCAGTTTCAACCATTTTCTTCCCTTCTCTTTTTTTTTTATCTTCCCCCTCCCTCTCTGTTTTTTCATTGACTGGCCCTGGAAAAGCTCTCCTCTCACCTCAGTGCTGCCACTTGCTGGTCATCAAAGGTATTACAAGCCTTTGCTGACTTGCACTTTTTCAAAAGGCCAGTAGGTGGCAGCACTTCAAGAGTATTAAGTCCAAAAGCATGGTAAAGGGATACAGTGCCTGTTCATGAGTAATCTTTAAAAGCCCTAATAGTGCTTTAAAATCATTAGAGTATTGTCATTAAGTAAAGAGAAGGCCGAGGATTGATATAAAGGAGGCAGAGATTGAACACTTCTCCATCCCCTCTCATCTCCCTCCCTGCTTTCTTCAGCAACAGCCGTCCCTCTGTTTACTTTATTAAGGCTCTAAATGCTCTGCAATCCCTTTTTAATTGTCTTGGTCTCCGTGCGTGCTTTTTGGCATCAGCCTGTGTGAGTCATAAACAGCGTGCCTGCACAACATTACTGTTTGCCAAGAGGCCAGTTTGTGACGTCGTAATCAAACAAAATGATGTCTGTTTATCTTACTGTGGAATCTTTTTTTTTATTTTTATCCCCTGCTCATTCGCTCTGTGTCTCTCTGTGTTGCAGAGTAAACGGGACCATCTGCTAATGAATGTGAAATGGTACTACCGCCAGTCAGAGGTGCCTGACTCTGTCTACCAGCACCTGGTGCAGGATCGCAACAATGAGAACGGTGAGATTGCCTTTTGTTCGTTGAAGCACATCCACACATGTGCTTATATACAGTACACTCACACAAACACACACAAAGTAAACACTCGATTTCTCTCCTTCACACACACACCTGCCTAACTCTCCAGACTGTTAGGGGGGATATAAGAGCTAGCTGTGAATTGCATTTCAAGCAGAAAGCAGGAGACAGTGTCCCAGGCAGCAGAGCCAATCCCGTGGCTCTGCTCTGTTCCCCCGGTAACACTCCTTCAAGCCAGACAGCAGCACTGTCAAGTGTTAATAACCCGCAGTGTCATGTGGCCTTTGAGCACACACTCTCAACACCATCAGTGTCAGTGGACTCATCACACTCTAACACATACACATCCACAGGAACATAAGCGCTGTCACTGTTTTGTGTTTTTTAGCAGCTGAATGTCAAATCTGACAAGAAGGAAATGTCATCTGACTCACCACCGACTTGTTATAGCTGGAATAATCAGCTGATAATTAAGTATTTTATTTGAGAAAATCTGTCCCATGTTGAGCCACATATGACCAGACTGTTTTTCAGTCATGGTAAATTACATTATCCTTTTGATTTTTAAACACAGGCTTAAGTAATAAATGAGTCCATCACATTGTTGTAAATGTTAATATCTTAACTGAATGAGCTCAGGTAGTAATTAATTAGTTACTTATGTTAGTTTGTTTCTGTTTTTGTGTGATGTTGGTGTTGTTAAAAATAAGTTTAGCTTCAGTGACGGCACTCCTGCATTCTTCTTCTGATTCCCAAAAGGTTGTTGTCAAAACATGAACAAAACAGGTTGCGATAATTTGCTAATCTCTTCTGACACACACTGAAGTGAAAAAAAAGAAAAAGAATTTAATGCATTGTTTTTATTTATATATTTATATACTTAAAAAAATCTGAACTCCCCCTTTAATATTTTCTCAATCCTTCTTTGGCTCTTACATAAAATATCTTTCCCAAAAGTGTTGACTTTTCCATGTTGTACTCTGCCGATGTACCAGAAAGCACTGAATGTTCCCAAACAGCTTGTTAATGTTCCTGCAGTTTGACTTTAGTGTTATATTTGGCTTCTTAAAGTTATATATTCTAAGGCGGAGACATGAGTGTGTACTCAGTCTCATGACACACTCACCTGTTGACACATCCTGTTGGCAGTTAGCAGTTAGCTCCCATTACAGCCAGCTCAACTTATACTCAACATATATACCGTGTGAAAAACTGCTTTGTAAAGACCAAATGCACAGTTTGTTATCATGTTTTCCCCTTTCTACAGTAATCCTAGTATCACTCGTCACGGGGGAAGGCTTTAGTTATGGTATGTCATTGAGGTTATCAACCAAATATGTTGCTGTAGGAAAACAGCTTCAGTGCAGCACAGTGCTCCCTATCTGCAGCCTGTCCTTGCAGCAGGGACTCAGGATTATTAGAATTGATATCACAAGGCCGAAGCGCAGCGGCCACAGCGCGCCACAACTCGGGTCATTTGTCACTGACGAGTGCCAGCCCTTCTTGGTGCTGCTGATGCATCTTAACCCCCGCAAGGGTCATTTCACTAGAGAACTGAACATTATGTGCTCTCCTCAGGGGACCAACCTTTTATTGGCTTTATTGAATTATGTGGCATAATATTGACCTCTGCAGAGGCACTTGTTACTAAGAAGAACTCTGTTCATGATTCTCATTAGTGACTTTCAGCTACTTTATCTCTGTCCCCTCTTTGTCATAGATGAATGAGTTGGGTTGTCTTCAGCATTATATATCATGTTGATATGTATTCAATACAACTGTGCTTTTCTTCCTCCAGACTCCGGTCGGGACCTGGTCATTACAGACCCAGTGGTCAGGAGTCGAGAACTCTTCATCTCTGACTATGTGGACACTTATCATGCTGCTGCTCTCAGGTAAACAACCATGAACATGCATATGCATACACACACACACACACACACGCACATAAAGAGTGGGAGCCTTTTAATTTTAGCAGTGGTAGAAAGTAGAAGCACACAGTGTCCACCACTAAATATAACATTGATACATTGCTTCCTTCAGTAGCACAGTAACCATTATAGCATTTATTTACATTTTATTTGTGCTGCTACTGTCACCAGTTTTGTGCTATTATACCAACATTCATCCTATTAGCAAATAATGTTAAAAAAGTTATGTTTTTAAATATGTGCAGATTCCCAACTTGAAAGAGATACATGCATTCAAATTAAGGTTTTTTAACTTTATTTCACTCAGTGACCAAACAACTTTTAGGTTCAGTGGTTCATCCTTTTTACTGTTTCACTGGTTACATTTACTTTCATTAGTTTTAGTCACTGGGTCATTTTCAGCAGGTGAAAAGCCTTTAAATAATAAAAAAAAAACAATATATAATATATAAATATGCAAACTGCTGAAGAAACTTTTTGTCCTCCATGAGTTTCAGCGTGGCATTTGTTTGCTTCCGTATTCTCTCTGTAATGCTGCGTAGCCCTTTTTATGCTCTGAGCTGCACTGAGGCATATCGGCTCCATCCGGTTGCCTTTCTGAATGTCCCATTTGTCAGTGGATTGATTCTTGCCATTACTTTATAGTTTTATTTTATTTTATTTTCCCTCTGGGTCATGGTAATTCCTAAAAATTCTAGTTTGACCTGACAAATCCTCCTATTTTTAATTTTATATGTATGTTTTTAATGTGGTGTTTTCAAGGTTTGAAAAGTGTTCAGATTTCTAACAAAAAGTGCTTAAAATGTAGATAACATAGGTTGCCAAGTCTACTAACCAACAGATGACACATTTAAAAAAATTAGTTTCCTTTTCATTTGTTCTGTAGAATACTGTCACGAAACATAATTTTGTTTGTTTGTTTGTAGCACAAACGTAATTAATGAATAGGTGAAATAATCAGTACATTATAATACTGTATATATAGGTATGTATTGTACCACAGTTATTAGGTGCTTGGAAAGCTTAAAAATGCACCTTGAAAATGAAGTTGACTTTTGAATGACAAACCCCGTCTGGGTTTTAATGGATACACCACAGTTGTAAAAATAAATACTCACTTGCTGTTATCCAGATTCAGGAGGCGGAGTAATGACTTTTTTAGTGCATCGATCTATATTTAACCTGATGTATCTGTTGGTATGAACAGCCGCATAATTACCGTTATATTTCTACATTACTTCTGTGTATCTATCAGCTGGCCTTGAACCAACTTGAAAATAAATTCCAGCTATTATTTTAATTTAAAATTATATACGTAAGTGCAGTGAGCAGGTGCTGTAGGAATAGTCCAGATGTGTAAAGATGCTAAGCCATAAATGATACACATACCTCAAGCTGTCTTGCATTAAAACACTGATTGAAATGGCTGTGCATCCACTCCCCCATACACACACCTGTCAGAACACGAACCTCTGAAGTAAAACGGATGGCACTCGACTCTCTCCATGCTCGCTGTCAGGAGAAAGGATTACAGGCTTAATTGTTTTCTTGGTCTGAAATGGGATATTGTGTGTTCATTCCATGTTCCTGCCTCTGTCTTTATATCCATTCCTGTCTGACCACCCCTCCCACCTCCCGCACTTCCCCTTTCCTTTAACCAAAACCATCTGTGAGCAGCACCGCAGCGGCCAGTCAAATCCATGTCTCCCAGAAACCACTGATTTCAGGGCAAATTAGCTGCAACTTCTCCTACACAGAGCACCCTTTGATTTCACTTATTTTCCAGGCTTAAGATAAATGGCAGGGAATTCCAGTGGGATGCTGTAATGCCGCAGCTCTCCGTAGACAGCCCTCCTTAGCGCCCTTTAATCTTTTCAGGGGGAGGAAGACACTGTTTCTCTGCAAGGCAGCCCAGCTCCATATGTGTGTGATATCTGTTATTTAGATAGAGCCAGACACCAGGGTGCTGGAAACAGGAAATGGTATCAAGATGCGGTCAGAGCCTTGGCCCCGTCTGCTCACTGGGGGGTAATCGTGTCTTGAGGGAGGCGCACAGGTTAGATTCCTGTCCAGATTCTGGAGCGTCTGTCTCCTGCGCCTCAGCTGCTCCCAGCTAGGCAGGATTGACATGTTCAGCTGGTGTTTATGGGTTCAGAAGCCAGATCCTGATTTCTCTCTGCAGAGTCAGCAGGCACTGACAGGCACAACATACCTGCTGCTGTATGTGTCACCTCCGATAGACGAGCACCCCAAGAGCTCCTAATTAGGGCCACGTCTGCTCCTGCTAGGGCATCGCTTTGTCATGTAGTTGTTTTTGTCTAATAAAGCCTGTCTTCTCTCTCACAGGGGGAAATGCAACATTTCCCATTTCTCCGACATTTTTGCTGCCAGGGAGTTCAAAGCCCGCATCGACTCCTTTTTCTATATCCTCGGATATAACCCAGAGACCAGGTGAGGAGCTTTCTGTCCAGTCAATTCCATGCTCCATACACTCCTTTTCTTTGTCTTCCCACCGGCTACAAATGCTGCCTCAACTAAACCACAACTCTCATAATATCTTAATTCAAATTGGGCGGAAAGCAATGGTTATTATCTTCTGTTACTATTAAAATTTTTGTCCATAAGCCATCGCAATATAAGCCCATATGATTTCTTCACAATTCCATGTTTTTATTTCAGTGAACAGAAGTATTCAGTTTGCTATCACATAAGACAAAGAAAAACAGCTCACAATTGAAAGGTTATAACTAGGTAAATATTATTACATTATTCCTTGGATATTGACTCAACAATTAATTAATTATCAAAATATAATAAAGACTCTATTCTTTTGACAAATCGACTAATTGTTTCAGATATAAATTCATATTTTATGGTTAGCTTCACTTCTGTTGCAAAAAAAACCCATTATAGTTGATACATATAGCCAAGCAGTTCACTGATATGAAATTATATGAGACAAGATGGTGAGCAACAATATACAGATCCAAGTATTTAGTCAAAAATATTGGGATATTTTCTCATTTCAGTATCACTCAGTGGTAGCATAAATACTATTCAATGTATGCATATTTAGGATAGGATATGAACAACTAATTTTTCTCAGTTTCCTGAAACATGAATTTCTGTTTGTCTGTCTCTGGTTTCACAGTGTTGTATCTAATGATGCTTTCTGCTCATTACTGCTGTCAATGTCATCAGTGCACAAAGAATTGTCCCAATGTGTTGTAATTATGGAGAATGAGCCAGGGAAACCCACATTGCTTGCTTATTGTTATGGATATTTGTCAAATTACATGTCAAGTTTGAATCACTGATCCTTTACATTAACACTAAGATTAGAAAATCTACAGAAAGCTCAGCGATGGTATTTTAAGTCACCTGTTTGATTAGGATGACGGATATTTTTCGCAGGAGACATTTTGATGTGTTACAGTATTTTAAATGTAAATTAATGATGACTGAATTCAATATAGCTGCTTCAGGTTCTGGTATTGTGGATGCTGCTCGACTGTCACAGCTTACAGTGAAATGAGCCGTTATTAATATTAGTAGTGACACCTGCTATTAATAATATGTGCTTCGAAAAACTCCTGTCCTCCCACACTAATAATGCACTAAAATTGTTTCATCATTCAACAGTGTAATGGCATTGTTTATTATTGGTCATTTATACATCAATAATAAAACTTTAGTTTTGTGTTTTCAGTATTTAATATGATTGTTGTGCCAGAGATTTAAAGAAAATCCTTCATTGAAGATAAACAGAAGTAAAGAGTTAGTAATTAATAACACAAGAGGTTTATAGAGGTATATAACTAGTATACAGTGTTGGGGAGTATTGGAAACAAGTAACAGGATTACAGATTTGAAATACAAAATTGGTGGTCTTCTTAATACAGTTATTGTCTGCCAAGAAGGGTATGTGTTCGGTTTGTTTGTTTGTTTGTTTGTTTGTTTGTTGCCTGCAGGATTACATAAAAACAACTTGCCTGAGTTTCATGAAAGGTGGAAGGATGTAGTATGGGCCAGGAAAGAACCCATTACATCTGGGCACGGATCTGACTCACAGGGCAGATGCACAAATCATTTTTCACTTTTGTTAACATTCTGACATAGAGCATGGCCTCGGTGGAAGTCTGTGTGCTCCCTGAGTGCCCTGCTAGAAAATTACAAATTAAATTTTAGGGCATGTATTCAGTAGTATGTTTTTAAATTAACCCTCCCAACACTGCTAGAATATGAGTAGTAAAATATGAATTATACAAGAGCAATTACAGACAAAGTTCTGAAGTTAAGTGACACAATGTAATTAAAAGCAGCAGGTTCAGCTTCTCCTTGCTTTCTTGTTCATTTTATGCCTGGTACAACTAAAGGTACATTTGTTTGGACAAATATAATGATAACAACAAACAAAGCTCATAAGAGTTTATTTTAAGAGCTGATATCTAACAATTTTCCATGGTTTTCTTGATAATAACCAAAACCATTATCAAGAAAACCATGGAAAATGGCTAGATATTAGCTCTTAAAATAAACTCTTATGAGCTATTTTTGTGGTGATCATTATATTTGTCAAAAAAAGGCATCTTTAGTTGTACCAGGCATTAAAATTAATAACATGAAGAAAACAATGGTCTAATATTTTTTTTCCACTGACTGTAAGTATAGAATATTATGATATAGGACAGTATAATATAAACTATCCTACTTAATTTGCATTGTTAAAGTAGTAATAATTAAACATTTATTATACATGAGGAGCTACTGGATTAATTAAGGTGCTAAAGCAGAATTTGTGATTGTTATTATCCTCTGGTGTTGTTTGGAGTGTCTCACGTGTTGGCAATGACGGCTGTCCCTGTTATTGGCACCGAGAGGGTTGCCAGTTGGGAACCCCCTCGTTCAGGCCCCTGTTCAGTCTCAGTCCTCCGCTCGCTCCCTCCCTCCCTCCCTCCCTCATCCGCTCCGCTCGTTTGGTATTCTGAGCGGGCTGTCTGCAGCCTTGCAATTTCACTCTTGTTTATTATGGCGCAGACATACGGGGAGAGATGAATTCCGTATCCTGCATGCGTGTCTGTCTGCCTCTGTGTGTGTCTCTGCGTGTGTGTGCTTGTGTGAGGTCGCAGCACATGCTCAGTAGTGTCTATAGAGGAGCGAGCCGAGCTTGCGACGCTGTACGTGCAGGCTGAGGTCACAGCACAAGCTCAGTGAATACCTCTCCGGAGCGAATGCGTGGTTCTCCATTTTGAGCACCTAGAAATAGGTGGGAGAGGGGAGTTAATTCCAACGAGCATTTCACACACAGTGTCACCACCCAACCTTAGGGCTCGATGTCAGAAATGGACGATTTATTCAGTCCCCGGAGGTAGGTGTGCGATCATATTCTCGTGCTTTCTCGTGCCGTTATTAGTTGCTGCGCGAGTGTTGTCTCGAGTCGTCTTGCAACTGTGTGATGTTTGCGAGCTGTCCGCATCACTGTCATTGTGTTAACCGGCTGTGTTTGTGTCGGGGAGCACGGCAGCGAGTGTGCACATTGTGTCAGAGGCAGGAGGATTGAATGCTGGTGAGCATGCAGGCTGTCATTGCAGAGCACATACCGTTACGCGTTTGCGCTGCAATAATGGAAATGCCGCTTTATCACACCTTTATTAATACGTTACCACGAGTCCAGATAAATGCATCGCGCTTGCGATGCATCCACTAGTTTCATGCTGGTAAATGTGCACCTGGTATGCATATATGACGGTTATAAGACCCGGAGAGGCTAACGCTACCCTGGCTCCATTTTGCAGCTCCTGTTTACAACCGGGACGACATGGCGTACGGGGCGATGCTGCTCTGCACACAAAGCTCACCCGGCTCTGCGACCAGCTGTGTTGTGTACACACACTGCTCGTCATGCCAGTTAAATACCATCAAGTTGGGTCTGTTTTTGCTGTGCTGCAATTATGTCAGTGTGCCACAGACTCGCGCCGTGATTGGCCGAAATTGATGGAGGGGGCGGGGCTATCCTTGATTGCACACACAGAAAGTTGACCAGACTGTCACGTTGTTGTTTGGGTTTAATAAGTAAGCCTGTAATTATTTGGCAAGACTTTGTGCTAATGCTGAGTTAGAATGTGTTGTGTGTGGGGAGCATGTTTTACACTGTTTATTGTGCTAGGCAACAGGCTTTGTGCAGCTTATTAAAGAAAAAAAAAGAAACATTGTTCCAAAAAGTCTGTATTATAACTAATAACTTTTAGATAGTTGATGTTTGCCTTTCTGTCTCCATTAAGAGTCAGAAAACTACAAGCTTCTGTGTCGTTTCTGTTTACAGATTTCACCGCAAGAAATAAAAAGGATGAGCTTTGCAAGATATATTAGTTTTTACTAACATATAACCCTCATTTTTATCACATGCTTGCAGATTCTTTGTTTGTTCTGTAGCTTTTTTCCCTTCAAGTATACCTGCAGACTTTATGGAAACTCCTGAGAGCTTCCTGCTGCGATACATCTGTATTCTGCCTCCTCTCTCAGGACCAGCATTCCATCTGAATGTCGACCGTCTGCTTTCAGGATTTGCCTGAGTAAAACACGGCTGTCTGCAGACGCCGTTCTTATTCAGGTGCACAGGTCCTCATTTGTCATCCTTACAGCCTCCTGCCAAACGGACCTGGCTGACTGCACATTGTCAGGAACACATTTTGTGGAACTTTTTCTCAACAGGAACATAAACCAGATTCACATTCACTTATTTTGTAGACTGAATGCAGACATATATTTGTTCTAATCATCCAGCAGTGCAGATATAAAGTATATGATTTGAGACATTCTGTTTGTTAAAAAAAATAGGATAGTGTATTTATTTATTTGTACAAAGTCTTGAAAGTTTGGAAAATGCTTCATTTTAACTATTATGTTTACAATGTGAGGAAAATGCTTGACTTGAATATACTTTATGAATGCTTCAGTCCAGTCTTTCATCTACATAATCACTCATATAAACCAAAAACCTTTTATTATTTCAAATGCAACAATCCCGGTGTCACATCTCTTTGTTGTCTGGTGTCTCGCACCAAATGAGCTGAGCTAGGTAATAGCTGTTGGTCCGTTTTCTGGAAATGAGCAAACATTAAATAATCAAAACAATGAAAAAGTTAACATAGACAGCTGGTGTTAATATACATTGATTGCTGTGGACATAATTGCATTCTTTAAACATTACTTTTCACAATTGCATTTATAGTAACAATTTAGACGTGATGATAAAGACTTACAGTATCCTAGATATGCTTTAATTTTCTCTTAAAAAGCTGTGTGAATGGTATAACAACTCCAAAGAAATATGTATTAGCTAGCTCTGCACAACTCACTAGTAATAACTACTTTAAATGAACAATAAACGCTGCTTAGAGTCACATTCAAGTGTTTATTTTGTTATGAAACCTAATATGAAACTATCATATTTTATATTTATCAGCTTTATTCATTGCTGCTTGTTGTCGCACTTTGCCAGACTCTGATTTCATTTCGTTTTTCTTATCTGCTGAGAATATTTGTAACGAAACCAAATTTAGTGTTTCGACATGTTCTGGAGCAGCAGCCGGTCCTGGCAAGCCTAGGGTCATTTACTGCAGCTGAAATCCAGTTTTTTTTGGCATGTGCTGATGTCGTCTGTGCCAGTGCTCCTGTCAGCCATAGTTCATAACAGTATGGATTACTCCTCTAATCGCCCTCTCTGCTCCGAGAGGAGGTGCAGCTCTGTTAAATAAAGGGAGGGGGGGGGGGTCGGGTCAAATATGCAGCCGTCATAGTGTTTTGTGGTTGGAGGACTGTAAAGAGACCAGAGGGCTGCGGCCTCTCAGGTTTCCGCCAGGTCTCCATGATGGAGTGCGAGCTTCTCCGGGTGCAAATCACGCTGACAGATTCTGGGCCGCCCCGCACTCGGCTGTATGAAAATTGGCGCTGTTACCTAGGCAACAGAGGGAAAGGCTTTTCAAAAGGAACATCTTGTCATTTTCTTTAATCCGCTGCAGCTGGAGATGAGGAACACTATTATTAAATTGCAGTTGCTATGGCTACCAACATTTGTACCAGCAGACGTTTTTCAGAGGCGCTCGCCCTGCATATCCAGAGCCAGCCCCCTCCTCCTCCTTTTTAGGGGATTCTGTTTTATTGCTGCATCCACAATATCAGGGCTGTAAATGTGCTTCTGCTCAGCTAGCTGTGCAGAAGCAGTCAACCAGGAATATGCTCCTGAAATCTTTATTTGCTTTTCAGAATAAAAACACTGTGTACTTTTCACACATTCAAAGACTTCCACAATAGAGTACAGCCCTTGAGCCGCTCACTGTATTTGATCATGTCCACATCATGACTTTGTTCGTTTTCTGACCTTTTTCTTTTGAAGCTTCACTCAGTTAGGATCCTCTGTTGTGACTTTGCACTACCGGCAGTTGTTTAGCGGATTCAACAGGCACAATGCAGACAGATTTCTTTCAGCTAGCTTTGAAATGTTGCCAAGTAAATATTTAGTTTCAATCTGCTTCCTTTGTCTCTTCTCAGGCGACTAAACAGCACACAAGGGGAAATCCGAGTGGGACCCAGTCACCAAGTAAGTCATTGTGCAGCACACATCAGCCAGCTGTTGACTTGAGATTTCTCTCATTTTGGTGAAAGTTTTTTTTTTCTGCGTTGGAAGCAGCATGCGCCCTCTTTGTTACAAAATTGTCTTGCTTGTGTGGATTTAATTACCAGTTAGCTCAAATTGGCTCAAAAAAGTCTCCTCTCCTACCTCATAGATGCCATTTAGTTTGATTCATGGTATTGCTAGTCTTTTAAGATGTAGTAGTATAATATTTGGTATGTGAAATATATCAGCAATATTGTTCTGAACAAATGGATAAATGTTCAAATTACAAAGTAGCGTTGTCAGTGCAGAAACCGTAACTTTCTTTAGTAAACCCCAGTGGAATCAAGATCCTTAAAATTCACAGTTTGCAATTTTTATGAAAGTTTTTCATGATGAGTTACAGCTCTGTGTCACCAAATTCAGGGAGTTTCAAAGGTTGTCAAAAATAACGATACTTGGATACTTCTTAATACCACATTTTTTAAATGACACATGCATATTTGTTAGTATGGAGTACCAAAGCTATTTAAAAAAAAAAGTTTTTTCAAACTTAGGCTGCAGAGATGAAACAATGGGCTAGAAAATAAACTGGTTGGTTGCTGTGGTATTGAAAGAGGCATAGAGTATTATTATTTATGCTATTATACTAAAGTCTAAAATGTTGGTATTGTGACAACCTTAAAGGGATCTGTCCCATCTTATAAAAACAATAAGTCATCTGAGCACTGCAGTTCTGTGTTGTTAAAATATTGACTCATTGTGGCTGTAACTTGTCCCCTTCCAGCCACTCGGTGAAAAGTTGATGACAGGGGGTTGAAAGCCGATATTTTTTTCAAGCTTGCTTGCTATTTGTAGTGTGACACCATCTGTCCCTCTCCTTCTCCCTGGACCTAATTAGGCCAAGCTCCCTGAGCTGCAGCCTTTCCCCTCTCCTGGTGGCCAGGCCGTGACCGAGAACGAGGAGCTGGTCTGGATGCCAGGGGTCAATGACTGTGATCTTCTCATGTACCTCAGAGCCGCAAGGTGAGCCCAGAGAAACAGGAGTTCAGACCCAGCATGGCTGCAAGGTCTAGCCTATGAGTTCAAGGATAAACTATCGCCAACGAGGTCAAAGATACTTCTTTTAAAAACATGTAACCTCAAACTGTCCCTTAACTTCACTGTATCACTTTGTGCATAAATACCTGAAAGACTCAGCATGAGTGAACATAAAATCATATACAGTGGCTTCCACACACTTGTTCCTGCACCCAGGATCAGTCAAACCGCATGTGTCTAAGTGTTTGTAGTCTCAGAAGTGGTTTTAATGTTACACTTCATCAGGTGTTGTATCATGGGATAAAATCATTCATCAGAGTTCCCTGAAATGTTGTTGCAGTGAAAGTGATATGTGTTAACAGGTTTCTGTGTTATGTTGTAGTCGGGGGGCCACTGTGTAATTAATCACAGTCTGTCAGTGTGACAGACAGCGTTGGAGAAATTCTTTCAAAGTCTATATTTGTCTGTCATATTTGTTTTCATGCTCATCAGCTTCACACAGACTCATATTGTGTTGCCTTTGCATTAAGATATAATGTCAAAGCCCTGCTCAGAGAAAATGTTTCCTGCTCATTCACCACAGTATAGTAAGGATGGTTATTCATATATATTTATGACAACTTTATGAGAAATATACAGTAAGTTACTGCAGTGTGGGAACGGAAAAGAGACATTTAGCAGTTCTTTTATTTTTCGACCGCCACTGCTGCTTTCTTAATTTGCTTGTTTAATTATTTTATCTTTTAGAAAACATCAGAAAAGTGATGATCACAATATCCTACAGCACATAGTGACCTTTTTTGTTTTGTTTATAAGACCAGATTACTGTAATTAAGAAGATGTTCACAATATCAGATTTTCACCACACGGTTATTGTAGCCTAAATTATTTACAATAACAATGTTATTGTGATATCTATGAAAAATGTGGAAAAAAATGCTATCAGCCGAATTTATCTTAAACTCTGTTTATTGTGCATTTTGTCTTTTAAAAAATGGAAATGCATTAAAAGGTGCTGGGTTATTCATACAATATTATTATGTTTTATCAACATATCAATACTTCTTTTTTATAATATGACTGTTATTGTCACAATAGCTCTAGTAGAAGACCTGGAAAAGTAAAGCAAAACGCATAGCACGTTCTCATATTTGTGAATCTAGAAGTCTTTTTACTCAAAAATTGGCTTAAACAATTAATTGATTATGAAAACAGTTGCAAATTATCTGTCGAATGACTCAATTATTAGACGGATGTTGCGTCTCTACTCTCCATTCATTACCAAACTAATGTTTTCTTTGCGTTCTTAAACCTGTTCTGTTTTATTTTGATTTCATGAAGCTACAGTCATGGAAAAAATTATTAGACTACCTTTTGTTTTCTTCAGTTTCTTGTTCATTTAAATGCCTGGTACAACTAAAGGTACATTTGTTTGGACAAATATAATGATAAAAACAAGTATAGCTCATAAGAGTTCAATTTAAGAGCTGATATCTAGCCTTTTTCCATGGTTTTCTTGATAATGATTTTGGTTATTATCCAGAAAACTATGGAAAATGGCTAGATATCAGCTCTTAAATTAAACTCTTATGAGTTGTTTTGTTGTTATCATTATATTTGTTCAAACAAATGTACCTTTAGTTGTACCAGGCATTAAAATGAACAATAAAGTGAAGAAAACATGGGTGGTCTAATAACTTTTTCCAAGACTGTATGTGTGCATCCCTACCGCAATATTTTTATTTCACCTGCGTACAAGCAAGGAGCCATTTGTGACTACTTGTCAGCACTTTTCAAGTTTAGTAAATTAAGCATAAAATCTATAAAGGTGACCCCTGCTTATAAATTAGACATCTGTTTCCTCTCTTCTGTGCCTGCAAGACATGACAAAAAAAATGTCCTACATGGATGTGAAAGTCAGTTAAAGGATATAGAAACATGTCTGTCTGTACCCAGGTGTCTGTGGCAAGTTTAGTGTTGACTTTGTGTGTGTTGTGTCCACAGGAGCATGGCTGCGTTTGCAGGGATGTGCGACGGAGGCTCAACAGAAGACGGGTGTTTAGCAGCCTCTCGAGACGACACTACATTAAACGCACTTAACACTGTAAGTAGCCATGCAACAAGTCTCATACTAGAAATCCAAGTGCTCATAATAGAGGGTAAAAACAGTAAAATGTTGAATTGGGTGTTCTTGTAGCTCTGAAGCAGCTCTGCAGTGATGGGCATTGATAAGGCCCCTGAGCCAGTGGAGTAGCCCCCTGTAGTAAACCCAGCGTCAGAGGCTTACAATACATTAGGCGTAATGAGAGATTTGTCTGTCACATTGACAATGAATACATAGGAATCAAGCACAAGAAAGAGATTAGAATCATCATAAACAGGGCATTTATATTCCGACTCTATAAACTGGAAAATTAACATAGCGGGCAGGTCAGTGTCTCTCGACCTTCCTCTCTATTTGCAATTCCAATGAGTAATGCTTGTTTATTCTCAGAGGAAGAGCTCCAGCGCTGCCTGTTTCACCCAATTGAATGTGACACAGGGCTTAAAGCTGCACAGCGATTGCCTTTGTCACTGCAATGTTTATTTCCTCGCTGGTTCTTGGCTCTTTTGCGCAGCATTTCTTCTAATGCTCTAAGATCTCTAGTAAAAAAGGTTCTGCCACTCCTGGATCTAACATCTGTTTGTTCTTGTAATCAGCTCAATAAAACGTGTCAGTTCAGCTCAAAAAAGTCCCTTTTGTGTCACTGCAGAGAAAGTTAGCACCTTAGTAGATGCTAATTGAATTATACATCAGAATCATAAGCTTGATATTTTTTCTTGTGATCCTCAGCTTCACGAGAGCAGCTACGATGCAGGAAAGGCTCTCCAGCGTCTGGTGAAGAAGCCCGTACCCAAACTGATAGAGAAGTGCTGGTCTGAGGATGAAGTGGTAAGGGAACTGTGCCTTTTCATTTGGAAATGCATTAACCCTCTGATCCCCAAGTCGATTCAGGGCATTTTTTCACATTGTTCGCACTGTGGCCTAAATTTCTCATTGTAATATAGAAGTCCTGCACCTCTATGGAAATAGCAGAATCGATGCTAGTAGGGAGAAATGTCTACAACACAGCTATAATGCCTTAAATCATATAAAAGTTGAATTTTGTTCATAATTTATTTAAATGTTGTTAAAATCTATCTATATTCTCAACATTTTTTCCAAGAGCCCACAAGCGTGATCAGTATTTGGAGAAAAAGTATCCACATGCTATACATATTGAACATTTTACATTTTTACAACCTTTACTTTTTTCAATATCCTCTTTTCTCTCCTCTCAACTGCGTCACAGTTGCAGTAAGGAGTTTTTATTGCAGGATAAAGTGATTTTCATCAAATATCACTATTTTAAGCTTTGATTTAATACTTTTACCTGATCAAAGTCACACGTAGTTAGTCCAATATTTGTAATTGTCTAAATCTGATGATACTTTCTGCTTTTACAGTTTCTAAATATAATAAATGGTGTAATTTTGGCAAGTATTGCTTTTAAAAAGTATGCCTTTCAAACCTGCCAGTGGGTTATGGGCTTCAGAGGGTTAATACAAAGACATCATGGTTGAAAAATAATTATTTTAAAGACACAAGGTGGCATACACAAAAAACAGATTTTTTGTCATTTGCGGGGTGTTATTTAGTTTCCCTGTTGTTGGTGTTTCTTGTGTGGGTACCTGCTGTCTGTCAGAGCTCGGTTTGTGTCTTTAGAGGGAGCTGTTGTGAGAGTTAAAGCAGGACTGTTGGCCCAGTCTCACAAGACATCAGTAAAAACACTCGTCAGTTTCCAGCTCCTCCAAGGCCCAGGAGCAGCTGCATCCTGTTTATCACCCACAGAATAAATCTTGAGTGTGGAAGTCTGGAAAGGGGGAAAATAGATTGAGGGCTGGTAATGTTAGCCTCCATTTGAATTTAGATGTGAATTTCACCACAGCTGTTGAAGGGCTGGAATCAGAAAATGGCAGCCCTTCTCCCTGATCAAACAGCACATCGTGAACAGGTAGGAGGGAGGAATAAAAAGTGTTGGATAACACCGTGTCAGAACGACTGAGAGCTGCAGCTTTGGCCTTGATGCATTATGACACACTGCACTACATGTTTGTACACACACTCCCTTTTAAAGATAACACTGCTGACTGATCTGACTGAAGATCTTAGAAAAACACAAGGCTCCACCACTGAAAGTCTTCTGTTGGCTTTTCCTCCTCCTCCTCCTCTGTGAATCATCCTTTTTTCCACTTTGATATTGTTTGGTAATGCTGAAGCTTGGCTGTCTTTTGTTTGGGCTTTGAATCCAGCAGCTCCGATCCAGGAGAAGTGAATGGGTGTATTTGTCTTGTAATTGAACGTGATGGGCACATTTGAATAAAGCCAGAGCTCACGGCAGGACCACGGCGAATCACAACAAATTAAGTCAGTCGTCCTTTTGTGGGCTGGTTATGATCTCGTCTTTATTTATGCATGCTAGCTTGCCAAGCTTAACTGCTGTGCGGAGACGATCAGAGCGGGGGCCAGGCATGTTGATCGGAGGCTCTATTGCCACACTCCACCACAGCAGGTCCACCACAGACTACTCGTCAAAGAAGCACAGTAGGGGCTTGACAGCAGAAGCTGTGAATAACTTGATTAAGACAATAAAGCAATCACTTCAGCAAGTCAATTTTTGCTTTTCTAATCAGTGAAATGCCTCACTGTTTTATTCATCCGTAATGATATACCCTCATACACTCTTGGAATCTGAGTGACGGTACTGATATCGATATATCGATAGTTTTAAAAACAATATTTCAGCTAATTACTTTTAACATAACACATATTATAAATGATTAATGTTGTTGCAGATGCCTGCAATTGCTTTTTTATTGAATTGTGACCACGTTGCATGTTGAGCATGACATTTTACA
This sequence comes from Centropristis striata, assembly GCF_030273125.1. Classification (NCBI taxonomy): domain Eukaryota; kingdom Metazoa; phylum Chordata; class Actinopteri; order Perciformes; family Serranidae; genus Centropristis; species Centropristis striata. The sequence goes on from NC_081521.1 coordinate 22,492,057, forward strand.
CTATAAAAATTAAGTTTCAGTGATTTCTGGTGGACAAACTATATATTTATACATGTGAATTTCCTCAAAACAATTGTGCTGATGTTTTGGCCTAGCTGTATACCACAACATAAATACACAAACAAATTTATTTACATTTCATATAAGTCATATTACATTTAAAACATAAGGTTTATTACAGCTCTGTATCCAAAAAGTCAGCATGCTGTTTAAAACCAAAACAAAATGCAGCAAATTAATTCTCAGATCTCACATTCAGGGTTGTATGTTATAATGTTAGTGCATTTTCAACCAAATAAAGCTAACTATATATTCAATATATAAAAGCAAGGAATGATACATAATAGTCAACATGTTGCTAAACCATATTGAACATAATCCAGTCAGTAATTAACCAAATCAGGTAAAGTGCACCGCTGTAAAGGATTTATAACACAAGACAAAACAAGAGCATCATTTTAAAACAAAATGCAGCACAATAGCCATTTTTACCCTGAATACCTTATTTTTTAATCATTGGAAGCTAAAAATCATACTTGAAAATAGCATTGGATTAATTGCCCAGGCCTAATATTATTACAGTAATATTTCACTCAAAGACGGTGACAGTGAATTATTGCTCAGCCCCGAGTCCTTCGCCCCTTTAATTAATACCGTAGCCTGTGTCAAGGCGACTCCATCCACACTTTGACAGAGGAGTTTCATCATGTTCAGACAGCATTATGTAACTGAAGTGGAGGAGCTGTCTGCAAGTCCAGTACACTGTGTTAGCCATGTTCAGTGTGTTTTGTGTATGCGGGTAGAGGCGGTCAGCAGGCCTTTAGTGCTCCACCTGCCCCACAGTGTCCACAGCCTGGAGAGGCAGCAGCTTGACTATGGCCCGGCCAAGGACACCGCTCCCAGTGATCTGATCACCAGTTGTGCCTTTTCAGGCCTGCAGCCTTGAGGGACAGGTGTAAATGTAGCTCCAACCTTGACACACTCTCAGAAACCAGCTCTGCTGCTCTTCATTTATTTATCACCCCTTCTTCTGCCTCTCCTCTCCCCTCTTATCCCCTCCAGGACTGGCTTCATTATTCCTGCCTGCTCTTTTTTTTCACCCCACCCCTGCATTCTTTTAGAGATGTGAATAAAAGTGACAGCGGGGGCCGCAGAAATGACAGAATCAGCCTGTCTGCAGGGTCACTTGTCACCCTCCCCTCCCCCCTTTGACTTCTCTTGCCCCCGCCCCCCACCTCTCCTCTGTCTCTTTGCAGCTGCTGCCACATGGCACATAATCCTAACTCTAGAAAATATTTATAATTTCTCCCCACACACCACCACTGAAGGATAAGACCACTGCCACGATCAATTGTAAGTCGTTTCATTAGTGCCGCGGCGGAAGTGACAGCGCTGCGAATTGTGCTATTGTGTTCTCGCAGGCACAGAAAATAATTTCACTTCAGTAATATGTGTTGCACTCGACCCCTGAACGAGCTCTCACGGTGAGATTATTAGTACAACTTTCAGAAATTGAAAATCTATCACCTTGACGTGAGCACCGCACAAACAGTTTCATGCATCAATAAGGTGATAACTATTGATTGCTCCTACGAAACATCTCAGATGTTATAAGATAGATGAACTGTAAATATTTCACCAGAAGCATCTACTGTCTGCCGTGTGGCTGTTGCATATTCAGCAGGCTGTTGAGGGAAGAGCAATGGCTGATTTAACCATAGAGACAAAGGGAAAATATAATCTTTCATTATGGCAGACAGTCAGTCGCGGAATAGTCCTGCTGCTTTTTTTAAAGTCTAACTGAGAGAGGCAATCCCACCACAACACGTCTTTATGTGTGTTTTATCAGAAGCCAAATCAACGCTTACTGCCCACACACAACTCTCTTTCCATCCTTTTGATTGTGCGACAGTCTCGAAAGGCAAAAATAAACTCTTTTGAAAACCGGAAGAAAAAAGCACTTCAAATGAAAAGCAAACAGTTTGTTTCTTTTTGTTGACGTTAAATATTTCTCCACTGATGCCTTAATGCAAAAAAGCAGTCGTGTTACAACACTGACACTTCTTATTCTACTTGTTGAACCGCCTGGAATTAGCTGATATGATAATCAACAGTGGAAGAAGCTTCTGCTGTTTAGATGAGGAAAAATTCCTGCAGCAGGCTGTAAATGAAGAGTTTTAGGTGGCTCTCGTGCTGCAGCTGGCCTCTGCTGACACTTTCTGAGTAATTGGGGTTTCATGTTTTCGATTAAAATGCTTACATTTGTTCCCAGTTAGGAAATAAAGTTGTGGCTCAAAGATTGTGGAATCCTTAAAGTGGTAAATCCAGTTTATTAAAATGAATATTGATGGTGTGAATATTTATTAGTTGGACTGACAACATGAGAAAACTCCAGAGTAGCAGAGAACACAAGTTTTTTTGTTATTGATGTGTCTTTTTAGACATTTTATGAAAACTCGAAATGGTTACTTTTGATTTATTCTATACTTGTAAAATGTGTTTTATACACATGCCATTATAAATCTATTTCCATTACTCTTTATCTTTATTGAGTGTTATTGTGAGTCAGAAAGTTTTTAAAAACACAATACATAGTTAACATCAAAGTCCTCCCATGTCCAAAATGCATTTAAATATAATGTAATAAAAATAAATCTAGTATCTAATGCAAATATTAAACCTTAACTTCTCATTGAGGCTCGGGTGCATTGTCTCTGTCTGCTATCTCACCCATAGCAACCTTAAAGGGGTAGTTTGTAAAAAAAAATTATGAGGCACTTAATAGTAGTGTATAATCACTACTGTAGATGGCAGCCAGTTTGGAATTTGGAGAAGCAGGCAGGAGTACTGACAGGGAAGCAAACAAAATAAAAAAAATCAATATCAGTTAAGTATAGTATATTTAGAATATTTCCACCATTTAACCTTGCCCTGAAACATGTCGCTTTAAGTTTACACGGGGGGGGGGGACAGAAGCCGTTATCTACAGTCGTGGAAAAAAATATTAGTTATTAGTTAATTTCTTGTTCATTTTAATGACTGGTAACCAAAATCTTTATCAAGAAAACCGTGGAAAATGGCTAGATATCAGCTCTTAAATGAAACTCTATTTTTGTTATCATTATATTTGTCCAAACAAATGTACCTTTTGTTGTACCAGGCATTAAAATGAACAAGAAATTTAAGAAACAAGGGTTGTCTGATATTTTTTTTTCCATGACTGTATGCTCATTTTAGCCACCAGACTCCTTTGGCAGTAATTACAAACTCCATCCACCCAGATACACCGTGTCTCAAAACATCCAAATTGTCATCTGTACCTGCAGACTCACTCAAGGTCATCAAAGGATTATTGCTCTCACAAACCTGACATAAGAAAATGGTCCATTCTGATGCAGCTGCAGTCATTCCTGATTGTCAATAAGTGGTGCTAATAATGCATCGGCCAACAGGAGGTGCCATATAAACAATCAGGAGCAGCGGCGGTCGTGCTGTGTGTTGCCATGTCAGAGACAGAGAGGCTGATCTATGACTGCTGTGGGGCGGCAGGTCTATTCCTCCGCCAGCGTGCACCGTGCCGTGGCTTATCTCCGGCTGTGTCTTCAGCTGATGGATGGCTGGAGCAGGCCGCCGACAGCACTGAGGTGGGAGGGGAGAGAGGAAGACGAGGTAGAGGAGAGAAAAGCGGCCCCCCAGTGGTTGAACACAAGCCTACAGACCGAAGACACGCTGCCCAACCAAAAACACCACAGGCGGATAAAACAGAACAGGCCGCCCTGCATCCCCTGCTGCAGGCTGCAGATTATTTTAAAGTTAGATGAGCAGCTTTAGTTCGCTGGTTCTCGTCTGCAGAGGGAGCTCTGTCTGCTCCGCTGAAGATTTAGTGTCAACAGTGCATTTTATTACCCTTGTGGTACCGTGCCAGCAATGCTTTTTAGGGTTGTTTAGTAACTAAATAGCAGGCAGGATGGGTGTGTGCCGGAATTTCCTGTCACCTTTTGTGTCAGTACAAGCGTAGGAGAGCAGAGTACGGTACTTTGCCTGCTAGAAGTTGTCAAAATATCTCCATGTTTGTTATTTGGTAAATATAGAAACAGGACTTTGTGGAAGCATTTTTCTTGGTTTTAGATTTTTTAAAGTAGGGTTTCTAATCGAAGGGTCCATCTCCTTAAAAAAATTTCTAAACATAGAATTTACATTGTCGGTGCAAAGAGGATGTGGCTAGTCTGGTGTCTGTCAATGCGGTCTCCCCGTCTCTTCTTCAAGCATGTTGTGATTTCCTCTCTGCAAACCGTAGCCAATCTTATTACTAGCTGATATTTCATAACAGACAGCAGTGTTTTTTTCCCTTTGGTTCTGGCGAGCTGACTGGTTGTCCTCAGCCCTCCGGGTTTATACACTGCAGGCTTTGAAAGGTCAGCTTTTAACAACAAGTCAAGTATAATCACTCCATATTGAGTGAAAGTGGCTTTGTTTGCAGCTGGACAGTTTTGCGTCAGTGTTTTCACGGGATGACATTTAGCAGGAATTATGTTCCATATTATGTTGTGTGAGCCTGCGTCCTGTTGGTCATCATGATACCATCATTGTGCATATGTCTGCATTATCTTAACCAGTTTTACAACTCCAAACAATCAGCTCTCAAGCAGGAAGTGCGCACACACAACAATGGCCTATTGAATCATTTTTTTCTCGTTCTCCTCCTTCTTTTATGTGTCTCCTCTCCAGCCTCACAATAGTGCTCTGTTAGTCTCCGAGGGGAAACTTGGGGCGGGTGAAAAGCGCCAGCTCTATGGAACACACTCGCAGAGAGAAGCCTGTTGTTTCTGCACAGCGGATGGCCATTTGGTAGCGCTTCCACCCAGCCCTCCCCCTTCTCCCCTCTCTCTCTCTCTCTCTCTCTCTCTCTCTGCCTCGCTCGGGCCCTCTCAGCCCCTCCTCTGCCGCTCTGTTGCCTAGCAACGGAGGGCTGGAGCAATCGGAGCAGGGGCAGAGCGATTCAGGGAGCAGATTGGCGGATGATTTATTAGCTGGGCTGGAGAGCAGTGAGCCCAGGCAGCTGAAATGGAGCCTTAAACTGGAGCCGACGTGTGGAGAGGGGAGGAGGGAGCCAGGGAGAGAAAGAAAACGAGAGGGGGGAGGAAAGAGGGAGCAGGCACACGGCTCTTCTATGGAGACGGACGGACAGACTGTGTAAATAGTACAGTTGGGGAACATAATTAAGGTGACATAATTAGGACAGACGCACAGGCTTCATAGGCAGGTCTAGTTATTGACTATTCCTGCCGTCACTGTGGAGCAGGAAATCTCAATCCAAACTCTTCCCCTGAGCGGTCCCTCGGTGGGATAAAAAAAACAAGCTCAGCTTGAACAGCAGAATCCCCCTCTGTCTTAAAAACGACCCTAAAAAAAGTCGTTTTATAGGGACTTACTTTTTGCACCTGCAGCCTTGCGATATTTGTGTCATGTTGAGGCACTTTTTCTTCTTCTCTGGTCAAATATGTTTGCCAAATGAATAAATCTAATTGATTTTTTGTTGTAGCAGATTCCACAACCTCAGTGCTCTCACCTTACTCAAAAATAACACATAATTTTAATGATCCCTACAGGATGCAGGTTTATTTAAATATTGCAGCATCCAACATTTTTAAAACTAATATTTCAATAGAATTCATTTATTGTCTTTGCAAAGTACAGTGAAATTAATCTGCAGTCCTGATGGTGCATTCATACACATTAAACATAAAATATGAGACAAATAAAATGTATTATAAAAAAAAAAATTCTATGACCTATAAACATTAAGATAGCTGAGATATTTCCCTTGTGGATATTGCAAATAAACATATAATATGGTTAGTAATAAATACGTAAATTCTATATCTATATTTGTATGTTTTATATGTGCAATATCCAAAGGTTGATATATTGCACATATACATCTATATATTTGTGTAATTATTTACCTATTTTTGTCATCGCCTGTCAAACAAACTGTCATGTTGATCCTCTGAACCTCTGCAGTGGCGTTCCACTGGTCACATGAAGCTCAGTTGACTGACAGTCCAAATGGTAATCTGCTCTTAACCCCTTGAGTGGTTGGAGATGGGTGTCGGATGTTGGGGGGATCGATTGTGTTGGAGACGGCTCCATCTACTGGCTAATCAACCGCTACACCTTTTGCTGTGATTAATGCAAATTAACTGCTGTCTCATGTCACTGATGAGGACAGGCTTTTTTGTTCAGCTGACAGCTCTTTTACGTCTTGGGGACTCTGATGTTTGATTATTTAGTCTGGTTTAACTCAGACCTATACTTTTACATTTTGTTCCTCACAATTACACTGTTGACCTCTACAACTTGAGACTGTTGAGTTTGTTTACATAATGGAGAAAAATACAGTCACCCGTTCCTGTTGTTGAGCCGGCCTGTCTTTCTCGCCTGTAATTTTCCCTCCTCACAGACAGTTGTGTTTTGCAGCTGGCTGTGTCACTTCTGTAAATTTGGCCTTTGTTCCCCCAGCAAAATCTGAGTATGTAAACAATCTGTGGTTACATAACGTACTGTACATGCCATGGAAAATTAACTCCTGACACTCAGCACAGACTCCATGTCTGGTTTTCCTTCTCACTTGTCTCCATCCACCATGTCCGAGACCTTTCTGCACACAAATTGTATCAGCCTGCCTCCCCTCTCCGGCTGGCAGCTAGTTGAGTTTGTGCCTCTGTGTGCCCAAAGCTCTGAATGCATTTAAAGGACTGCTGTAGTTTCTGTTTCAATGAAGTAGGCAGCATCTGTGTAGTTTTTAATAACAAAACCGTGGCCTGGCTTTCCCTGTGCGGGGGTAGAGACATGAAGCCTGCTCGTGCAGTGTTAGAGGATCGAGAACAGGCTGAAATGAGCACCGTGGCCGACATGAGCATGAAGCACAGGACTCCACTCCGGGTTTTCCAGCCTGCTGCAAACCAGAGGCTCTCTTGCAGAAAGATCACATGTAAAGCCTTCCCCTTTGTAGTGGAAGAGCAGAGAGTGACAAGCTATTTCTTGCTTGTAAAAGAAAAGGAGAAAAAAAAGCAATGTACCGTCAGAGACACTGTGGATTTGTCCCTTAATTTTTCCTTTACCTGTGGTTGGACGTAGAGATTTGTGCCGTGCTCCCTGAGGACTTTTCCCCGCTTTTTGCTGGAGTTACTTGGTGGAAACGGTTGGCTGAGATCACTGAGGGACGGGGCTCGCCTCTGGAACAAGAAAGTAAATCTGTTGGTTGTCTGCTTCGCTGGTTATGAATGTTTTCAGCCTCCGCTTTTTATGGCTCGCGGTCTGTGGCTCTTAAAGGAGAAGAAATTAATTTCAGGTTGTTCAGATTTTTTGCTATTTATTTGTTTCTGATGTTGTTTTTGTGCCCGTTGACGGGAGGTGGTGTGTGCACATTGAGTTTTCATGTCAGATTAAACCCCGATGTTGTAAAGTAGCAATTTCTGTCATCCTGCCCTTCATCTCCTTTCACTCACGTAAGGGTGTTTTTGTCTGCTTTGAATTTTGACGTGTTTTTTTATTTTAATAAAATTGCCAAATGAACAGAAAAAACAGAACCATCCACAATGATGCTTTTTCTTGCTTTACAACTCTCAAGTTAAGGCTTTAGCTTTAAACTTTTCACTATCAATATGTATACTGTCAAGTATGTTTTTACATCAGATTTTATATTTTTTAGCAGTATTTTCTCTCCACTTAAAAAGACCAGCGTCTCTCCCTGCCTCACTTGTCATTTCCTCTCTCGTTTTGCCCTGACATGGCTGTGTGTTTTCTCCGGAGTTTAAACGGCGACAGAGATTTCTAGATACGCATCAAACCTCCCCGACCACAGACTAGTGAAATGAAAACAATGTTTTTGTCGTGGTGTTAGTCTGTAACTTTGTGCGGTCGCAGTTTAGCTGACTTCACAGATAACTAACTGTCTCTTTTCTCTCTCTCTCTCTCTCTCTCTCTCTCTCTCTCTCTCTCTCTCTGTCTCTCTCTTCCTCTGTGAAAAAAATTGCAGAAGCGCTTCATTAAAGGGTTGAGACAGTTCGGCAAAAACTTCTTCAGGATCCGAAAAGAGCTTCTGCCCAACAAAGAAACGGTAAGACAATTTATTCTTTCTTTACTGTTAAACTTTTTCAGTGTGTGTGCCATTTGTTTTACTGAAACACATCAAATGAGCTACATGTGGTTTGCTCGCAACTAATGGGAAAGTGTGAGCAGTAAAACATTTTTTCGTGTGATATTTCGAGCAAACCAGAGGCCTTATTGATAAGAAGTAAGTGCTGCCTGCCAACAACTGTGCTGCAGTATTGTCAGATCTCCCATCAGGCTATGTGAAAAAGGAAACATCTTGTTATACCTAAAAAAGGGCTAAATGTACTTTACAGACAACCACTGAAACCTTACAAGTGACACACTGAACATTAATTAGCGCTCTCTGTTAGCAAGTAGTAAACAAGTTGTGCAGATGTGCTGTGAGCCACAGTGTTTATAGCAGATCTCAGGGTCTGAAGAGCAGCCTGCTTCATCTCATGTTTGAGCTAAAGTGTTACAGCAGCACTCGAGATTTTTTTGTTTTTGTACATTTTCACCAACTTTCAGAGAAGTTGGCTCTAAAGTGCAGCATAATGGATTCGACGAGGATTAAAAAGCAGCTTGCGATGGGAGCCTTTTAGGTGAACAACAAACACGAAATCTCTAATAGTTGTGCTTTTAAAGGGAACATTTTTATTTAGCGTGGCAAAGTGGAAAATTGGAGTTGAATTATAGAGACAGAAGACACATGATTCTTTTAAAGGCCCAGTCAGTTATTTTTGATCACATAAAATGGATATATATTAAGGCTGGGCTGTATGGAGAATACCAATATCCAGTATTTTTGATCAAATACCTTGATATTGATATTGCATCAGTATTGCAGGGTTGGATATTCTTGCTTTCACGAAATATTTATACAATGGGATTTTAAATAAATATTCATAATTACTGGGGATCTAATAATTAAGTGGCTAAATGACAGAAGACACACATGTTTCTTTTAAAGGCCCAGTCAGTTATTTTTGATCATATAAAATGGATATATGTTAAGGCTGGGCTGTATGGAGAATACCAGTATCCACTATTTTTGATCAAATACCTTAATATCGATATTGCATCAGTATTGCAGGGTTGGATATTCTTGCTTTCACAAAATATTTATATAATGGGATTTTTAATAAATATTCATCATAAATGTGAATCTAATAATAAAGTGGGTAGAGGGAAATAATATAATGGCTTAACACAGGCTGGTACAGTAAATTAAAGTTATTATATCACTGTAATTCCGTCTTAAAAACCAAGAAATAATCATTATTTGATATAATATAGATATATTGCCAAGTCCAAGGTACATTATTATTATGAGTTAAAGATGTCGTTTTTTTAATTTTTTTAACTGATCATAGCTGAAAAAACAGGCTCCTTCGTGTGCTAACAACAAATTTTAGACAGCATCAGAAAACATCAATAACTTTTTGAATTACACGATTTTGTGCAAGTCATTGTAGTAAAAAAAAGACCTAAAAGTGAAAGTAGGTAAATGAATTTGGCTCGTTCTTCTGTTTACACCAAAACAAAAAATATGCTGAGGATTCAATTATAAAGCATGTTGTTCTCACATTTCTCTGTCTCTGTAGTTTTTAAGATCATCAACAGAAAAATTTGGTTCAAGGAGACGAAGTGATTTAATATTTGTTGCGCTTTTAGGAACTGTAATTGTGTTGTTTATGTACACTGGTGGAAGCATGTCAGAGTTTCCCCTCCTTTGTGTGTGTGTGTGTGTGTGTGTGTGTGTGTGTGTGTGTGTGTGTGTGTGTGTGTGTGTGTGTGTGTGCGCGCGCGCACTCGTCAATGTGTTAATCATTACTGAACAACTGTGTGACTTGTTTCATGATACAAACGGGTCAAATCTATGACTAACAATGATAAACAACGGTTAAGCTTATTAAATGTGATCATTATGTCGAAAACCAAACATAGCAACCACATAAACTCTGAGTTGTAACTCTTTAAGCTGACTAACAGCATTTTACTCCTTTATATCTGCATGAGGAAAACCATAAGAGCTTGAGAAGTGCTTGATTTTTATCTTGACTGGCAACAAAGGGAACACGCTGTACATGTACATGTTGCTTCAAAGACCTCCACACCTTTGACTTAGCTGTTAAATTATTCTTAGATATGCATTTTGATTCACAAAGCAGTGCAGACCTTGCTGTTTCTGTGAGGCTGCTCCTGCTGGAAGTGTGCCGATACAGTGCTGACACAGACATCAAAGGAAAATCAAAGGTGTTTGTCATACTTCTCACCACTTCATTTCCTTGTCTGCTGTGAGATGAGGATATGTCAGCCCTGCTTCTCAAACACCCCCCCCCCCCCCCCCCCCCCCCCCCCACACACACACACACATATCATGTAATATTTTTTACTCAAAAACTCTTTAGTGTCACCTCCTTTTGTGCTGCATTTTTTATTCCTCAAACCCAATTTGAACCTCTTGAATAAGAGATTAAAGTGTATGAACACAGTTTCCTCACAGAGGTTTCTTCAATTATTTTTACTGGTTTTGAAATATACGACTAGTCCAGTTGATTGGCTATAAAGGAGGTATTAATGTAATTCAACCTGGAGGGGGAGTCTACTTGGCAGGAGAGGTAATAGACCTCCTCCAGGATCTAGGCCTGCCACCACCACAGAGCAGAGAGAGATTAATTTTCCCCCTACAAATGGAAAATAAACTGCCCTTTAAACATATGAAAAGAGGAGAAAATGACTGGGAGAGCACGGGGAGGGTAGCAGCAACTGGAGGAGAAGGGGTAAGGTGGGGCGTTAGCTCAATATAGACACTGAAAAGCTTGTGTTGTCGCACAGGAAAATATAAACTCTTTGCTTAAGATTGAACTTGCTTTTGTGCTGTAAGACGCATCTGAGCGAGTGCCAGTCAATACCCCGAGGAAAGCTCCATTTATTTTCTACCTGCTCGTTCCTAAATCCTATCTGTGCAACATGAGCACAACAAGATATTTTAGTTCCCGGGAAGCGACACAGATTTTCCCATTATCTCCAGTCACACAGGCGCATATTTCTGTCATCCCGCTTGCATGCAAAAAAGAAGCATGTTGCAGAAATGAGGGTGTTCCTGCCCTCAGTCCTGGCCGGACCACTGTTGTTGAGCAGAGTGCAGAGTATGAAGCCCTCTGGCTGATATCCAGAGGTCCAGTACAGTGTGTCTGCCCCTTACTGTTCCTCCCGCTAGCCCCTATTAGCTACGCTGCTCCTGAAGTGCCAGCGCGGCTCAAACACCCAGTGCCAAGGGTAAGCACCCAGCGCTGTGTAAACACACCAGGCCTGACTAGCACTCAGGAATGCTTTATATAAAGTCACATAAAGGCCCAGAGGGGGAACTTGTGGGTGTGTCGTCTGACCGTCTGCAACCAGCTTTTGCTGCCACCATTTCCTGCACTCAAGAGAGGACGTCATGGAACAGGAGGCTGGTGCTCCCACAGTTTAAACAACCAAATATGCTGAAATGGCAGATCAACAGATATCTCTGCTCCTGATATATTTTCCCTGAAGGGGTTATCATGAAATGTAGTTTAAAGGGATATTATCAACACACAGTGTTTGCTGAACAGCTACTGCTCCGTTTGCTCTGCTGCCAAACAGAGAAATTGAGAGTTGAAAATGAGATAAAATCAGAAAGTTTTGACTAATTTTTATTTGCACTGATTCCAAATCAGTGTGAAAAGTGGTGGAAAAGGGTACTGCAGTTATCTTTAGAATTAAATGTTTTTAAGGTGTTAATGTGCAAATAAGATCACAATAATATTACTGGAACTATACTATTCTATTCAGTGTATGGGTTTTGCAATATGCTGGAAATGACAATAAAAATAAAATATTTATCATGTAAAAACTGCACATGATAATGTCTTCCACTTATGTATTAATATTTTCAGTGTAATTCATTAACCAAAAACCAAAGATTAATTTGACGGATAGCAATTTTTTATTTTTTTTCCCAGATTTTATATAGATGATCACAGGAAATCTTTAAGCCATGATGATTGTGAGGTCTTAATTGTGTATCTGTCATTTTAACAGTCCTATTTGAGCGTTTAATTATAATTTGCATCATCGAGTAAAAAACAAAAACATCAACTTGTACCTAAAACTGAATCCAGCACAGCTTTTTCTTCTGTGTCCTATGACTGAGATTAGAAATTGAATGAAAAGACAAGTAATTTATTTACTTTACAGCCATGTATCAGTGTATTGTATATTTATAGATCATAAAACTGTATCACAATAGAACATGAAGCAACTATAACCTAATAAACTAGATGAATGGTTCAATGGAAAACAATTTACAAGCAGAGAACAAAAAGCTGGGTGTGTATGTGTGAATGTTTATCAGTTCAGTTTTCCCTCGAGGCTCCGTTCCTGCATCCTGTTGTTTATTCTCTTGTGAATGCTCCGCTTCTACTACATGTTTAAATATTAAAGTTCATACAGTATATCAGCACAGAATTAGCATTAGCACCAGCATAATTGTATTTTTTAGTCATTTCTTGTTAGAATTGTGAAGAAATTAGGTATAAATAAAACCTAACAAATGTATTTATATTAATCTATATGATAATATAACACCATTTTAATAATGCAGCCAGTTGGTATGTGCAAAGCAAAACATCAGCTGCAGGTCCTGCAGAGTTACAGGACAGGAGGAAGAAAAAAGAATAAAACATTAAACTGATTCATGGAGACATTTTAATACTGCTGGTTCCTGCTTTGTTTTGGCATGGAGGTGGAAAACACAGAAAGGTGCAGTGTGTTAGAAAAGCTAACAAAGGTGAAACCACAGTGTGTTTTTAGATAGTTTTTAGGTCAAACAAGTCTCCTCAGAGGGCAAACGGTGTGATTACAACAGCTGGATGCGTAGCGGTCATAAAAAAATATAAGTTCAGCGTCTGGTGATTTGTGTTTGTTGTTAGCTTTGGTGACGGAACAGTACAGGGCATTGAAGTCGCTGTAGAGGATGTTTTATCATTTTAAGGACTATGGGCATATGGCTGACCTGAGCGCTATGTCTGATTTTTTTTTTTAAACGCTGCCTTGCTTGTGTCGACACTCTGATCATCCAGGAGGAGATGTGCGGAGCGGCTCTTGCAGCATCTTGTTCTCTCGGAGAAAAGGGAGCACTCCGCCCCCCCAGGCCCTGTCATTTACAGGATGGCCAACAGGAGAACAGTGCTCTCAACACAACCTCACAGCAGATGTTTGCCCTGGTACAATCTGTACAAACGTCAAATTGAATTCATTGCCATGTCCTTAGCTCAGCAGCCAGAACCTTGGGGATGACTGTGATTATAAATACTTTGGTTCAAACACTAATTAAACCAGCTACAAACTACAGGGGCCTAGTCCAGTTGGCAGCAGCTGTCAGTAGTGTGACAGAACAGCTTTGGTGTTTGGTAAATGATATAACTTGTTTAGGCAGTGAAATCGCTGTCGGCTGACGGAAGCTCAACCAGCATGTATTGATGTTCTTTTAGCAGACCACAGGCAATTTAGCGCGGGCAAAAATCTTTTTTCAGGGCCTAATAGACGGAGCACGGCAAGCCGGAGCTCCCTGTGTAATTGAGTTCTTTGGTAAGCTCCATGTTGTGGTTTTTGGGGACTAGCTTATCAGCAGAACACGCAGGATCGACCCTCCAGCGAAAAAAGGCACTGTTGCCATCCAATCTGCTTTCATTGGCAAAAGCGCTTACAGCAGGAAAAACACGAGTGCTGATTCTTCAGCATGTGCATCCCTGACCTGTGAAAGCAGAGCTTATTCAGTCATTCTCCAGCAGAAAGGCACCGCGCAGCAGGGAACGGCTGTCTATTTAACCGCCTTTCACATGCACTTTGCTCCACCAGCCAAAGGTTTCACTACTCAGTCGCCAAAAAGACGCCTGAGAAAATAATTTCTATTTTACCCGGTATTCACCTGGTACCTCGTCATTTTAGCAGGAACGTTTTATCTGCATATTAGGTGACAGGTTCCGAGTAAACTGAGGTAATAGAACATCATTTATATGTCATCCTGTGAAGATTGCATTAATTAAAAATTAATAGGGATGCTGTCACAAGACGGAAGATAAATAAGCACACACTCACTCACTTGGCTCGTGTCAAATAGCTCTGCAGGCATCGCAAACACACTTCTGACCTGCTTAACCACAAGAGCGTTTATAAAGTCCCCCCCCCTACAGTTCCAGTCAGCGTGAGCATGACAGAAAAGTCAAGCATCACTCACTGAAACGATACACTGTACAACCTGTCATGGTCGATGAAGAATACCGAGTCCAGGGGTCGAGCACATACATAATTAAGCCCTGGTTTGATTTAGATCACAGAAATATGTCCCCCTTCACCTCACTGAAATGAATCAGGAGGCATTACTCCCTCCTCCTCCTCCTGCCGCTGCAGACTGTGGAGAAGCAGGAGGAGCACAGGTTCATGCTTCGCTAATGGATGTTTACACAACTATCAGCCATCACATGCTCCCTGCACGTTGGGGCTAATTGTCCATACGATTTTTAGCAGAGATTTTTATTTACGGAGAGATTTAAGTAAGGGCTGTGGTCGGATTCAATGTCGATTGTCCATTGTTATCCTCTGCTGGCTCTTTATTCCTCCCTCTCAGCTCTCCTCCACACTCGGCCCTCCCCCTCCTCAGCTCTCCCCTGCTCTCTCCTCCTTCCCCTGCTCTTGCCAGTAACGGCCTTAACCGTTTGGCTTCATGTCAAAGCAGGGGCCTTTTGTGGCTCTGTCACAAATCTGCCAGGAAAAACAGAAACCATCTGTTCAGGCCTGGGCCTGAGAGGGGATGAGGGTGTAAATACACAAGTTTAGCCCTCACCCTCAGCCCTGCCCGCGCTCACAGGACCACTGAGCCCAACGGAGGATCCTGCACTCCCACTCAGCCTCAGCCTGCACTCCCACCCGCAATTAAACTGTAGTCTGCAGAGGTTTCATGGTTAACCGTATTCAGTCTAAATCTCACAAACAGGAACATGAGACGGTTTACAGCACGCCGACTGAGTACAGAACCTGTTGACTTCTGTTACATAAAAAGTGCACTTGCCACTAGAAACCCTCTGAACCCCAAGCAAGTTCAGGGCTTTCAGTTTTCTTTGTTCCTGTAGCATTTCAATCACTGTGGCCTCGTTTTTCATTGCAATGTAAAAGTCCTTCAACCGTATAGAAACAGCACAATCATGACTAAAAGTAGAGAGAACTCAACAATGTCTTTTGTGCTGTATAACAGAGTTATAATGTCATAAATCATTAAAAAAGAAAATTGCAAGTAGAATTTCTTGGGGGGAAAATGGAATCTATGTGTAAGTGCACACAGGCTTTTACCAATATTGGTAAAGTGGGTCTCCACATGCTATACATAATGAAACTTTTTGTGATGTGATTGTTCTATCTTAATTGGCTTCACAGTAGTGGCAAGGAGCAGAATTTATTATTTTTAATAGGATCCGTTTGGCGAAAACAGTTTAAATATACTGATTTTCATTAAATAAATTCATTCAACTTTAATTCATCTTAAAGTTAGAGTTGGTGTCTTTTCCTTATGGAAGCATTTATTTCACATAATTTCTTCAAGGTTAGAAATGTGAAAAACTGATGATAACTTCTGTGTATACAGTTTCTGGCCATGATAAATAATGTTATTTATGAATGTATTTTCAGGAAAACATGCTGTCAAACCCGCTGCTGGCTTTTGGGGTTAATAAAATCTAATTTCACTTGATTAATGGGGTTAAAATACTTGTTTATATGTATATATATCGTGTCTTTCAGTACCAGAACAGGCTTGTATATTAATATTTTGGATGTTACTCCAAAGAGCACAGATTATTTTTATATTAATTATTCATTTATGGTAATTAAAATAAGTAGAACAAGGGTACAAATCTTTAAAGAACTTGTTTCTCAGTTACGTTTGAGCGTCAAGAAAATGTTGTTGTACATAATCTTGAACTCTACATCCATTTCACACAGACACACACACACACACACACACACACACACACACACACTTGTATGTAGACGACCATTTTAAGTGGCAATAACCGGAGTGGAAGCCCTGAGTGTCGTGATAGGAGGGTAAGCCCTTTCCTTGTCGGATAATCCACTGGCCAGAAAGCTCCTGCAGATGGAAGCAGTCTAAAAGGCCTTATAATACTGAGCTTATGTTGTCACTATCTCATGTATTGCGGAGCGGCAGCAAACTCTGTACTGCTCTGCAATGATTTAGTGGACTGGAAGAAAATTATGGTGCGGAAGCCAATCTACATTTCTATTTTAAGTATTTCCATGAATTTTTAGTGGATATCGGTATACTGTTTTAGATGCAGGTTCAGGGAATGGTTTTACTGTTTTATTCACTGCTCTCATGGAGAAACGCCAACTTTACTCGGAAGCCTCAATAAGTTCGTACAAAGTTGTTGGCTAAACACCCAATCATGGGGAAGAAACAGAAGGCAATGAAAGTTAAAGTGTTGCTGTGAGCATATGGCAGCATGACAAAGTGACTTTGATAGAGAAAAGTATACAGCCAGTGTGAGAGATCGAACGTGTGAGACTTCAGGGAGAACAAATTTGATGTGAAGGCAGCAGAGAGATGTAATCTGTCAATCATTGACACTAATTTACAGCGCAATCCCCCTTTCAACCAAATGCCAGGTTCATGTTTAACTGTATTCCGTCAAATAAATCACATAACGACAGTCATGGAAAAAATTATTAGACCAACTTTTTTATCTTTTTTTTTTTTCATTTTAATGCCTGGTACAACTAAAGGTACATTTGTTTGGACAAATATAATGATAACAACAAAAATAGCTCATAAGAGTTTAATTTAAGAGCTGATGTCTAGCCATTTTCCATGGTTTTCTTGATAATAACCAAAATCATTATCAAGAAAACCATGGAAAATGGCTAGACATCAGCTCTTGAATTAAACTCTTATGAGCTATTTTTGTTTTGAATTGAAGAAAACAAGACTGGTTTAATATTTTTTTCCATGACTGTACCAAAAAAAAGTTGGCTTTTTTTGCTCTAGGCTTTAGTGGAGGCCCAGAGCACATTTCTTCTTGGATTTTAACCAGCAAAAACTTATCAATTCACTCAAATTTAACAAAGCTGTTTTTTTGTTTTCCCATTGACATCTGGCTGCACCAGCTCATCGTTGCACCTGTTTATTCCCATTCAAAAGCCCAAGTTAATGTTTTCATTAGCCCCTGCCTAATGTAATGGTACTTGACACAGTGTAAGTGATGGAGAGGCAGGGTGACCTTTCCCTGTGTCTGCCAAGCTGTTGTTGAGGCCGTGTAGTTGTCAGCCTGCAGAGAGGCACTGCTGAGAACAGTCATTAAGCACAGAGCAAAGCCAGCGCTCGGCACCACTCAACACTTTTGATCTGCACATTTCAATTAGATTTCACATCAGGACGCCTGCCTTCCCTCAGTTAGCACCTGCGCCCTGCCTTCCCCGACTGGCCGGTCGGGCTGAAGAGGGAGGTGCTCAGGAAACGACCACAAGGTTCTGCTACCAACCAGAAATAGATTCACAAGCACATGGCAACATAATATAGGGAGCCTTTTTTTTTTTTTTTTGCTGATATAACCATCATTAGCTGCTATTTTCCTGGCACGGACGAAGATCTGAAAGCTAGAGCTGGGCCATTCATTAAATTTTATTTTCTTAATACAATTTTGGCTTTCAATAATTATGAAAACAAGATCAACAAGGTAATAGGATTATTGTACCACATTCAGGCGTTGCTGGTTTACTGGAAGAATGTATCATTTTTCTGTTTATTTAAATGTATACATATTATATTTATATATATCTATATAAATCTAGATATTCTTATTATATATATATATATATATATATATTTACATTTATTTTAATATTTCAGTTGAATAAAATATAATATCCTTTTTTTTAAGATCAATGAATGCACAATGTTTCAAAAGTCAATGAGTATTTGTTTTAATCAATCATGATCTGAATAATAACCAAAGTAATTTTTTGCTATAATTAAGCGGTGTAACTGTAAATTTTCCACAAGTAGCAGGGTGATCTTTACTTTTTTATCCAACAGTTTTTTGTCTTTTTAAAAAAAGTCCTACTGATTTGTCTCTGCTGAGCTTCTACATGTGGAATCGTTCCCATCGCTCCAGATGTGCTCGTCTGCCACGGTCATGAGGTCTAAAAAGCCCCAGCACAAGCTGTGGGCTGTGGGACAGTTTCACTCTGGAGCTCTGGCTCTGCAGTTACACGGCGCAGCACCTTAATTTACCCTGAAATTTGAGAAGGTTTCATTGAGCTCTGACACCCTCGGTAAATGTTCCCAGCACTGCTTGGCCTGATAAGAAGAGTCCTACAGCCACTGGTAGATATGAATTTCCCCTAAGAGCCACATGAAGGGAGAGCTTATTAAACAAGCCTAATCCCACTGAGTGGAGCTTTTTCTGCCAATCAAAGCAGTGATTTAGAAAGACTTTACTTGTTCCTTAATGTCAGCTACTCACACGACTTGTTGAAGTGATAAAGGAGCAAACACTGGCCAATCCCTGACCTCTGTTCTCTCTCAGCAAACAACTGAAAAACCAACTCGCCTCAAGTAGTTTTGTATTCCACAAGATAAGAAATTAAAGCTGCAGTTACCTTCATGTTTCCATTAATACCAGCCGATTATACGTCGAAATAGCTGGCTCACTGTTATTTTCTCCGTCTAGCATTTCATCATATCCTGTCCTGCCATTGTTTGTTTGGGAACATTTTGATAGAAGATGTTAAGCTGTTGCTGAAAGCTGTTAATGCATTTTAGAGAGCAATGCACCAACTAATTTATGTCAAGTTTCTCAGCTGAAGCGGAGAAAAGAAAACAATCGATAGCCATTAAACCCTGGGAGCTTTGTTGAACAGCAGTTTAACAGACCTCAGACAGTAGATGGGTGCCCTCTGGGCTGTAAAGATTACAGGTGACTTAGTGCTCACCCAACAATCACACCACACCTTCATGAATTTGTTATAGAGAACCTCTAACAAGTGAGAGTTCACAGTGAGGGAGAAAAGGGCAAAGCCCCACAGGAAACTACATAATAGTTCCTGACTCCTGTCGCCAATTTTCAAGGCTTGTGTATTATGAGTGTGGCCGGAAAGCAGCAGTTATTATGCACAGGCTGCCTCAGCAAAGTGCTTTCTGATCCATGATTGCATGTGTTAATGTTTCAGTTGGGTATTGATTTCCTGGCGGCCTTTTGTACACTGGATTTATCCGCCTCGCTCGCTGGCAAGCGAACCCCTCCGAATGTTTGATTAAAGTTCAATTGACTCTTCCAGTGAAGGGGCGAGGAGCCATTTCACTCCCTATTTGTAGCGCCAAAGCTCTGCCTGACATGTTCTTTTGTTCCCATTCAAGCTCCTGCCACCCAGGCAGCCACCAATGCACTGATCCTAATATCCCTGCATTCAGTGAGCCTCCTCGCCTAATCCTGGGACAGACAGGGCCACAGCATAAACATGCCCGGCCAGCTTCAAATCCTGGCATGGACTCCCCCACTCCATGGCCTTTCACTGTGAAATACCATGCTGACTGCTAATGTGTTTTTTTCCACATATTTTATTCAACCTAACTGCGGATATTTCTCAGCAACTATTTCCAGTTTTTCCACAACTTGATCAAATAGACCATTAATTTATTCTTAATTCAGTCTCCTCTTTGCAGTCCTCCTCTGTGTTCCTCCTGTTTGTGTTCTCATGCTATATTTGCCCATTTTAACTCAATCCCTTTTCTTGTTACATTTTAGGGAGAGCTTATTACCTTCTACTACTATTGGAAGAAGACCCCAGAGGCAGCCAGTTGTCGAGCCCACCGCAGACACCGCCGCCAGCCCGTCTTCCGCCGCATCAAAACACGAACCGCTTCAACTCCTGTCAACACTCCCTCACGCCCCCCCTCCAGCGAGTTCTGTACGTATATTTGACCTCCTTCAATAACAGCCAGAGAGGAAAGACGGAGACGTGACCTGATCTATCACGGTGTTGGAGCGATGTATGTGAAGTGTTTTCTGACTCTCTCTTGCAGTGGACCTCAGCTCAGCCAGTGAAGATGACTTTGACAGTGAAGACAGCGAACAGGAGCTGAAGGGCTACGCCTGCCGCCACTGCTTCACTACCAGTAAGACACTCCGTTCCACATTCACAGACACTCATGATGTGGTCGTACCGACTTGCTTGGTTATTCCTGTCTTGATTGGGATCGGTGTGAGGCTGCACTACGCAGCGCTCTGTGACAGATGGGCATCAGAAGATGTCAAGACTAATTTGATCAAATCAGACATGAGCCCACAGCTCATTCACTCTCTCCTCATTATCTTTTGCCTCTTTCACACAGCTGGCTCCCATCTGATTACACTGCCATCACAACTAGGGCGGCTAATAACTTAAGCCTTAAATCGTTAACCCATACGAGTACACAAAATAAATAATTATTGATTCATCTACCTCATTAGATGGGAGACTACAAAGTTACTTAATCACATTGTCTATATTCAACATTATTATTGCAGTTCTGAGACCATTTCTGTGTGTTGTGTGTACTTCTTGCTGCTTGTGAGAGTGTGTTATTTCACAACTGTAAATGGCTTTCCTCAGCCTCCAAGGACTGGCACCACGGGGGCCGGGAGAACATCTTGCTGTGCACAGACTGCCGCATTCACTTCAAGAAGTACGGTGAGCTGCCCCCCATCGAGAAGCCCGTGGACCCGCCGCCATTTATGTTCAAACCTGTCAAAGAGGAAGAGGATGGACTCAGCGGGAAGCATAGCATGAGGACCCGACGGAACCGCGGCTCGGTGCGCACACACTCATCTATCCCTCTATTTTCACCTTCAGGAGCCGTAGCCTCAGAGTTATCCCCTGAGCCAGACTACAAAGCAATAAGTTTTTCATCTCTAGACAAGTAGCACATCATGGACAGCTTTGATATGCATTGTTTCTTAGATTTACTTTTATAAAGATAGTCAGAAAAGTAGGATTCGGGACTTGCAAATGCCGACTTAATTTCTTATTAGGCCTAAAGTCAGTCTTGATTAATGTTTGCTCTGTCTATTGTTATCAGATGTCAACGCTACGTAGTGGTCGTAAGAAGCAGACAGCCAGTCCTGATGGCAGAGCCTCGCCTACCAACGAGGATTTGCGCTCCAGTGGACGTACCTCTCCCAGCGCAGCAAGTACAGACAGCACTGACAGCAAGACAGACTCCATGAAGAAGCCAAGCAAGGTAAACACACCATAGAGTGCTTGAAACATTGTTTTTCTTTTTCTTTTTCTGTAATTTTCTATCGCCTTATCTCAGTGAAATGTACCCTAATGGCTCTGATGCTTTGGCTCCACAGAAGATTAAAGAGGAGGCTCCTTCACCTCTGAAGAGTGCCAAACGGCAGCGAGAGAAGGGAGCCTCAGACACAGAGGAGCCTGAGAGGGCCAGCGCCAAAAAGTCCAAGACACAAGTGAGTCCGCCGTCTTTGTTCTGCTGTTCACGTGTTTCTATAGAATGCATAGACTTGGCGTTATGATACTCATCCTTCTCTCCTCCGTCCCTCAGGAGCTGAGTCGGCCGGACTCGCCCTCAGAATGCGAGGGCGAAGGCGAGGGCGAAGGCGAGAGCTCTGATGGGCGCAGCATCAACGAGGAGCTCAGTAGCGATCCTAAAGACATTGACCAGGACAACCGGAGCTCCTCCCCGAGCATCCCTAGCCCCCGGGACAACGAGAGCGACTCGGACTCGTCTGCCCAGCAGCAGCAGCTCCTGCAGAGCCAGCACCCTCCAGTCATCCAGTGTCAGCCAGGCACCTCAGCTGCCTCCTCAGCACCACCTCCGCCTACAACCTCAGCCCCCTCACTGCCCCCACAGGTCTCCCCCACAGCGGCCTCCGGCTCTCTACCTCCCCAGCCTCTTCCACAGGCAAGCCCGATGTCCCTCATCCAGTCAGGAGCGTCCCTCCACCCTCAAAGGCTTCCTTCTCCACATTCACCTTTGACTCAGGCTCCGCCTCCTGGCCCCCCAGTACCTCCTCAGTCATTACCCAGCTCGCATCACGGCCCCATGCCTCCCATGCCGCATCCACTGCAGCCTGGCCCCTCACACATGCCTCACCCTCACTCCATGCCCCCTCAGGGCTTCCCTGTGGGTCAGTCTCAGGTCCCACCCCTACCAATCCCTGGCCAATCACAGCAGAGGCCGCACACACCTCCTTCCCAGTCATCCTCTCAGAGTGGAGGCCAGCCACCCAGAGAGCAGCCCCTGCCCCCCGCCCCCATGTCCATGCCTCACATCAAGCCCCCACCAACCACACCCATCCCTCAGATACCCAATCCACAGTCCCACAAACACTCACCGCACGTGTCGGCGCCTCCATTCCCTCAGATGCCTTCAAACCTGCCTCCACCTCCTGCCCTCAAGCCCCTCAGCTCCTTATCCACCCACCATCCTCCATCAGCACACCCACCTCCCTTACAGCTCATGCCTCAGGGGCAGCAGCTTCAGCCTCCCCCAGCCCAGCCTCCAGTTCTCACTCAGTCCCAGAGCCTCCCACCATCAGCCAGCCACCAACCTCCTCCAGCTCCATCTCTGCCGCCCTCCGCAGCAGCCTCGCACCCCAACGGGCCACCGCAGCCGCCGTTTTCGTCTCATCCTTTCAATACAGTTCTACCTCCAGCTGGCCCTCCTCCATCCTCATCAAACTCTATGCCTGGCATACAGCCTCCATCTTCCTCCGCTCCGCCCTCCTCCATTTCCATGCCGCTGCCTGCCTCCGTCACTTGCGCCGGCCCGGGCCCAGTACTCCCACCTGTACACATCAAAGAAGAGCCTTTGGACGAGACGGAAGAGCCAGAGAGCCCACCACCCCCACAGAGAAGCCCCTCGCCAGAGCCTACCATCGTCAATACGCCCAGCCATGCCAGCCAGTCAGCACGGTACGTCTACAGTCACTGATTTCTACCCAAACACTATCTGTAAAATAGGAACACACACCTGCACAAGTTGCTATTTATCAGAAGTCTGTTGAGCTGCTTACTGTCTTGTCTGGGGATGCTGATTAGCTCTCAAACACATCCAACAACAAAGAGACTGCCTTCAGATTTTAAGGCTTTGATGTAAGCAATAAATCGAATGTCCTCAGCAAAACAGGCATCCAAGGCCACAATTAGCCCTGAGCTCTGAGGGGCTGATGGCGAGGAATTATCGAGGATGGAGAGCAGGGAGATTAATTACAGTGAGATGCAAGTGAACTGAGGCATCTGAATATGAGTATCTGTAGTTGCCTTGTGCTTAAGTGGCTCTCAGACTGCCAATGAATAGCAATGAGGGTTTTAATACTTACTCAACATAGCAGCAAAAGTCAATGCCAAGGGAGTTTGTTTCCTTTTGAATAATGGACCAGTGTAAGCTTATACAAGCTGTCTTTTCATCTAATGGGACATTATCCTGCCATTCAACATGCAATATTAAACATGAATATCTCTCTAGCCTATTTTGTTTTGTTTGTAAGAAGTATTAATTTATGAACCGGAACATCCTTCCATTTTTCTGAGTAAATATTGAATGTTTTTCTTTGACCACAGGTTCTACAAGCACCTGGACCGGGGTTACAATTCCTGTGCTAGGACAGATTACTACTTCACTCCACTGGCTTCATCCAAACTGGCCAAGAAGCGAGAGGAAGCTCTGGAGAAAGCCAAGAGGGAAGCAGAGCAGAAAGTAAGGGAAGAGAAGGAGAGAGAGAGGGAGAGGGAAAAAGAACGAGAAAGAGAGCGGGAACGAGAAAAGGAAGCAGAGCGAGCTGCGGTGAGTGGTTTTGTTTGTCTCCTTTTAGTTTGCCAGTGGTTAATTTTGTTCCTTTGAAACCTTTCTGAACATGGCGTTTTCTCTCCTCACAGAAAGCCTCCAGTTCCTCTCATGAGGGCAGAATGGGTGAACCTCAGATGGCTGGCCCTGCCCACATGCGTCCACCCTACGACGGCCCCCCCACTACGATCGCAGCTGTGCCTCCATACATCGGCCCCGACACTCCTGCCCTGCGCACCCTCAGCGAGTATGCCCGGCCCCACGTCATGTCCCCCACCAATCGGAACCACCCCTTCTTTGTGTCCCTCAACCCCGCAGACCCACTGCTGGCTTATCACATGCCCAGCTTGTACAACGCTGACCCGGCAATGCGGGAGCGCGAGCTACGAGAGCGGGAGATGCGCGAGAGGGAGATTCGTGAGAGGGAGCTGAGGGAAAGGATGAAACCTGGTTTCGAGGTTAAGCCTCCAGAGATGGACACACTCCACCCTTCCACAAACCCCATGGAGCACTTTGCCCGGCATGGGGCCATCACGTTGCCCCCCATGGCTGGCCCTCACCCTTTCGCGTCCTTCCATCCGGGCCTGAATCCATTAGAGCGTGAGCGACTGGCCCTCGCTGGGCCCCAGCTGCGACCAGAAATGAGCTACCCAGAGAGGTTGGCTGCAGAGAGACTCCATGCTGAGAGGATGGCCACAGTGGCCAACGACCCCATCGCCCGTCTACAGATGTTCAACGTCACGCCACACCACCACCAGCACTCGCATATTCACTCACACCTACACCTGCACCAGCAAGATCCTCTTCATCAAGGTAACAGAAAGCCCTGTATACATGCATGCAAAATGGCTAGAACTGTATAACATATTTTAGTATATTCACATATAGTATATATTAAAATGATAGTAAATTGGAGGGGTTGCAGTCAAAACTTTATAAATTATGTTGAATGTTAAATAGAGGTCTCTTATGACGGCAACCATTTTGTTGTAGCTTTTTATATTTCCTATAATGGATATATCTCCTTCAGAATGAAATCCTCTTTGCACATTAAACAGGGATGTTGCTGAAATTTAATTTACAAACGATGAACATTGAATGAAAGTTAAACATATCACTATTACAGACACATTCAGCCTGTTTGATATATTGACGTTTTGTTTAGTTTTATATTTGTAAATGGATGTTTGCATATTTTAGCTTCATTTTCTGAGTGTTTTATTGTGTGGTATTGATGTTATTGTGTAATATGTTTATTTGTATTATCAGCACAAAGATCTTTAGATTTACCAGTGGTAAATATAATAATAATAATAATAATATTTATTTATAGAGATTTATTTATGTTACAAAGTAGAGAGTCACAAGCAGCAAAAGAAAATGAGAAAAAAATTAACAGTTTGGTGATTAAAAACCAATACAGTGTAGGAATTTTTTTTTTTTTTAAAGTAAAACCCAATTTAAAGCAAATAAAAGACAGGTAAGAGGAAAGTATTTTTTTTAAAGGGACTTAAAGAGGATCACTGACTCAGCTGACCTGATTTCTCCTAAATATAAATATATTAGATATAAAAATATTAGAGAACCAACAATAGAGCCTTGAGGCACACCACAAATTCATAATAACTTTTTAAGATGCAAAAGTTTTAGGATACAAATTTCTATTTAAACTTTTTTAGTAAAACACCAGGAAGTCCATTTTTAAGAGTACTCATTATTATATCGTGATTAACAGTATACCAGATATTGGATAGAAATAAAAAAGACACAAGGGTGATATTTTGTGATTGGAGGCAGTAGAAATATTACTAACCGGCTGAAACAATGCCAACTCTGTGGTTCAAGGTTATAGGAAGAGAAGTTTCTTTAAAGGAAAACTGAAAGTAGAGGACAGTGTAAGCAGGAATCAGTTTCACCCAATTTGTTATTAGCAAAATAAATAATGTACCAGATTTGGATATGGATTAAATGTTTAGAAGAGGTTAATATTAAAAGAGTATCTTGTGCTGTTATTTGAATCAAGTTGTCTGTATATGCAATTATGAATATAATATATAATGCTTCTCTCATAACAGTGAAGAGTGAACAAAAGGGACTTTATGATAATTCCACCTCCGTCTTTTCTAGATTTTAACTACACGATCTGGAACTTCACCTCATATTTTATTGTCTATGCAGTAATGTACAGCATGGACACATGAGATTGGATTAAAGCATATTGTAACCTCATTACATTTCTTATAGAGCCAGCAGATGCTTTACAGTGGATAAATATAGTAAAGTCGTCCCTGCACTCTTTTGGTCAACCTTGAGAGGAGTAACATTATATTAAGCTGTGTATCACTAATGCCTGTAGCATGCACTGTTTATGATACACTGTCGTGAAATGAGTGCACCCTGATCCTAAGACTCTGACGCCCAATAGGTGGTGGTGAATGTCTTGTGTGTCCTCCAGGCTCGGGGGGCCACCCCCTGGCAGTAGATCCTTTGGCAGGAGGACCACACCTGGCTCGCTTTCCCTACCCGCCCGGCGCCATCCCCAACGCTCTCCTCGGCCAGCCGCATGAACACGAGATGCTGCGCCACCCAGTCTTCGGTAGGCTCTCCGCCAGAATCATCTCTCATTAACTGCAATATCACATCCAATCTATCGGTCCGAGCTCTGCCAGATTGCCTGATCAAATCTTTTGTTTGTGCCTCTTCCAGGTACTCCATACCCACGGGACCTACAAGGAGGTCTGCCACCGCCCATGTCTGCAGCCCACCAGCTGCAGGCCATGCATGCCCAGTCCGCTGAGCTCCAGAGGCTGGCCATGGAGCAGCAGTGGCTCCACGGACACCATCACATGCACGGAGGACCACTGCCAGGCCAGGAGGACTACTACAGGTCAGATAAGCTACAGAATTACGCCAAAAAACGTTAAAGGGGGCATGTTGTGCTCATTTCCAGGCTCATACTAGTATTCTGGGCTTCTTCGAGAACATGTTTTACATGCTTTAATGTTAAAAAACACTACAGGTACAGTCATGGAAAAATTATTAGACCATTGTTTTCTTCCATTTCTTGTTTATTTTAATGCCTGGTACAACTAAAGCTATGTTTGTTTGGACAAATATAATGATAACAACAACAAAAAGTCATAAAAGTTTAATTTAAGAGCTGATATTTAGCCATGTTCCATGTTTTTTAAAAGGATTTGGTTATTATCAAGAAATCCATGGAAGAAAACAAGGATGGTCTAATATTTTTTTCCATGACTGTATATTTAGATGGACAGTATGAGGAAAAATAGTCACCTTCTTTCTGAGACACTCCATTTTGGCGCCTGTGTCTTTAAGCCCCTCTCCCAGAAAGAGTGTGTTTGCATTTCATTTTCCAATCATTAATACGTTTGTTGTTTGTGTTTCAGCCGGCTGAAGAAGGAGAGCGACAAGCAGCTGTAACCAGCCAGGGGAGGCAGCGACTGACAGGTGCAGGACACGGGAAGTTGTTACAGAGTTGTTCATTCAGTTTCGAAGAACGGAAAAGGCCAAGTGGATCGTCTGAGAAATTCTTCTAAAATTTGGTTTTTGTTCCTGTCAAGGACTCTCTTTTTTTTTTTTCTTTTTTTTTCTCCAAGACATTGACTTTCTTTGGTATATAGCCAGTAGTGACAACGTCCTCAAGACTCCTGCATGACAAGCTTCCCTGACGTTTTTTTGTAGGTGCTAGAACAAGACACTGTGCTTATCAACAACAAAAAAAAGAAAAGACAAGACCGGTCAGGCCGTTTATGGAAAAATAACAAGTGCTATCTTAAACTCAACATTTATTTTAATACATTGTTGGAGGTTTTTTCATAATTTTAAGAAAAGCTACAGCATGGCGTTTTTGAGTCTGTAAATAGTATATATAAACATATAATTATTATTATAATTATTATTATTACTAGGTGTGGACTCCAAACCAAGTCGTTTCAACCTCCAATATAATTGTTTTGAAGCATTATCCCTTGTTTCAGAGGGGAGCACCATGGCATTATATGAGCAGTTTCTGAGAGTTGTGGTTCAGTTGTGACGTTCCTCTGACATCACTGTGTTAGATTTAGTCCCAAACATACACTATGTAAACCATAAACCTGTCACGCCCACATCCATTCATCACACACCTTTGACACGCAGCAGGTTGTCAGAATGTGTAAAAACTCACTGTGTTGAGTTATTGATTTGAAACACTTGAAGAGGTGACGCAGGAGTCACCGAGGCTTCTGTGGAGTGCACGCCTAAGCCGCGGATTTAAAAAAGAAAACAAAAGTTTGCACTGAGAGAGTTTTCTTGAGCTCCGCTCGATTGGTTTTATCCTTTAAAAAAAATCGATATTTAAGTCAACAGAGAATGATTTTAACTATGATTTTAAACACGTGGACTCCAGAAACATACTTTGCTGAACTGAAGAAATTTTTAATTTGCTTCTCGTTTTTTTATGTTTTTTTTTAATTACCAGGACCTGAATTTTAACTTCACTATATCAGGAGGCTAACAGGACTTCAGGATTGTTTTAAATGTGTGAATGGTTGGTGCTTGTTGTGTTGTGGGGTGTCCTCTTCTCTCCACCTGGTCCGGTCACACGTTTGTTGCAGGGCTCACGTCCGACTGAGTCATCCTCCAACTAGGCTGTAATAATGTTCACTGTGACACTAGAGGGGGGGCCTGCCGACATGTGACCACCAGGAGGTAGAGGGGTCGACGATTGTTTGTGAGCGTGCGTGTGTTATCCTCACGATGTTTTCGTATGCCTTGGTTCCTTAGGGATACACACACGCTCCTGGGCTTCAGGAGTGTGTGTGATTGTGTGTGCCACTGACTGTTACAAGTTGTGTTGACCTGTCGTACCAGTGCACATGAGCCCAAGTTTTTGTTTTTTTACTGTAGCCATGACATGATTTCTGTTTTTTTGTTCCATGCACTAAGACTGTTTGACCGTCATGGACATTTAAAAAACTGTGGCGTTGTTTTTTTAAATTTTCTTTTAACCAAATGAAGAAACTGCACTTGCATTTAAAAGTGACCATATCTTCCCTTGGAGCACTATAATTTACATTTAAACACTTGCAGACATCATCAAACTCATTCCCCACTTTTTAAAAATCCAAGAAAGTCTTTGCAGCCCCGACAAGAACCCGTCACTTTGTCTTGCCATCCGCCCATCGATCCCTGTCTCTCTTCTGACGAAGTACTCCTCATCATCACCTATGCCTCGTTTTCCTGACGATTCCCTTGCCTTTTACTCCCTCTTTTTGTGTCTCCAAAACCTTTGATGTTAAGTGTTGTCAATGGTTTAGCTTCTTGTTTCAAAGCGGCAATAGCAGAATGTAAATTCTGACTGCTAAGATTTATATATATACTGGTATCTTGAAGCTTATTGTATATATGAGTAGTCGCCATGGGATGACACAATGTAAACAAAAAGTAGAAATAATAAGAAAAATTGTGAGTCCTGTGTTCTCTCCATTTGAGTATTTTGTAATTTTTTTGAAAAATTTGTGGAATTAAAATAAACGACTAAGTTACACCACAATAATCGACTTCTTTGTTTTCTTTTGCTGCTGATAAATCATGTTTATTTCTTTTTAACACGTTTGTTTGTTAGCTGAGGTAGAGCAGACTGCTAAATCCCATCAGCCGTGAGACACAATAATCCTGTTTTAAGGGTAAACAATTTTGATTACTCACTGCTCATTGACAGAATGGCACAAAAAAAGAAAGCATAAAACATGCTTAATTCCTTCTGTTTTTTTTACATGTGTGAAATGTAATTCTCCAGCTGAGCAAAGGGACTGATGCTGGCTCTGTTTTGATAATACTCATGTCCTACATTTGCTCTTGAATAATGGAGTTTTTGCTTGACGGGAGAAACGTGTTACAGAATAGATCAAGCCTTCCTGTTTCTTGTTTTTTTTTCCAGCCTTCCATTTTCTCAGCTCCACAAACACTGAGCTTTAAGAGATCACCCCAGCAGCAGGTAGTAAATCTCAGAGCTGAATATTGCACTGCTATGGTATAATAACATCAAAGCCAGGCTAAGCCAGAAGGAACACTTACTCAGGCTGAGATGCCTTGCTATCAGCAGGGCAGGGCTGTCATTTCATCCTGTGTGTGTGGGGAGTGATAGACCAGCAATCTGTGATGGTGTGCCACAGCGATGGCTGTCATTTTGAGAGGGAGCTATTATTCTGCTGCCGCTCTCTGAAATGATGCCCTGTCCTCGGGAAAATCGAGGTTCCTTGGATGCTCTATCCTGGGGCTGTCATGTGACGGCCGCCTTGTGAGGAGGTGCTGCTTGTTGTCGCCGGCTCGCCTCACCTCCCCATAAGACACAACAAGACGTCAGAGGCAAGCAGCGGCGGCTGGTTGAATAATTCATCTCCCCTCCTCCTCCTCCTCCTGCACACCAGCGATGGAGCGACTGTGACTTGTGTCAACTCAAATCCTTCTCATAATACTGTGTGTACCCCTCAGGCAGGCACACAGGGAAACATAGTCTCAAAAAATCTGCTCTTTCTGTCTGAATAGCAATATTTCTCGCTGTTCTCGCTGTGTTATTGTATCTTTTGCAGCAGGTCTCGGACATGGAGCCTCCTCATCTCCTTCATCCTCCTGTCTCTCCTTCCGCTCCGCTGGGCCTGCCTGCTGCAGAGTGTGATGCTCGGTGGCAGAGAGGAGCCTACATGCTATTAGTGCGTTCAGTCGGAAGGTAGCTGTGTTCCTTCAGCGGGTAGCTCTGTGGCTGCCCTGTTTATCTTAAAATGAGCTGTGTTGACACAGAAAGCAAATCTGCCCTTCTCCCCTCATCTCATCCACTGTCTGAATTAGGTATACAAGAGACACGATGCTACATATTTCATGTGTGGTTCTCTCCCAACCACCATCACCCTGTGAGGTTTGTGTTTGATGCAAAATTAAAATCGTTTGGCTTCAGGGCTGCATTATTTTTTATTGTCAGTTAATGAGTCGACTGTTTTCTCTAATGTTTAATCGAATGATTAGTTGTTTGATCTCTAAAATGTCAGAAAATTGTCCAAAAATGTTGATCAGCGTTTCATAAAGCCCAAGATGAAGTTCTCAAATGTTTTTGTCCACAAAATATTCAAATTTAAGAGGCTTGGTTCAGAGAATATTGGCCCTCATTTCTTTACAACTATCAAAATAGATTTTGATTTATTTCATAGTTGACAACTAGTCAATTATTGCTCAAGAGGTGCATCTCAATAAACTAAAATATCATGGAAAAGTCCATTTCCAGTAGTTCAAGACAAATAGCCCCAACCAAGTATTGAGTGCATATAGATGGACATACTTTTCAGAGGCCAACATTTCCATATTAAATATACTTTTTAAAATTGGTCTTTTGTAATATTTTATTTTTTGAGACACTGAATTTTAGGTCTTCATTAAATGTAAGCCATAATCATTATAATTAGAAGAAATTAAATCAATTAAGACATGAAATGTTTCATTCTGTGTGTAATGGATCTAAATAATGTGTTATTTCCACTTAAATGGAATTACTGACATAAATAAATTTTCTATGATATTCTAATTTATTGAGATGCACCAATTGAATCCAAGTTGGGCTGCCCCCTCCTGGTCAATTTGTCGACTAATTGGTTGTTTTGGCCTCAAATATGATGTCTGTCCTTGATTCATCATGTTTCATGCTTTTTTCGTGCTGAATGACTCATCTCCAAGAAACTTATGAGTACATCTTTATACACAAGATTGAAAGTGGTGCTTTTTGATTCTTTGTGTAGAAACTCAAGTTTTCCAGTTTTCCATCAATCACCATGCAAAATCATGTGTGCTGGTCTACGAAGAATATCTTCAGTGTAGAACAGCCCGATGTTTTCTCTTCTGATGTGAAACGTGTGTATTCAGTCATTTAGAAAACAAGCAACCTGTGGTTATGTAAAAACTCCACTCGATAAATTGAGCACAGCTGGAGGAATTTGATGCATGCAAATAAAGGTAATTCAACACATCTAAAATGCAAATGAGCCCAGCTCAAATATGCATACATGCATTTTATTTAAAACAAGGTCCATTCCTGCATTTCAAGCGTCTGAATATGTAGATCAATGAAACAACCTTCATTTCCCAAGGAAAGGTTAAAGCAAGGTTCTCCTATAAAGCACTGGAATTTTAACTACACCTGGAGGATCATTTTTAAAGTATGCTATATGGTAAAATAATCAGATTGTCATGTTTGCTTTCGAGCGTTTTCCCTATCAAGTCAGAGGAAGAGTCCCACAGAGCAGCCATGGATACAAACCTCCATTAAAGACAGAAACATCCCTTAGATTTCTGTAGAAAAGACTCCACAGTTTGTCCAGAGTCTCTTACCCTCTCAGCTGTAATCATCTATCTCCTCAACATACATGACTCATGGCTTTTTCTTCAAGTCTATCAGTCATGTTTGTATCGGTGTGTGGTCTGCGAGTTCAAAAGTTAACTGTGTTTTTAAAAAGACAAGGAAAATGGGGAGGATGTCAGGCCTTATGGTACATTTAAATAGATGGAGCAGTCTGGACATTTTTCATGGTCTGGGGAACCTTTAGTGATAAATCAAATATTTCTGTAATTTAATACTGCTACTTTTACCGAGAAAAATTTTCTATATACTTCGACCCCCACTGCTTTACACTTACAATGAAATATTATACTTTTAAGTTTTACTGCAGGTACTTTGATGATTATAACTTTAATCCAAAACATATGACTATTTTATAACATACATGTGATGCATTGTTCCATCCACTTAGACAACAACATTATATTATTTAATAATATGGTAGGCTACACAATAAAACTGAAAGGAGCCATTCTGCAGATAAGGCTGCAGTACAGTTTTTATATTCATGCATTCTTCTTCCTTGTCAAAACCTACTGCCTACATTACCCATAATGCAAGTTGATCACCAATGGTTGAGTAGTTAGATTCAGGTGTGTTATGCTAACAGCGGCTCAAGCTGCCAGCCTCAAGCAGAGATGAGGAGCGGGCTACAGAGGTCTTGTAAGATCACTTCTTTCAACTTTTTTTTTAAAACACCTACATATTGTTGTCATTTTCAAACTCGTAGTCTTTAGCCCCAACTGGTGTTCACTCAAGTGACATCACTTGAGGTAATTTATCAGATTTAGACACAAAAAAGTCTTTCACTGCACTCAGCAAATATGACAATTGTAACATTTCACTGCTTCTTGTTCTCTTTAATGGCACCATGGCAACTTTACTGAGCATTACCACTGACATTTGACCGTGCTTGTCGACCACCGAAATGTCTGCCGCCCTCATTTGCTCACATGACAATTGTATTAAAACTAAATAAAAAAAATAATAAGATTTTCATGTTACTTCTTTGCACGGTATTCACAGGAGCAACCATAAGAGCTGCAACTTAATTTACAGCCATTTGGCGGTCCCTGGATGTCCCTGCCCATCCACTACAGAACAAAGATGGCTGTCATTGAGGCTGCGTCCAGATTCTAGCTACACCAACCAGGTACTGATAGTTACGACAGCGTATTAAGGCCAAATATGGAAAAAAATAAAAACACAGACCTGGGGAAGGGGGTAATATTTTGAGAAAAAAAGTAGCAGATTTATGAGAAAAAAGTAATATGCCGTCATAGATAGTGAACACACTTGCACTAAAAATATGCAAAAATGCAAATTGAAACACAGCACATATACAACTTTCTTGACATATGCAGCATAACTCCCTGAGACCTGAAAACAGACTTTGATGTGTAATATTGGTGGAATTCCCCTTTCAAAATAAAATACCTCAGTACTGCTACACAGCTGAGGGTTAAGGTGGAGTCCTCAGTTTGTTTTGAACAAGTATTAGGATCATCATAAGAACACCAGAGCTTTGCAGTACATCTTGGTTGGACACCAATAAAAAGATTTTTTGAAATAGAAGATTGGGAGGATACTACAGCTATGCATACCACAGGATAATATTTCATGTCGGCTGCCATTTTGATCCACCTTAATGTTAAATCCCTGCGTGTGTGTGTGTGTGTGTGTACGTGTTTGAGGCCTGGGCAGCAGCTCCCATGTGTCTAATGATATCCTGCTCTCACATTCCTGTCATACACGATCTGGATTCCCCCTTGTCTGCACCAGCAGATCAACCCAGTGCAGCCACTGGCCCGACCGGAGCATTCCTCACCCACTCCCAACACACACACACACACACACACACACACACACACACACACACCTCAGGAGGCCTTTGCTGACGCCTACCGCAAACCACACACACACTGCCTCTCCCTCTCCCTCTCCCACACTCCTTCTCCCTTCTGTTTCTATTGTCTTGAGTTAGATTTCAAGGGAACAGCCTGTAGCCAGAGTCGTAGGAACTCTTTGTTCAATAAAGCGTGCCAGGTTCGGTTCCTCGCTGGCAGAGGGTAGACAATGCAAGGCTCACATGCTAGACTTCCAGTCTCCTCTTTAATGTGTTGTCATAAAACATGCAGCTGGCAGAGACTTAACATTCAGTGGGCCCGCTGCAGCACACTGAGCTCTGGGTATTGCCCTTCCAACTGTCCTCGGACATGTTTCTTTCTGCAGAGTCTGTGCACCGTCACAGTAGCACAGACCTGACATTTCAGATTCCTCACAGCACAACATTTCACTTCACTGCTCTTGCCCAGTGGAAAATCTGAAAAAGTAAGGAGACGGCTGGGGCTCCAGTCCACAAAAATGTCCTCTATGTCATCTTTAAATATTGGGACAGTGGAGGGATATTGGTTCTTTTGGCAGAGCACTCCTTCAAATTTATTTTTCAGATGAAAATAAGACTTCAGGCTGTCGTCTGATTTACTTCTCTGCTTAAAGGGGGGGAAAAACTCAAGGAACCTTCTTCATGCTGCCATGTTGCTCACCCCTAACCCTCAGTTTAATGTAGTCATGAGGGTTTCATCATTTTTTATAACTCAAAAACAGATTTGGTGTACTCTTGCATTTACAAACAAATTTGGGATGTCCTTAAACCAGAAAGTATATAATAAATCCCAAAACCAACATGCACATGACGCTGGCTTAATCATACGCTCATGATGGATTTGTCTGTTTGACGTTATGGACTTCTATACAAACAATAGTTGCATGTAGCTGATGTACTTTACTTTGTTCTGGTTCTTCACGCAGGTGGTGCCAATTTATTCCTTTTGTTTCAGCAGTTTTGCAAGTAAACTGAACTTTCTACATTTCTTTATGCATTTATTCTAGATATTAAAAAGTGGTCCCATGCTTATCAGCATTTTTAAGTTA
This sequence comes from Centropristis striata, assembly GCF_030273125.1. NCBI lineage: Eukaryota > Metazoa > Chordata > Actinopteri > Perciformes > Serranidae > Centropristis > Centropristis striata. The sequence goes on from NC_081521.1 coordinate 22,527,363, forward strand.
TAGAACAACTTTTCTCTTATGTTGCACACAACGGGGTGAGAAAAAAAAACTGGAAATAGAGAGATAGTTTGCTCTCATTTACAACACTGTGTACATTTATAACTACATCATGTTATTCACCTGTTTTACCTTAAAGGTATTTTTTTTCATGTGAAGGAGAAATGTTTGCAGGTGAAATCTTAGAAACAGGAGACTTGACTGTTTGTGACTGTGGGGGTGACTGTTTGTGACCCCCATCTTGCCAGATGGGGGTCACAAACAGTGCTTTACTAACTCTATTTAACTTGTTGCCATCAGATTGGATACAGTCCAAAAAGTGAAGTCAGTTAAACCTGATAGGAATCTGATTTGTGAGACACTTTTTACGAGCAGAACACCTCACAATCCTGTGAGCTTCCTGTTTTTGCAAATCACATTTATGGACCACAGCCTCCCCAACATTATGGACATTATTCATATGCAACATGTGAGGGGGGTCGAGCTCGAGAGGAGGCAGATATTGTATGAGGGTGACCGTGGCCACCATACGTTGCTCCTCTGGAGCAGGGGTGTCAAACTGAACCAGGAAAGGGCCAAGTGGCTGCAGGTTTTCAAATCAACTAAGCAGGAGCACACATGACTCCACTCATCTAATCACCTAAACTGTCTTCACTCAGTTGATTAGTTGTATCAGGTGTGCTCTTGCTAGGTTGGAACAAAAACCTGCAGCCACTTGGCCCTTTCCTGAATCAGTTTGACACCCCTGCTCTGGAGGAACGTGTGTTATTGACATTTTTGTGTATTGTCTCTGCTGTGCTGAGCTTGCCGTGAGATGATCTCATTATCTAGATGCCAAATATTATCTTCACACATACCCTTTATTCTCATTAGGGCTGTAACTAACGATTATTTTCATCATTGATTAAACAGTTTGTCTTAATATTAGAGGATGTTGAAAAATGGCTATTACGGTTTCCCAGAGCCCATAGTGACGTCGTCTTCACATCGATAATTTAAGTCGAACCAACAGTCCGAAAGATTTAAGGAGGTGTAAAGAGCAAAGCAGCAAATCTTTACAATTGGATAGCTGGGACCAGCAAATGTTCACCTTTTTGTTTTAATAAATGGCGAAAACCATTGTTGTCAATTAATATTTTACCCATTGATACATCAAAAAATTAATTAAATGAGTACCCACTTCATCTCTAGTTTGCATACATTATCCATTTTACTTCAGTCAACTGACCCAAACAACTAGTGAGACGAGTAATTTAGGTGCTCCACAATTATTATTATTATTATTATTATTATTATTATTATTATTATTATTATTAATAATAACAGGAAGTGTCATTTTGATAAAGTCATAGTGGACAGAGGTCTGGATGAGCACCAGGCCTGAACCACTACACAGCATCAACCACAACATGGATACATACACGTACACTTTCATACATGTGCACTCATTTTGCACTGTTTATGCACTCTCTTATGTCAATATCGTACAGTATTTCTTCTTGTCTATTATTTTCTTGTATTTATATTATTATATTTTTTTATTGTCTCTTCCATTCTCTAATTTTGCACATTTATACTATTTTTTTCAACTTAATTCTATTCTATTTTTTTATATTGGTATCCATCCATCCATCCATCCATCCATCCATCCATCCATCCATCCATCCATCCATCCATCCATTTTTTTGTTGCTTTTGATGTCTGGTAAAACTAAAGGTACATTTGTTTGGACAAAGATAATGATAACAACAAAAATAGCTCATAAGAGTTTAATTTAAGAGCTGATATCTAGCCATTTTCCATGGTTTTCTTGATAATGATTTTGGTTATTATCAAGAAAACCATGGTCAAACAATGGTCTAATCATTTTCTATCTATCTATCTATCTATCTATCTATCTATCTATCTATCTATCCATCTATCCATCTATCCATCTATCCATCTATCCATCTATCCATCTATCCATCTATCTATCTATCGAGTTAATAATTTCGTCACTTACTTCCGCATTTATTGAATAAGCTTTCTGTAAATCAACCAGCTTCTGTTCATTGCGCTGATCATTTTTCCAATGACTGTGTGTTGGCTGTAACTTAATATCAGCGATGAGCCCAACAGATGTGATGTGGAGATCAAATGTCATTATCATGAAGTGACTGACCTAATATGCTGCAGCTCAGCAGCCCCACACAGCCTCCCATCACACAGATAACCCAGCTTTGACCCTGGCCTGTCATCCTTGCTGTGGTGGCTTTATAAAGCCTGCCTGTCTCAGGGTAGCAACAGCACCAAAGCTAAATAAATCACAGCCAGTAAATGGCTTCTACTCCTCAGCAATTTCCTCAGCGATCATCAGTCTGTGGGGGACAGGACTGATAGCGTGCTGTCAGTCCCCTGCTACCTCGGAGAACCCGCTGTTGGCTTCCTCAGCAGAGTGGCGACGGGTCGGCCTCACCTCCTGTTGTTCCGAGGACTAGGGCAGCACAAAGAAAGGTGGTCAAAGGATCAACAAGTGGCTCAGAGGGGCAGCTGGGGTTACCGTGCTGTGGCTCGGGGGGGGGGGGCAGAGGAGACAGGTAGCACCCTGACCTTGTGTTTGTGTAATGGCCGTCCCTGTGATAAATGGCAGTGTCAGAGCGTTCACCCGCTGCACCATGGGGCTGTCCGCTCGCTCTGACGCAGATGGATCGGCCTTTGTTTTTTCCCTCACCTCCGTTGTGTAATTAATCTCCAGTGTGAGTCTATGTAAGAGTGCTGTGTGACTGTGGGGTGCAGGCCGATAAACTCACCGGCGGGCGAGTGGAGGCCCCGAGGACAAGCACCACCTAGGAGATGGCGAAAGAAGATGTTTAAATGCATGCTGCTCCAGGACTCCTCCCTCACCTTGGTTATCAAAAGAAAAGGCGACAAGCACAATATTTGTCCCTGCTCCAGAGTACAATTTATCTTGGTTGAAAATAGCATCTCTGGGAAGGTTCAGCAGTAATAGACCCTCTCCAGCACCACTGCCATCACATACTTTACACTGAAGTCTGGTTTCTCTCTACCTATTGCTTCACCAGCACCACATGTTCTCTGCTCCATTTCACAACATAATAAGGCTGTGGGCTGAAATGGCTTGAAGCAAATGAACGAATCTGTGCTGCTTTTTTATATTCTGTTTGAGTTTAAGACTGAAAATGATAGTGATGAGGGTTGGTTCAACAAAGGCTGCATTTTATGCTCAACCATTAACAAACACATAATAATCTATAATCCAAATAATACATTTTGTCCATGTATAGCACATGTGGTGTTAGACTGAGAGACACGGAGGTTATTTGACTTGATAAAACCAGGGGACTTACGGTATGATAAGAGCATTCAAATATTTATAGTTGCAAAGGTTAATCAGTTAATTTAATAGTTGTTGGACCTGTCACGGTAACTACTTCGTATAGTAGTTAATAGTGTAATTATTGTGACAGGCCCATTAGTTGTCAAGTATTAAATTAAATGCTAACTATCAGTTTGAGTCATTTTTAATGAAAAAAAAAGGAAATTTCTCTTATTGCAGCGTCCTAAATGTGAATGACTTCTACTTTCTTTATGACGTTAAATTTAATATATTTGAGTTGTGGACAAAACAATACATTTGAGGACATTCGCTATAGCTTTGGGAAGCACTGATTTTCACCATTTTTTTTATAGGCCAAACAACTAATCCATTAATTGAGAGAATAAGCATTAATCAACAATGAAAATAATTATTAATTACAGCCCAACAAACATTTATTGTTGACAGGAAATGGCTGATGTCTCTATAATGGCACAAATGAATGTGGCACCTTGAGTGTTGTGATCCAGAGGTTTGTAGCCAGTGTTTGTGATTTGAGCATAAAATCCTCCTCCGGGTGCAGTAGTGGGCTGCTAATCAGAGGCTGCGTTTAATCCCTTGGCTGTGGCGCTTTTCACCAGCTGAGAGTGGCGAGGTTATGGACAAACTGAAGCCCCCTCGAGATGGAGGTGTGAAGCAAATCCAGGCAAATCACTGAGCCTCGAAATGAGCCAAACGGAGACGAAAAATAAAAAGAGGCACACTGTATTTTTTTCTGAGGAGAGGGAGAGTCTTCATAAAGATTTAATACTGTGCAGGGGGACAGGTCAGTTTAATGAGGTGATGTGAAGCCTGGAAATGAATAGTGTTGTGATATCCTGCAGCACAGCAAATAGAAGCACTGGGAGCCATTGAGCTTCAGAGCCTGAGGCGCAGCACTGCAGAGCAAACAGCCAGAGTGTTAGTTCACTAAATGATGCAGAATGGATGCTGGATAATCACCACACTGCTCATAAATTCTCCTTTAAAGGCATCTTGTTGGATAGAATGCACTTTCTTTAGTCTAGACCTAAATCAATCAATATACCGTCCAGATAATTATCTGCCAGTGTGATCCAAACACAGGACAGAAATTATAGGATAATAATCTGATTTAAATTTAATTTGACAAGTCGATGTGGGCTTTGCTATTGCAAACAGAGCAGATGCATCAAGAGGGATGCACCGGATTATCTATGTTCATGTTGAACATTTCTCTGGTGCAGCCCCTGGGGTTATGGAGGAACAGTGCATGCTTTAGTCGAGCCCTCCTCCCTCCCTGTAAGCCCTCAACTCCGGTGGCTGGCTGCAGATTTAATGGGCTTAGCAGCTGTTGAGGAAAAGCAGTGAGGGCTTGTGGCATATGCTCTGGTTAGAACAAAGAGCAGTGAGCACACCACACAAGCTACAACTGCCTGAGCTGAACACAGCGCTGCCACAAAAGCCTGCAGTTAACCATTAAACTATTTAACAGCCTGCGTTCATTCAGTTTATGTCGCTGACTTTCTGTTAATGTGCTGTTCTGATTTTTGTGTGCTATTATTAGTGTTTTACCCTCAAAATAATTAAAAGAATATAGCTGTTTAGGTGTTGTTTACTTGGTTGCAGCATTACTTTCTTTTTACTGTGTGAGTTTTTACAGTAGGTATATAAGCTGTTAATTCATGAAATGAGAGCAAAGGATGGTGTATTTCAAAGGTTCTTTAAAGGCACTTGACAAGGCCGCCCTCTTCAGGGAGAGCTGTAACCCCTCCAACACGTCTGCTTTCAGTGTGCTCCATGATGCTGTTTGAAATAGAAAGTGGTGCAGAGAGTCCTCTAGTGGAAATAGTGCAAATAGAAAAGTTTATCTATGTTCCTACAAACATGGAAACAGACACAGTTTTACTCTGGAAATATACAGTTTGACTGTGTTTTTTTTTCTATCTTCAAAAAAGGAAGAGAAAAACAAATTTGAATGCACTAATCTGAGTGTTCTGCCTGGAGCATATTTATTTGATTTGGCAAAGTGCTCCACTGCTGCCTGTAAATATGTTCAGATTATTAGCTGAAAACTAATTAACTCTGGCAAATATGTGATCCTCAACACTCAGATTAGTTTTGTTGAGCAGAATTAGCAGGAAAGATTAATTAAAGGGATAGTTGTATGAGGTTTTTATCCATAACCAGTGCATCCACCCCCCAAAAAAATCAATATCAGTTTAAGTGTATGCTATATCTAGAATATTTTTACCACTTCACCTTGTTCTATGCTCTCTCCATGCCACCATGTTTTGTCCATTGACAAAAACAATAATTTTACCTTGCAGAAAACAGGAGTTACTGGTCTACCAGTACCTCAAAGTTTGTTTGTGTTTTTGTATGACATGGGTGAATTAGAGCGGTAGACAAGACACTCCTGTGTTCTGCGATTTAAAATGACAAAATGATTTTGTCTACAGACTCTAGTGACTTTGACAAGAGCATAGAACGACTTCAGTTCCCCAACTTAAAGAAGGCTTTCTTACAGGTGCATCTCAATAAATTAGAATATCATACAAAAGTTTATTTATGTCAGTATTTCAATGCAAAAAGTGGAAATAACACACTATATAGATCCATTACACACATAATTAAACATTTCATGTCTTAATTTATTTAATTTCTTGTAATTATAATGATTATGGCTTATATTTCACATCACATCTCTCAATCAATTCAAATCACAACTCAAGACCTACCTGTTCAGACTCGCTCACTCCATTTGATCCTCCGCACAAACTCCCCTCCTTAATTGTAATGTATTTGTAAATATTCTGATTTGTTTAGATTGTATATGTATGATGTTCTGCTTGTTTTTTGTTTTGTTTTTTTCCATGTTGTAAGGCGACCTTGAGTGCCTTGAAAGGCGCCCTATTAAATAAAATGAATTATTATTATTATTATTTAATGAAGACCTAAAATTCAGTGTCTCAAAAAAAAAGTAATATTACAAAAGACCAATTTTAAAAAGTGTGTTTAATATGGAAATGTTGGCCTCTGAAAAGTATGCCCATCAATATTCACTCAGTACTTGGTTGGGGTTGTTTGACTTGAACTACTGGAAATTGACTTTTCCATGATATTCTAATTTATTGAGATGCACCTGTATGTCAAGGTAAAATGGTGAATATTTTTGAAAATATTATTTCAACACCATGTCTAAGGTATTCTCAAGAACTATTCACACTTCACCACACATTGGCATTTTTGGTCTTCCAGAAGACAATGCCCTATACTATATTCTACTAAAGAATTGGAAGTGATACCTTTTACCTCAGTAATTGCTCAACGCCACCTCCTTCTGAATTGGAAAATCCACAACAGCTCCTTCCAGCAAACAATGGATTAAAGAGGCTATGTCCTTTTTAAAAGTAGAGAAAATTAGATATTCAAGAAGGGGAAACTTGAGCAAATTCTACAATAAATGGCAACCGTTAATGGATTTTTTTTTGCAATGATGTAATCCCCTCACACACACACACACACACACACACTCCCTCCCTCTTTCTTTTTTTTTTTCTCTCTTTCCCCTCTCTCTTTTACTTTTATTTTTGTATTTAATCTGTTATGTTTATGTGGTCAGTTTAATCATTTTATACAGACTATATCTAAATATTGTATAGTTTCTTTCGTTTAAATTTTTGTAACCGTTGTTTTTTCTTAAAAAGTATACAAATCTAAATCTAAGGGTGTATACAAACATGTTTAATGCAGACACCAATGTACCCTGATGTTCCTCAGTTATTTTTGTATACACATCAAAGAACAGATGAAACAGGAGATTGTCAATCTGCATTATTATAGTATTGTTCAACATTGCATACAGTGTTTCCTGTGCATATATAACAATCTGACAGGTCCCCAGCTGTTGTACATACACACATGCTGATGTAAGTTTCATTGCAGTTTGCACAGTTGCTCTGTGCATATATGAGCTTCAACAGGCAGCATGTGTAAACATTGATAATGTTGTGTTTGTGCAGTGTGCGTGTATGTGTGTGTTTTGCTCGCTTTCCTAACTGTTAGCAAACACACTGTGGTGCCATGTTCTCCCACTCACTGCTGACAGAAACAGCTCAGTGACTGTGTGGGAGTCAAGTGTGGCAGGTTTGCTAACTGTCTGTTCTCGTAACAGTACAGTACAAGCTCTCTAAATCAAGGAAGCTGCTGTGTGTGTGTGTGTGTGTGTGTGTGTGTGTGTGTGTGTGTGTGTCTGTAGGTGTGTATGAATAAAGTAGGTAGTAAATGCTGTCTCTTGCATTGCCCGCTTGCCCTCATTAAAGCAAAAAATGTCCTTGCACTAGCTTTACTGCAGGGCGGCAGAGATGTTTAAACAAACCAAATGGCTTTCAGTAGAAGCAAATAAAATGGTAAACACTTGACATTGTGTGAGAGAGATATGAGAGGGCCGCCTGTGAAGGGAATGAAGGGAAAATGAGAGCAAGTGAGAGGCCACTGGGTGAACAAAGGCTTATCATGTGTAATCTCCACCAGTGTTGCTTGTCAGTCTCATCATGGCCGACCTTGTCTCGAGCTCTGCTATAAGCGTGACCCTCTGTCCCGACTTGGCTGAGCGGACCCGTCACACTCTGTTTGTCTGTGAGCCTCTCGCCCCCACACCAACCAACCAGCAGCATTGCCTCTGTGTGCGCCTCACTTACTTCACAGTGTAACAACATGAAGTGCAGCTGAAGAGAAATAGGTTATATTTGGGGGGGAAGAAGAAGGTCACATTTAGTGTACATTGTTCATTTACTGTGCTGCGGGGTTGTATAACTGTGTGTGTTTATGTGCAGGTGGCAGTAAAGAGGAGGCTGAAGTACAGGAATATATGTTAAAAATTGCAGTAGTTTTTAACTGGACATTAACTGTTAATCACAGGATTGAGGGAATTTACACCTGCCAGGCTGCCTGGAAAAACAAAATACTATGCAGCTCAAGATCGCCATCTTTGTATTAAGTATTAGATTTACCATGTTAGTCAACATGTGCCTTTCAATCTGCATAGTAAAAGTTATAGTAATACGCTATATAGAAATACAATCGTGTTAACACAAGGGTATATTATTAATTTCCCAGCAAATTGTGACCTCAGATGTTTGTGTTTCCTGTTTTCAGTGCTGGTGGCCAGCAGAGGGTGCCAGAGCTAAGTACATCTGTTTTTGGGACATACTGGCACTGGTACAGACTGTTCACTCACTGAGTAGTAGTTTTATACCATTTTATTTAATCTGAAATGGATTTAGACAGTTATCTTGTGCTTTTATTGAACATTTTATTGATTTCTGAAGGCGTTTTCCCCTAAACAAATTTTACAATCTTCCAGTAAACAGTTATAAGCTTTACCCAGATTGATCCATCCTGAGTTGCTCTTCCGTGATTTGTGATAAAGGTCTATAGAAAATAAAATAGTAAAATATTATACACTAAATCTATACAGATCAATAACAGCCATTTTGGCCACTAACCTCTTAAATTCTTCAGATTTAGTATTTTAGGCCCATATAAAACCTTTGCATTTAATCTAATGCATATATATACATATATATATATACACATATATATATATATATATATATATATATATACATATATATACACATATATATACATATATATATATACATATATGCACATATATATATATATATATATATATATATATATATATATATATATATATATATATATATATGCAAAGTGAGCCAAAGGCTATGGGGCAATGGTTCAACTTACCCCACCATAAGGCACTGAAATTCAGTTAAGTCTCTGACATATAAAATGGTTTTTCAATTGAGTATACTCAACTGGTTTGGTGTGTTTGTCATATGTTAACCACTGTAGAAAAGGTATCATGCCGAAAACCTACAAGAGGAAAACAAGCTGGGGCTCAACCCGCCCCTTGAAGAGATGGAGAGAGCAGCCACTGATGTTAAGGGGGGAAAGTCCATCAGATCAGTGGCAAAAGAAATAAATATTGACAGGTCAACACTAAGGAGATACGTGAAAAAGAGGGAGGCAAAGGAAGTGAAAACAGTAGGGTACGGTGGAACAGCAGAAGCAAAGAGAGTCATCTCAGAGGAGGTGGAGAAGGAGCAAGCTGAGCATATCAAGAAGCTCTCGGAGCAGTTCCATGGCCTTACTCCAAAGAAATGCCGTGAACTGGCTTTGGCATTGGCAGAAAGGAATAATATTCCTACCCCCAGCAACTGGATAGAGAAAGGTTTAGCCGGTAGGATGTGCAAGAAATAACATGACTCATTAGGTTGGCATAGACTCATTTATTTTGTGTAGTTCAATACAGTACCATTACTTTTTTTTAGGTAAAGATTGGTTCAAGAATTTTATGGCACGCCACCATCTCTCCTCCGTATGCCTGAAGCGTCATCTTTTGGAAGGGCTACAGCCTTCAGTAAAACTACAGTTGGGGAGCTCTTTGACAATCTGGCAAAGGTGATGGACAGGTAACATAATTCATATATTTGAAAACATTAATAACTATTTATGACAACTACAGTTAAGTAAATACACATCAAACTGACACGTTTACTTACCAGCTATAATTAGCATGGTATATTAAGGAGTGTACTTGCGAATATGTTTTTGCATTACTTAAAGTTGAACTATTCTGATTATCGTCATTGCACTTTTCTTTGTTTTGCAGCCATAATTTCCCCCCAAACATGATTTTTAACGTTGATGAAACAGGTATCACAACAGTACAGACACCAAAGCAGGTAGTGGCAGAAAAAGGAAAGAAGCAAGTGGGCGCCATCATATGTGCATGCATGCAAATGCAGGAGCAACCATTACATTGGCTTGGTTGACAGCCTTGCAGGCAACGAAGTGAGTGCCAGATTTCTCAGAAGAATCCGAGGGATCACTGACAGTACAAAACCCACCTTTGCATTCAAGGAAAAGGATCAGGCATCTTTCCCATGGAGTGATGTGCTGAAGAAGCTGCCTCAACCTCAAAAGGCTGGAGGAACTGCAAGAAGGGAGCAACAGTTCATTTTCCCCTGCGGCCTTGACAGTTGGAATATTGAGTAGTTGTTTTGATTAAATGGTTAAATGGTGGTTTGTTCTCACAAGTTCAAAACTTTTCAAATTGTTAGTAAGCACAATATGCTCAGGTTTACATTTTAAAACTCAGATGGTCAGTTTAACCCAGATGGCTCAACTTACCCAACAACTTGGTTCAACTTACCCCTAACCTGGGGCAAGTTGAGCCACAGGAGCACTTTTTTTGGAGAAGTCATTATTTTGGGCAGCTTTGTCAGATATGCATTCTAATCATTTCATTTGATAGGAGACATCCAGAAATGAAACTACATGTTTTCATTCTGTTTCTGTGTCATTTTTCCTTACCTCCAGGACAACATAAGTAAAAAGTGGCACATCTTACCCCACTCTCCCCTATTGTCCATATTTCCACATACAGCGACATACTAACTTGCAACAATCTATTTTAACTAATGTGCACTACAAATACAATAATAATCTCAGGAAAAAACCCTCAGTGCAATATCAATAACATGTGTATATATATATATATATATATATATATATATATATATAATGATTTTGGTTATTATAAAGAAAACCATAGAAAAATGGCTAGATATAAGCTCTTAAATTAAACTCTTATGAGCTATTTTTTTGGCTATCATTATATTTGTCCAAACAATTGTGCCTGCAGTTGTACCCGTGAGTTTTATTTTTTATTTTTATTTTACCACCCTGTCTGTATCTGTATCTTAAATAAAACAAAAATATTCTGAATCAAACCAGAAAAGTTGCCTTCACATTAAAAGCCTGTAATTTACTTTGCATTGTTAAAAAACAAACACATATTTTACACTGAAAAATAACTGGATGTGTAGTAACATAGCAACCTGCTGCTGCCCACCTGACACAACGCCAATCAATCTCAGGTGCTCACAGAAAGTATGACTTGCCGCTAGGGGTGCACCGATTGCAATTTTCTGGCCGATCACCGATTTTTAAAAAGCCTGACCTGCCGATTACGATTTTGGCTGATACCGATTTTTTTATAACTCACAGCATACACCTTCAACAAATAAAGGAAATCACAATGTCTGAGGTAGTTAATAAAATATTGAACTTAAAATAAATAGCAACAATTTACAGGACAAACTAACAAAAGAACTGCAACTATAAATAAAGTGGTTTTTGGTTTTGTTATAGTACAACATACAGACAACTAGGGATGGGCATCGATTTTCGAATATTCGAATAGTCATTAAATCATAAAAAATCGAATAGTTCATCATATCTGGAAGAAAAAAAAAGTTGTATTACTGGTGCCTTCCACACGGGGGCAGCGTAACATTTGATGATACAGTGTGGCGGCTAGATGCCAAGCGGTAGAAGAAGAAACAAACTGAGAGGGGTTTCCATGGTTTCCACAGAGGGACAAGTTATTCCCCAGAGGGATTTAGAGACTCTGGATGTGACGCTTAGTTTTCGCCGTCATTAACTGTGCACAACGTCAGCAGCATGGCTAATTATGCACTTATGCAATTATGAGTCTCCGCTGATCATAAACATAGTGATCGTGATTTAACCAGCATCGCTAACTGTTCACAGAGTGTCTGGTGCTTGTTGTAAACAAACAGAGATCGCTAAGTGAACACCTCCTGCAGCAGCAGCACATACACACTGTACTGCTACAGAGCTAACTGTAGCTAACTGCCGCTAACGGCGGCTCTTCTTAACGAGCTTGAGGCGAGGCCGGCTTAAAAGAGTAAGAAGGAGTCGCTGGATTTGTCTCCAGTCGCTTTCTTGAAAAGTTGCTGAATTTAGCAACAAAGTTGGGAGCACTGCTTCGCCGGTGGGGGGTTATTATCTAGGTAGATAAGATCGCTAGATAAGATCGGTTTGATGTAAAGGAATCGGCCGATCGCAGATCCCGCAAAATTAAGGAAATCGGCACACCCCCACTTGCCGCTTATCAACAAACGGTAAGTATCAATGCTAGTAAAAGTAAAATTTACCGGAAAAATACTTAACACAATCACACAATAAATGTCCAACATGAAGAAAAGATGCAACGTTAACCGTTAAACGTTACTTTGACTCTGTCGCCAACCGTTAAAATCGCCAAACGTTAAAATCACCAACTGCCAGCATCCCTATTAGCTAACGTTGGTTATCTAATAGGGTTGGAGATCCCTCAGGAGACGGATGGTCTCCTGAGGGATCTCCTCCCAGACCTGGTCTAAAGCATCCGTCAACTCCTGGACAGTACCTCATCTCGGTACTTATGACAGTCAGGCTACCTCTGCCAAGCACATGGAGGGCTGTGCGGTCCCCCAAAGAAATGCCACCATTACTGACCCACTGCCAAACCGGTCATGCTGGAGGATGTTGCAGGCAGCAGAACGTTCTCCACGGCGTCTCCAGACTCTGTCACGTCTGTCACATGTGCTCAGTGTGAACCTGCTTTCATCTGTGAAGAGCACAGAGCACAGGTGGTGAATTTGCCAATCTTGGTGTTCTCTGGCATATGCCAAACGTCCTGCACGGTGTTGGGCTGTAAGCACAACCCCCATCTGTGGACGTCGGGCCCTCATACCACCCTCATGGAGTCTGTTTCTGACTGTTTGAGCAGACACATTTGTGGCCTGCTGGAGGTAATTTTGCAGGGCTCTGGCAGTGCTCCTCCTGTTCCTCCTTGCACAAAGGTGGAGGGAGGTAGGGGTCCTGCTGCTGGGTTGTTGCCCTCCTACGGCCTCCTCCACGTCTCCTGATGTACTGGCCTGTCTGCTGGTAGCGCCTCCATGCTCTGGACATTACACTGACAGACACAGCAAACCTTCTTGAAACAGCTCGCATTGATGTGCCATCCTGGATGAGCTGCACTACCTGAGCCACTTGTGTGGGTTGTAGACTCCGTCTCATGCTACCACTAGAGTGAAAGCACCGCCAGCATTCAAAAGTGTAGGAACTGAGAAGTGGTCTGTGGTCACCACCTGCAGAACCACTCCTTTATTGGGGGTGTCTTGCTAATTGCCTATAATTTCCACCTGTTGTCTATTCCATTTGCACAACAGCATGTGAAATTGATTGTCAATCAGTGTTGCTTCTTAAGTGGACAGTTTGATTTCACAGAAGTGTGATTGACTTGGAGTTACATTGTGTTGTTTAAGTGTTCCCTTTATTTTTTTAAGCAGTGTGTGTGTGTGTGTGTGTATATATATATATATTATATATATATATATATAATATATATATATATATATATATATACAGGTACTGGTCATATAATTAGAATATCATGAAAATGTTGATTTATTTCAGTAATTCCATTCAAAAAGTGAAACTTGTACAATGTATACATTCATTCCACACAGACTGATACATTTCAAGTGTTTATTTATTTTAATTTTGATATTATAATGAAAATCCCAAATTCAGTATCTCAGAAAATTAGAATATTGCGAAAAGGTTCAATATAGAAGACACCTGGTGCCACACTCTAATCAGCTAATTAACCCAAAAGGCCTTTAAATGGTCTCTCAGTCTAGTTCTGTAGGCTACACAATCATGGGGAAGACTGCTGACTTGACAGTTGTCCAAAAGACGACCATTGACCTCTTGCACAAGCAGGGCAAGACACAAAAGGTGATTGCTAAAGATGCTGGCTGTTCACAGCTCTGTGTCCAAGCACATTAATAGAGAGGCGAGGGGAAGGAAAAGATGTGGTAGAAAAAGTATACCAGCAATAGGGATAACCACACTCTGGAGAGGATTGTGAAACAAAACTCATTCAAAAATGTGGGGGGGATTCACAAAGAGTGGACTGCAGCTGGAGTCAGTGCTTCAAGAACTACCAGACAGACGTATGAAGACATGGGTTTCAGCTGCCGCATCCCTTGTGTCGAGCCACTCTTGAACAAGAGACAGAAGCGTCTCGCCTGGGCTAAAGACTAAAAGGACTGGACCGCTGCTGAGTGGTCCAAAGTTATGTTCTCTGATGAAAGTAAATTTTGCATTTCCTTTGGAAATCAAGGTCCCAGAGTCTGGAGGAAGAGAGGAGAGGCACAGAATCCACGGTGTTTGAGGGTCCAGTGTAAAGTTTCCACAGTCAGTGATGGTTTGGGGCCATGTCATCTGCTGGTGTTGGTCCACTGTGTTTTCTGAGGTCGAGGGTCAACGCAGCCGTCTAAATAAAACACGAAATAAACACGTGAAATGTATCAGTCTGTGTGGAATGAATGTATACATTATACAAGTTTCACTTATTGAATGGAATTACTGAAAGAAATCAACTTTTTCATGATATTCTAATTATATGACCAGCACCTGTATATATACACACACACACACACACACAAAACATTTTAAGAAGACAAAGTTGACTGATGGACATGTTGATCCAAATAAGGTTATGTCTTAACCAACGTTACTTCCATTTGCTAATTTAACTAATATTCAAATTAGACATAAGAATAAATATATAAGTAATAGAATTGTATCCTGATTAAGATACATCTATGATTATGATTTCTATTTTTGCATATTTAGGGATATGTTTATCAGTAATGAATGTTAAAAACAGTTATTTATACAAATTCAGGAAAAGTACTTAGTGGATAGGTTCAGATCAATAAGGAAGCAGGTTGATAATCAATAATGTATAGATAAGGGCATTAACAATTGTTCTTCTCACTCCTTTCCTCTTTTCTCTCTTTAAAAATATGTTCAAAAATAAATTTCCAAACAAAACAAAAAAAATGAATGAAGACAACCAGTTACTATGACATTTAAGTTGCATAAAAGTACTATAACTAGGCTGGGAGATCGTTTTAATGTAAAGTTAAGTAGCCTAAATAAGTAGTTGGTGTCCAGATCATAGGAGTAGAATAAAATAGTCTTTTTCTATTTCTATGCTCCTGATACATAGGTGTCACAATAATAATTATAAATTGAAAATCCATTGATATGATGGATGTTCAGCAAAAACACCTCTCTGGCCATTATTCAACACCAAAAGTCAGGAAAAGAAGGGGAGATTGTGACATATCTCACATTTGGTCAGATACTGAATTGTGACAATAATCTCCTCTGGTAATCTCCACCACAGGCTCATTGGTTTTGCTGACATTGTGTTTCAGATGATTGTCATTGCACCACATCATAAAGCTCTCTATCAGTCCTCTGTAATCCTCTGTGAAAATAGTCTCCAGGTCAAGACAGCAAAAAACCCTCTCAAAAATCTGTCCCAATTTGTCCTGGATTTTTATTTCAGATGTTGACAGTCAGTGTTTACTTAACTCCTAGTTTTAAAAAATAAGTATTATTATTATAAGTATTATTATTCAAATAAAAATAAAAATATATCAATTTGTTAACTACTGAGGAAAACAAAAGGGCTAACCATTGTTCAATGTCTTGCTTGGCATTGTTTCCAGAAAATATATTTTAATTATTGTGAAACAATATCTCACCGTATGTTATTGTGTCAACACATGTACATGTGTAACAAATAGGTTCATACAACTCTTTTGATTTTAGCGATGTATCACTTCTAGCGTTATATACTGTATATATACTTTTTTGATCCAAAGTATAAAAAGAGAGAGCTAGAGAAAGAGATAACAACCCAACACCAGTTTGACTGTTATTCCCTGGCTTGCACACAGAAAAAAACATCATATAGGAAATAATTCAAAACAGAGGTATCAAATAAACTTTTCATACAAAAGCTGTAGAAAAAAAAACCTTCCCCCACAACATTAAAAAACAATTGCATATTCTCTAAGTGACAGGTGGGAGACAAGATGTCTGTTTCTCTCCACAAGATGGAGCGCTTACCAAATATTTTCTTTTCAGAAGGTTGGCTCTTTAAACTTCAGTGCAGACAAATACCAGGAAACACTCTTGCTATGATTGTAGTTTACAGTAGGTGGTGCTAGTGATTTATCATCTCAGCAAAGAGCTTAAAAACTGCAATAATTAGATGTTTTAGCTATGAATAAGCAAAAAATCTTAAATACTTTCAAAGTTTCTATTAATTCACTATAATGAGTTGGTGTACATTTTTACACATTGAATTCATCATAAGCAGTGCCCTTCATGATTTATAGCAGAAGTATGTTGTAGTAGGTGTTTACTATATAAACTCTGACTGCCTCTTAGTTTCAGCTCTCCCACCAACATTATGTAGCCTAAACATGACTTTAATTGGTAGTATTAAATTCAGGCTTAGACCAGTTCACTTCAATCAATCCATCAGAATGAAAGGAGTATTTAAATTCAATCTTATCAAATCCTTAAATTGAAGAAATTATTTTCATGTAATAATGCATTCAGAACCCAACAAGTATCACATATTTGTCTTAGACAGATTTTAACAGGCTTCCATCGGCTTTCAGAGGTGAATTTCAATGTGGCCACCTCACAGTCATATGGCTCTTTGCCGAGTCAGAAAATCACCACTATGCCCAAGAGAGGATTATAGTAATTTCCACAAAGATTGGACTGTAGGAGGAGAGCGGGGTGGAAACTCTCTGTGTTTTAATGTTTATGTGTGTATGGGGGATGGGGGATATGGAAGGGAGGGGGGGAGGTCATCATTGACATTCATTATAATGAAGTCTTCGCCCTTTCACCTCTCCCACAGTTGCTATAAGCATCACAGCGAATATGTACTGGTTCCAGTGGGAGGAAAGACCTAGCAGATCTATATTACACATTACCTGAAACCTCCACCAAAATACATCAGAATCTAGATGGCTGTCATAAGGTACAGTAATTTATATTCATATATATATATATATAAATGTTACCACTAACAATTTGTGTCCACATTAAGTATAAGCTGATTATCCAAATATACCAGACCATAAGTAAGAGACATCTTTTGTCACCATTTGACATTTTATGGCGTGTGCCACTGAGGGTTTTAGAAAAAAATAAAAACTGGATAATCAAGCCCAATTATAAACTAGCATGGCTTAATCAAGGTTGCAAAGACCCAGATGAGGTTGCTTAAGTTTTAAGGAGATCTGTTTGCAGAAGTGAAATATAATATCCATAAATGTGTCTCCATTAGTGTATAATAACCTAAGACTAAGAATGGTAGTGTCCTTAGATGAGGATGAGCCCTTCATATATACATAGTGAATGGGTCCACCAAGGAGTCCACCGTCATGTTTCTACAGGAAATAAGTCATTTTAAAAATCTGTCATTCCTAAATTGCTTTTCCAGTCATTTATCAAGAGTAAATTATACATAATACCCTTCAACCAGAAATGCATCCAAGCAGGTCCATGCATTTACATTAAGATAATAACAGATACGTTCCAAACTTGATTGTTGATTTAAATGTACATCCCCAAGACAAAACT
The DNA here is from genome assembly GCF_030273125.1 of Centropristis striata. Taxonomy (NCBI): domain Eukaryota; kingdom Metazoa; phylum Chordata; class Actinopteri; order Perciformes; family Serranidae; genus Centropristis; species Centropristis striata. Next base: position 22,545,112 of record NC_081521.1, read on the forward strand.
TGGGGTTTCAAACAAGGGTTTGAAATAACCTAATCTCTATAAACTGATATCTGAATATGAGTGCAAAATCTGTAGGCAACAGAGCCATAGTTTGGTGTTGGAAATGTTCTAGTTTCTATTTGTAGTCAGAGTAGTATTGACCCATCATATCTGAGTGGACTTTGGTTGACTGTAGGTGAATGGTCCATGTAGAGAGCAAATGAGGTTGAATACATTGAAATGCAATCTCATAACCCAGTGGTGATTGTCTGATGAAGATTTTGCTTTTTATGAGCTTAGCTAGCTTCGCCTAACTGGCTATACCCCAACCCCAAAATCACTGGCCCTTGCTCCAAGAGGCTAAGTCGTCATCAGACCAATAGCAGATATGTTTTAAGTTTGGTAATAAGACACTTACCTAGTTCTGTAATGTCAAGACCAGAGAGATCTTATTGACCAAAGTTAATTTTGTGTAGGCGCACTTTTAGAAAGCTTGAAGTAGTCATTTAACTGTAGAAAACAGTTAACATTTAAAGATAGAAAATTACTGGAAATGTTTTTGTTTTAGAGTGGAGGCAAGTTTCTCTTGGTGAGGACCAGCAGCGGGCCATGCCCTCACCTCTCCTGAGTGTAATTTTTTTGGATTGTTATTATTATTATTTCTTTAGTTCTATAGCAACTTTCAAAACCAGGGTTACAAGGTGCTTTACAAAATACAATATCATTGAGGCAATACAACAGTTAAAACACAAATAAGAGAACGACATCAAAACAGTGAACAAACATTACATAAAATAATAGATAAAATAATAGAAACAAAAATTTAAATATGTGTAAAAACATTAGAATTTTTGCACAAATGCCAGTCTGTACATGTGGGTTTTTAAAAGCTTTTTAAAATGATACACAGGATTAATTTATGACAACAACCAACTGTCCCTCCATCAATGTCTGTAGAGCTGTGCTCTCTCACTAACAGTGCTAAAAAGTTTGAGAAATAGTAATAACTACACAAACTCGTAAAAAGTAATACAGACATATACTCAGGTGAATAAGCTCCAGCTACTTGCTTTCCTATCTTGATAATGAATACTAAAAAGCAGGCAACGTTTTTGCAGTATATTGTATACATTGTTCTTGATGGGGCCCTGTGGTACCTTAAACCATCGCTAACAAGAGAAATGTTGCCTTCAGCCACCCAATATTTCAAATAACCCTGGTAGAGTAATGTAGGGCCTGCAATAATATTGATCTTTGTATGATATCTATGTTAGTATTACAGACGGCTATCTTCTTTCACCTCAGGTTACCTGATAACTGATATTGTTTTGAAGTATTTTCCCAATTAGTTGAGTGGGGCTGAGGATGGGATGCGTGCTTCTGTGGATGTGGGTGTTTTTTGTAACAAGCATATTTTTTAAAATATATTTCGTGTGTGTGCCTTCATGTACATATGTCGGTGTATGTATGCAGCCGTGCATTGTAGTGTGTGCTTCTGTGTGAACAAGTGTGTAGTTGTGTGTTGCGGGTGATGTTAGCTTCCTGAGGCTGATTACCACCCTCTTCCCAGCGTCTTGTTTTTGCCCGTCTCTCCGCCTGTGTGGAAGTTGTGTGGGCACCCTCTGGATTGCCTCACCGCCGAAGCATGCCGGACCCTGTTATCCAGCTATCCATCTGTGTTATTGATTTTTTTCCCTCTTTGTAGAGTTTCATCTTTCCTCCACTTTTCTATAGAACGATGGAGAGGGAGGGAGAGCGAGAGAGAAAGGAGGGGCGAGCAAGGGGGCAGCGCAGAGATCTGAGAGCTGGTAGAAGAGGGGGGAGGCAGGGATGGAGCGTTGGAGGAGCGGAGCAGCAGTGGGGCTTCTGAGGGTAGGGGTGTAAGAGGTTGGGGGGGCACTCAGCCTGGACTATGGATGAGCAGAGAGAAAGAGGCACTCTTGAAGTATTGGAGCTTTTTTTTCTTTCTCTCTCTCTCTTCGTTTCTCTCCATTCTCTTGGGAGCACCCCCCTCCTCCTCCTCCTCCTCCTCTCCTTCCTCCTCCATCCTGCTCCGAGGCGCCTCTGGTACACACGCTCCACTCGCCACCCCCCTCCTCTTCCTCCTCCTCCTCCTCTGCCTCTCGCTCCGTCCGCCTGCCTGCCGTCTCTCCTTCCCGGGGGGCTCGGGCAGTGCTGGCGGCGCAGCCGTGATTTGCAGGAGATTTGTCTAAGTGAGAAGCAATTAGTGCGCCTAAGCACCGCTAATGTATGCATGCTGGGGCCGTCGCCGCCCCTCCTGCTTGGCGGTGCCGTGCCAGGCCAGACCGGGGCACCGTTGGCGTTCTCTCTCCCTGTCTCCCCTTGTCTCTTTTCATCTGCAGGCCGTCATCCTGCACTCGCTCCCCTTCAGATGACCCAGTCCTCTCTGATTCTATTAGCACAATAATTAGTCAACTAGTGGTGCTGAAATTTGTGTTAGTATTTACTTTCTCACTTTACTGCAAGTATTCAAATGTATACAACTGTATATATTACTCTCTCCACTCTAAAGGCTTCTCCAAAAAGTGCCGTTTAGAATAAGTTTACCTTCTAAACTTCACTGAGGCTTATAGAGGTGATTTCTGTCCCTCATCTTCTCCTACGTATGTTTCCATTGTAGATTCGGAGGAGGCTTTCGTAAGCCTGGAAATTTAAGTCTGTGAGTGATGGTGAGTGGTAGCATAATTTGAGTGCAGTAATCCACACACTTGAGGATACACTCAAATGAACACAGACACGTCACAAACACACATACACAACAAAGTGGAACAGTGGTGGGTGGTAGGATTCCCTTTGAAACCTGTGGTGTAGAAAGGCTTGTTTGTGAGCGCGCAAGCATGAGGGACGCTCTGCATGCTGCGACTCCCCAACCACTTGAAAATGAACTTTGGCCTTTTCTACACGTTCACTCTCTCTTACTCAGACAAAAACAAGATTAAGTCTGCTCATCTTTACGCTGCACTGACTGCCTTCCAAGTGGGAGCCTACATGGACCGTGGGTGGTTTTGGAGCGAGGTGCTCGTTAATTAAAGATAGGCTAATTACTGGCGCTTCTTAGCCTGGCTTTTGCGGCGCTGATAAGAGGATAATCCTGGAGAGAAAGGCGGAGATCGAACTGGTCCCCGGTAGACTGGGCCTCCTGCTCGACTGGGCTGGAAGAACCCCCCCGTCCCGTCTTTGCTTCTTTAAAGAGCAGGACTTGCAACCAGAGAGTATAGAATATTCAAGCAGGCTGGAGGAAACCTACATAAAAGACATTAGCTATTACTTGTTAGGCTCAGGGTTTCTGGGGCTATTTTAAAGCTACATCCACTGGTTTAGCTGAATTTGCTAAGAAAAAGCGTAATGATGTATTGCAATGTAACAATGATTTTTTATTTATTTATCCCTGTATGTAAATTAACCTTCTCCCTCTGGGGAAAGTCTTAAGTTCAACATCAGCTATAGAGCTACATCCCTTAAACATGTTAATTTAGTGCCTTGCTCAAATACGCGTCTGTTGTTTGTCCGTCTGCTAATTTGGATGCTTGTCTATGGTCGTAGTAACTTGTTTATCCATTGGAGCCTTTCCTCATTCCTGATAGACAAACACGCATGCAGACATGTAAATAATCACATTTACAATCCACCTCACACTCACATGATTGAAAGGTTGCATGACCCGACCATCATTCACGTGTCTCTAACCCATATTTTGTCATGGGGAGTTAGCCATTAGCACTTGCTGGGCTGTTCCCATATGCTGGGCCTCCACAGATCTATAATTCAAGGGTGGCAGATGTCCCCATGTATTATTCATGAGTGCCATTCCATGCCGGGCTAGCAAGCGAGCCAGCGGCAGAACCGTCACAAGGTCCTTGCATATAGGAGGTCTCTTCCATGTTGACCTGCGTGTGCACCTTCCCTTCAACTACTTTCTGCAAATGGACTACAGCGAGCTTTGCAGAGATGGAGACCTGCAAGTCGCTCTCTGATGACAGATAGTGTCATGGGATTTGGAAGCTGCATAGTGTGGATGCTGTTGGCAATGTTCTTCTGTTTTTCTGCAGAATATGTAATTGTGATAGTCATGAAACAGAAATCATTTTCTTAAAGGGAAACGCCATTGATTTTACTTACTCAATTGACTTGTCACTAATAGTTGTAGAGTAAATGTCTCTCCTTTAGAGGAGCTTTGTCAATCTGAGAAAATGTTATTGGAGGTGTAGAATCCAGTTTTGGGGTTTGTCCCATACCACAGACCAAAGTCAGAACATCTCTGCCTTTTCTGCATTGATTTTGATCAAAATGTTTTTTTTAATATGTCCCTAGCGTACTCCCTAACTTTATGGAATTATGATAATATACCACTGGCGTGGCCCTTTTGTAAAGTGTTAGTTCACTATAATTACACCAAAAAAACACATTTTCCCTTACCTCTTGTGATGTCTAGCCATGCAGATCGTTTTGTATTATTTTCTTCAGGCTTTACTGAGATTTCTGCTGCTATTCACTATAGTAGAGGCGAACATAATCTTTTTCTTGTGGTACTCACAGCATTGAAAAATAAAATAAATCAATGGCAATGTGTCTTTCCAGAAATAATGACCCTAATAATCCACCAAACACTCTTACTCACTCAATCACCTAACAGTTTTTATAAATTGTTTTTGCAGTTAAAAGAAGTTCCAGTGACAGCTGTTTAAATTAAGATCTTTAAATGAACAAAATGACCCAGACTTGTCTTTGACAATCCAGTACAATTCTTTTTACCTTTGTTGCACTTAGATGGCAGCACAATCTCAGAGACTGAGACTCAAAATAAAAATAAAACCATGTGCATGGCTGAACACCTAAAGGAAGGAGGGAACCCATGTATCTTTGTAATTTGGGTTTAAAACTCTTCATATCTTCATATTACACCTAGGACTGTGTGGTGCGGTATAGAATATTCTAGGTACTTTGGAGCAGAGGAAGAGGTCGGATTTTGCATGCGTGTGTGCGCATGAGTGTAAAGCGTCTACACTGTAAATCACACCTACATACCTAGAGGAGACAGCAGCGTTGTGTGCCGATACCCTCAAAGAGTGGGAGATAAAACACGCATGCACGCGCACACACACGCGCGCGCACACACACACACACACACACACAGAGGCACCAAAGATCACAAGCTGCCGCCAGCGCCAAGCCTGGCCGGCGCTGAACCGGCAACCCGATACCTCCTCCGGAGCCGTGTGGAGGGGGAGAGTGGGTGTGGGAGAGAGGCTTCCATAAAGTCTGTCCCGCCGGTCGGCCGTAACCTGAGCCCCCAGCAGACAGCCGCGGTGCCTTGCAGTCAGGCACGGAGTGTGTGTGTGTGTGTGTGTGTGTGTGTGTGTTTTGAGTGTGAGTGCACGGGGACGGGTGACATGCTGCCACACGCTTGTTACCATGCTTGGGATTGGGCCTGTGTGCATGTGTAGATTACAAGCGCACCAACACAGAGCCCTCCCGTTGACTTTCTGTCTTTCTCACAACTTTACACACACATCCCCTAAATCACTCCGAAATTCCTTTCAGCAACGTGTTAATACATTGATTCTTTCTAACTTTGACCCTTCTGCTCCCTGAAACCGATACAGATGACGAGATGACGGGACCTTTGTCACAGAGTCACTGAGCTTTTCTCTCCTTTAGGCTTTAGACTTTTCTCCAATATCTTCTCCCTCTTTACCCTCTGTGAGCTTCCAACGTGACCGTCATCCAAAACATCCAACACGTCAGCGAGCAGAAAACTGCCGTCAGCTGCCATATTGCTTGCTGTTCCTGCCAGGGCGCTGCCCTTTACGGATTTGAGCTTGGTGTGTGCGGTTTGGGAGCTGGATTGGAGGAGGAGGAGGAGTGGGGGGCGATCGTGCTTGTTTCTGAGCTGGCAGAGGGACAGGAGCCCCTTGTGCGGTTGCAGTGGGTGAGGAGGTTAACTGAGCCACAGCAGAGCCAAGACGCTGCCTGGGATATTGACAGGTTGGAACCTGAGGGCTCCTGCAGGATAGGAACACACTGCCAGAGGCTTGGTTACCACCACCGCCTGCCTGCCTCCCAGGGAGGGAGGGGGTATAAGATGGAAAGACTGGGTGAAGGGAAGAATCTGAGATTTCGTCCTCCAAAATGGCTAGAATAAGAGGATCATGGGAAGGGCATTAACAGAGGAGTGATTTGGTCCGGCTGTATGGTTGCAGTCAGTGGCACAATGTTAATTAGAATATTTTGTCTGATTGCGATGCAAGTAAAAAAATGGCAAATATAAAGTCTAATGTAAAATATTTTAATTGATGTTAATTTAAATTAATTGTGTTCCACTGTAATGCTGAACACCAAACAAAACTCTTCAAACCTGTATAACAAAATCTTCAATATCTGATTTCTTAATTTGTTTGTCTATTACCATTGTGTTGGGGTAATTAAATGCCAGATTTTAGAAACACAGCCCTTCTCTTGCAGCTCTCCACTTTCCGTCCCAAGTCCCTCTCAACAGAGCACAGCACAGGCATATGCTTCATAAAGTAACCTGTACGAGTACCAGTCATTTATTTCATTATGCATTCCCATTGTGATTGTGATCCCGAAAGCCATTATATAGTGGCAACTTAATGAGAATTACATCCTGTTTTCTTTATAAACATGTGGGCCTGTAATGCCCATTGAAATGACATAATGTGATTCGAGGCCTTAGCATGTTTATGAGTAAAACATGTCTCAATATCAAAGTGTTTAGACAATGTTGCTATTAAGTATAAGGCTGCTTCCTGAATGCTTTGCCAATATTGACACATTTTATTGCATTTATTGATAAGTCCATCTTCCTTTTTTGGGGTTGCTTTGCAGTGTAAGCAGTTGTTTCTAATGTTGCAATAGCACTTTTTTCTTGCAGGAATTTTCCGCTCCTGAATCATACTTTCGCCATCTGAAGGGCCATGCACATGGCATCTGAATTTTTAGAACAGCCAATAGGAATGCCCTGTCTCTAAGATGAACTGTGACCGGCCAACGTCTGACCTCGTAGGCTAGATATTCTAAAGCCTGAAAAAAGGTCCATGAGGAGGTGCAGAAGTCTAATTTTCTCCCCGGCCACTTGAATAACAATGTGCTGAAAGGTTATTATTGAACTTTTTTCCCAATGAAGCAAAAAAACAACAACTGCCTACCACAGATTTAATTTGTACTGAAAAAATGATTAAAAAACACAATAATATCAAATCATTATAGTATAATACCACTGAAAGTCAATAATTGTTGATTTTAAATTATCCCAGAGCCCCAGAGAATGATTTAAGAAAACATAGCTTATTCCGACAGCTTAGTTAACAGTCTTTAGTGAAGCATTTGTTGTAGCTCCACCGTCTTTGCAGGGCTCCACTTTGCTGCTTTCACTCAGTAAGAAGCTGAGTATATGGTCTGTGTGGTTCAGGGTCATTTGCCATGGTAACGGTGGACAAGGTCAGAAGGTGATTGGTTTAGCTGAGGAGGGTGCTGGCGGCTGTTTGTTGATTCTCTGATAGGGGTGATCTACCCATGACCTCCACACAAATCAATACTGCCTCCTTAAACTTTCATTTGTTCGCATTTGCTCGCCTGCTCACCTCCGATTTGTGAGCAATTAAAGTCGATTCTAAAAAAACTTATTTTTAGCCTAGATTGAATTTAGATTTAGGTGTGTGTATTATTGTTTCCTACTAGTTGAGAGAAATGCAAAGGAATTTCATATTGGCATATTTTTTTATATATATCTTATAAAACTTTTAAGAGATGATAGAATTGTATAGATTTACTGTATGTCAGTATTTCAAGTCTACAGCATACCTCAAGTAAATTTAGACATGAACTAGCATGGCCTTTCTGTAGAAGTAGGTGAATATGAGGTTGGTACATTTCCAGTCACACCATGATTTCAGAGAATGCTCTTTGTACTGTGTTTATAGAGAACCTGCGCAGTGTAGGGAGTCCCTCCAACGCAGGAAAGCCTTTAAGAAGTTCCTTCCTGTCTCTTCACCTCCTCTTCATTGCACTTTTGTTTCTCTCTCTCCTCTAACCCCCTCATTCTCACTTTCACTACCCATAATCCCCGGTATGGCCTACGAGGTTATCGTGTTCCCCTGCTGAGCAGCAGAGCTGTGTGGGCTCGTTTTTTTTTCTTCTATTTTTTTTTGGGTTCTTCTTAAATGTATTTCTCCATTCTGGGGTCACCCTTTTTCCACCCGCCCACACAGGGAATCACCTCACTGAAAGGCATTGTGGTTGATTTAGTGGGTAGTTGCACTGAAAAGTTACAGTCTTCCACAGTGTGAGTGACATGACATGCTGTGCTGTTAGTTCCCAAAACTGACAGGTCAAAATACAGTGTATGCCTCAGAGCATCCTTGTTACTGTGCATCAGACTCAGGCTTCAGTACTTTATTGCTGTATCAATGTAGATGGCAGGATTTTGCCTCCCTGCAGCTCAGGTTTTAAATGTAAACAGCAGCAGACATTTGCTGTGTATTGCCATGCACAGCTACTGTCATAGTCCAACAAATTCTTACAGTGGATTGTGTTATAATCCTATGAATCCTAAATGAGTGACAGCCAGCATAAGGGTAAGGGTAACTGTTTTCTTTGTAACATTCTATTATCGTTTATGACAACAACAACAAATCTAAATCCTTCTTTTTTTTTGCTTTATGTTAGTCAACAGTATTTTGGATAATGTTGGAGTAAATTACTGGACAAACTTTTACCTCCGGTTTTATGGCTAAACTACATTGATGTTGGTCATCACAGCGGTAAGCGCCATGTGTTGCGGTGGTGTGGTTATCGTCACAGGCCTACCTGGTATTGTGCATGCTGGCTGTCATCACTTACTGGGACACATAGAACTGTGCTATTGTAAACGTTATTTGTGACATTTATGCCTTTCCTGTTAAGACGAGTAAACATGTTTGCTGTGAAAATGATGTAGATTAATAACTGATTTACAAATTCAAATTCAAATTCAAAATTACTTTATTTATCCCAGAGGGGAAATTCAGTTAGTCTGTTAGCTCTTGAAGAATTAGACAGTCTGATGGCTGTAGGAGTGATGGATATTTGAATCTCTCTGTCCTGCAACAGAGAGAGAGGAGTTTTTTTGTTTGGTCCACAAAGGTTTTGAACCTGCGGAAATCTATGATCATTTCCTTAGTCTTTGAGGTGTTCAGTAAGAGAAAGTTATTGTGACTCCAGTCACTGAAGGCTTTTATCAGATCGATATATTCAGACTCCTGTCCATTCCTGATACACGCCACAATAGCAGTGTCGTCCGAGTATTTCTGGATGTAGCTGCGTACAGTGTGAACAGGAATGGAGCCAGAACAGTCCCTTGTGGAGCTCCTGTGCTGCTCATTAATGTCCCAGAAACACACTTCCCCAACCTGACATGCTTGTTTTTGAGTATGTTGGTAATGGATGGTGTTGAATGCGCTTGAAATATCATAGAACATGATAAGCACCAGTTTCCTCCAGATGAGCAAGGGCACGATGAAGCATGTAGAGGACAGTTTTTCTGTCATATCACAACTTTGTTTTTCATCTTGTCAGTATACCTCTGTTCATGTTATGTTTGGTTTTCATTTTCTCTGCCCACTAGCCTTCCTATGAACGATCAATCTGTTTCTCTTCCCTTGTTTTCCTGTTTAGCTACTATGATAAATGCATCACCTCAGAGCATTTATACACAGAAATGGTTGCTACTCTACGTACAAAAACTGTTACTCACTTATCTGTTATATAAATATGTGATAACATGGACATTCATTTATTTTGAAATTAACAAATGAATAGTTTTTTAAACCTCTAACATGAAATCTGAGGCTTGAGAAACTTTTTAACAGAAAAGAACTACAGTACGATATGAATAAATATCAGGATGCAGCCCCGTCTGGCCTGTTTCAACACACAGTAGATGTGTGGTTGATTGTGTATTTGGGTGTGTGTGTCAGTTATAGTACATTATCTCCAGAGAGCTTGGCTGGCGTGGTGTTGGGAGGGCTGCGTCGTGGCCGTGGCTGCGTGGAGCAGCAGCACAGGAAACGCGTCAAAGCGCTGAGAGCTAACTGGAACCAGATGTCTGAGGCTACCGGCCGGGGGATTCTCACCGTGGAACAAGAGCGTCAGCGGGGGAAGTTCGCTTCCTCCTGACTGTCTTGCTGTCTTCTCTGTCTGTCTGTATCTCTGAATCTTTTGTGTTTGGGTCGTTTCCTCCTTTTTTTCTCTGTCACGACTACATGATTTATCAGTAGTTTGAGGTTAAAAGAGCTGAGAGACGCCATAGTGGGGGATGAATCAAATACCCGTAGCCAAGGGAAAGTAATTTTCTATTTTGTTTTCTTTCCAAAATATTAAATATTAATATGAGAGGGTCACCGTTCAAAAGATACACACATAATTGTAATCAATTGTATCAATTGTAGTTGTGTGTTGAAGTTTGAGTACAACATAACATCCCATCTCACACACCCAATATAACCAGGCATACTCTACCATTTCTCATTTTACTACCCCATCTCTTTGAAGCTCTCCATAGTGGGAGATGGAGTTGGCCTGCTTTCTATGCCTGGGAGCATTGCCTGCCCTCCTCCGCTTCACTGCCCCCTGACTTCCTCTCACATATACAGTACAAACACACACACACACACACACACACATGCGCATTTCAGCACACGTGCACACACTCAGTCATACTCTTTAACTTATTCACTCATGCACAGCAATCAAACATGGCACGTGCACACACATGACGACCCATGCACCGCTGACGCTGTATGTTCATGACTCCAGCTGAGCCTCCGGTCTACCCGAGGCTGCTGAAGCCTCGCCACAGTCTTACCCCACTCTCTCTGCCATTGGCGGATCCCCTAACACAGGCCCACTAGGCGAAAGCAACAAAACACACACAAACACACACACACACACACACACACACACACACACATCCTCCTGCGGTGACAAGTGTTCTATAATACCAACTTTTTACTGACAGAAAGACAGACAAACAACGAAGACCTGGGTGGCGCTCTCAAACAGGACAACCATTATAGAAGATCATAAACACAGGCCAGAGTGTGCTTGTGCGTGTAGATGCATGTCTATCAGTAAGATGAATACTCCATCACTGTTTGGTCAGAGCTGTTTTCTTTTTCTTTGCCACTTCGAGGTAAATCAGCGCAGCCTGAAGGTCCTGGATAGCTCTGGGTGAGAGCGGCTTTCAGCAGGCTGTTAGTCTTATCATCCCGCACACACATGCACACACACACACACACACACACTGTCCCCTCTGACCCAGGCCGTTTCCTGCCCCTGGCTGATCTATTGGCTGATGCCTGCCCTGTGACTGTAGAGAAAGAGAGAGAAAAAGAGGAGGGGAAAGAAACTCTGTGTGTGTGTGTGTATGTGTGCTCGCGGCCTGTCCCAGCGAATCGATATCCGTCTCGTATCCGTGAGCTGTGCATGACCCCTGGCCGACCTTGCACAGCATTGGTGGTTGGAGCGTGTTTTTTTTTATTTTGTTGGGGTCTGAAAATGTGAGAGGCACATCGAGTTTTACCCCCTTGCTAATAGAGGTCTGGGGCCACGGAAGAGTGTGAAAAGTCCTGACTCAAATGTGCCAGTCTGAGGAGGCAGCAACAACCTATCTGAGACATGGTGAAATAACAGGAAATACTTGGCGTAGTTGCCATGACTTCAATGTTGGTCAAAGTATAGTTGAAAGTATTTTACCAGAGATAAGTCTGACATAATTATAGACTGCAACAATGAATATCAGCAGTGTATCTTTGCAGAGAGATTTTTGTTAAGGAGTTGAATCATTCTTACCTCCATGTTGTGGTTTCAGGAAAAAAGCAGAAAAAAGTTTTTTCTTTAAATTTTATATGGATGACCCTGTAGTGCTCATGGCTGAGATACTAAAAGCCTCTCAGATAGTGTGTGTGTGTGTGTATACGTACATGTGCCTGCATGTGTGAGGCCAACACAGAACTTGCCTTGACGTTAGTTTGCTAGTTGGACTCAGCCTTGCGTGTTGTTGGTGTGTGCTGATAGAGGCTCCAGCTCCCGGGCTGAGTGGGGCTGCGGGTGCTAGCTGCCGCCGGCACTAATTGAACCCTGCCGCTAAGGTAAGGGGGGGGGGGGGGGGGGTAGGGTAGGGGAGGAGGCTGTCAGCGAGGGAGAGAAAAGAAAAAAAAAGAGAAGGAAGAAAAAAAATAGCGTGGTGAGGGCGAAGTGCCCCTGGGGGATTGGGTCCCTGCCTGCCTGCCTTTCGTTCTCCAGCTCCTTCCCCCCTCCCCGTCTAAATAGCCGTGCCGGCGCTCCAGGGCTTCCTGCGCCTTATCTGCTGATAATTGGGCACTGGAGCTCCACAGCTCGCTTATGAAATATAGATTCCTGACGGAGGGGAAGGATGGGGGGAAGGAGGTAAGGTGGTGGAGGGAGTGTGCAGGCAGAGAAAAGCCCCTGGTCGTATCAGAGAGCGTGGAGCCTTGTGGGCTCTGCGGTGTTGCTCTGGCTCGTTTAGCAAACACAGCCCCAGTAGTTAGGGCGAAGGCCTCTGCGCTGAGCAGCCCACACTGTCACAGACAATTGAAAAACAATGCTTTGTTCCTATTGTTCGTTGCACCCACAGGGTTCAAAGAGCTGTAAATTGCGGGGGTGAATGCTTGTTGTGTAGTTTGTCGCAGAGCATGTGAAATCTTCTAAAGTAATTTCAAACATGCAGCGGAGAATCGCCCGATGTGTAACGCAACACTCACTACGACCGTTCGTTCTTACAGTGTTTTACCAAGTGTGTACATGTTCAATACTGGAAATCGTGTGAATGAGTATTCTGCGTACGGTGTCATTTAAGCGAGTCCTGATGAGGGTATGTTATGAAACTCAGTATTCCTCTGTGTATGAATGGAAGTGGATGTTATTTTCCTGCAGCGAGGTTGGGATGCTATCTGCAGTCTCATGGGGGAACGTTATTGGATCACAACATGGAGACCAAATCCCAGAGAGAAAAGAACTGTGAATACTCTGCTGGGTGCTCAACACAGTGTGGATCCCTCTTGTTCAAGGCTACTTTTGAGCTTTGAGGAAGTTTGTTCATTTAGAATTTAAATTCATAACATTAGTTTAATCTATTTCTAGAATATATATTTTTACCTTAATTGGAAGACAAATCATGATATCCCTAAAATAATTATTTCTAAGCCAATCATTTCTATAGCTGTCATGCCTGAAGTCAGTGGTTAAACTCTGCAGTTGTGGAAGTAGAAACTTTCTTGAATTCATGACAGTTTTGACGGAACAGCTTAAGAAGATAAGTGTTACATTTACAGTATTCATTCAAACGGCTGTTAGATTCACCAGCGCAGAATGTATTGCATCAAACAACACTTGTTGTTTCTTGTGCTTTTTTTTCATCGTCCTCTACACTCAAATTCATTTTAAATACACACCTACACACACAGACAGGTCTGTGCATGTCCCAATTAGTTAGTGAGTGGTTTGGTTAATGAATGGGGAGCTACCTGCATGGCTGTGGGAGGCGGACTAGGGGGTTGGGGTTTAAAAAAACAGGCTGGGAGGCTGACTCCTTGACATTTTATGCATGAGGTTTTGCAGCACTTACAATGCAGTAGACTACGCACAGGCTATATAGCAGCCAGCACATGAAGTTTTCTCACTCTTCCAGGGTAGAGTTGCACACTTTTTGTTTTGAGGCAGGAGGAATAAAACCCTTGAAACAAATGGGCCGGGCTAAAGTAATCTCAGGAGTGATGCCCCTCTGTAGCCTTACCTCTGTGTATTTCACATTATTTTTAAAACAATTCCAGCTCACATCTAAATTGTGGCCAAAAGTCAGAGAACTCCATACCCTGAATAACGGCTCCATCATCACATTGACCAGAGTTAGCACGGGAGCCAACACAATAACTCACCTGTAACATGTTTTCTCCCTAAACCACCTTTATTTACGGGACACAAATACCAGTGCTGGGTTATGCATTGATCTTGGCATGGATACACTGCACTCCGGGTTTCATTTCCCTTAGACAACTTGGGTGCTATTGGTCAATAGCAATTGCAATTCCCTGCTCTATGGGCCAGACAAATTCATTTCAATTACAATTAGCATGGAAGCCCAGCGGCTGATTTATGGGCTTGTTTTCCTTCCCGTGAGTTCCCCCGCACATTAATCACCCCCACACCGGCCCGTGTGATCCTCACTTCATCTACCTGCCAAAGCAGCTGCCCTGCCGTGCATTCCTGGATCTCCTCCCCTCTTCCTTCCCTCCTCAACCCCTGTCCCACTTCCATCTGACCATGAGGAACAGTGGGTGTCCGTATCTCGCACCTGACCAGGGAGCATGGCTGCACTTAACTCAGTGCTTGGGCGTCTGATTGGCACTCATTTATCATGTGCAATGAGCAGGTTCTTGGGAGAAATACATGACAAGCTGTGGTTTTATAAAAACATCAAGATGTTGTGAGAACAGCATAATTTGATTTACTTGAATTTTATCTTGAGAAATGCTGAATTTAGAAATGTTTCCAGTCATAGCAAACACACTTGCAGGATACACACCTACATAAATACATAAATCATGCCATGCTATCACCTGATTTATGCTCACGGTAAATAACTACAGGAGGAACATGCCTGTTACATATTTATGGCCTGTTTTCATGTGCTGCAGTCCAGAACGCAGGTTTGGAAGTTTCCTGTCTTGACTCGGAAATGACGTTACAACCAACAAACTCTCATCCTTCACTTGACATTTGGTTACCATCAGTTGGGGATTAACAGGCCTATTTTGGATAGTCTGGAAACTGTTTGGGACAGAGCAGTGTCTCTCCACTCCTCCTGTGCTGTGTTGGAGTCTGAGTCATCTGGGGCCAGACATTTCCACTGGGACAATGTACCAATCCCTGGTGGCCACACTCATTCTTGTTTATACGGCCCCGTCCGTGGCCTTGTGGATCTGGCAGCCAGCTCACTTGCTTCCTACCTCTGTCCCCTTCCCTTCTCCTCCACCCTTCGACGTCCACCTACCTCAAAGGCTTGGTGTGTTTTTGTATGGGTCAGGCTGGAGGAGGCGTAGTGACCAAGGCAATGGTGTGTCTGTGGAAAGCCATTGGATTCACAGGGCCAATAAAAACACAAGGTAGTGTGCTGCTCAGCGCAGACTAAACATCTGTTCCGACAACATCCTGACTTGAGCTTCTCTGATGGGCGGTTGGTGTGCAAGCATGTGCATCTACTCGTACCTGTGTAAAAGCAGCTCCCACCTTTTCCAGCAAAATGGAAGAACATCCCAATTTTCCAGGTAGTAGTTAGGTTTGATTCCAGACTGGTATCCAAACTCTTGACTATTGTTGACTACAGGTGATCAGAGGCTTTAAAGACTTCATTTCTTGCATTAATGCCATATCAGCAGAATGGGGAGAGTGGAAAAACCTTCCATTGTTCCAACTTCTATCTATAAATACAGAATTGCTACCTCCATTGCTTGCTTTGTAGACACCCCAGTTAAATGGAAGTCTATGAAGCCTATATTATCAATATTTATTGTGTCATTTGTAGTTCATTTAGTTCACTTATTGTAATGTGTGAATTTTAAGTCATACATTGATATAAAAATATTAATTTTCTCACTTTACAACACACCAAACAAGCTTCAAATAAAGAGCCTCTTAAAATATAAATTAACCAATGGAGTAGGGCTGCACAATTCTGGAAAAAATGTGAATCACAATTTTTTTGCTTAGAATTGAGATCACGATTCTCTGGCACGATTTTTTTTCACAAAATGTTTATTACAGGGGAAAAAAGGACTTAGTACATCATCAACTATTATAAGCCTTTTTAAAAAAAAGTCTTATTATTATTATTTATTTATTATGATCATTTGATTATTATTATTATTATTATTACTATTATTATTATTATAATTTAGTATTTATAAAGGAGCTCACCTATTGGAGTCTATGGCCAAAACATTACAGCCTGGGCCAGTCATTGAGGGAGATGGCCTTTACTATGTTTTGTCCATTGTCAGTTGTGATACAGGTCAGTTTATTCTCCTTCAGACTCCAAGATGAGAGGGCATCCTGTAATCCCTGTGCCAGGGCCTCACCTGCATAGTCTTCAGGGAAAAAAGCTGTTTATAAGCACTGGCTTTTGATAGTGAAATCAGGCGCTATAAAATGAACCGTCAGGCTCAAATACGGCTCCATGGTCCGATTGGACCATAAATCAGACATAGCGGAAAATGATCGATTTCCCGCAATTCTGCCTCGACCACTGCCCGCTGCTTATTGTACATGTTGGGGAGCGCAACGTTTGAAAAGTAGTTGCGGGAGGGCATTGAGTACCGTTTGTCCAGTGTTTATCATCTTCCGAAATCCCTCATGTTGTACAGTGTTTATGGTGGCCATATCTTTGGCTAGGTGATGTGTGATAGCTGCTGTGTTCTCCTTATGTCTACTGGAGTTTGGTGGGTATACTGTTGCATTGTACAAGGTTCCGGTTATTGACGTCTGTGTTTGTTTCTTGCCTTATATGGCTTCATCATGCTGTACTTTGTGGTGACGTTTAAGGTGATTGTAGAGATTTGTGGTGTTGCCTTGCGGAGCCGTAACAGGGGCAAAACACACTTTACAATGCACCGTTTGTCATCGTCTGGCTTAAAACAGAAATACTTCCACACTGCCGAATGCGAACCTTTTTTGGGCATGAGGTCGGTTAGGGTGGGTGGGTGACTCTCGGCACTACCGATTGGGTTTTTCGCCACCATCCATTCAACCTTCCTTACCGCAGACTTTCCTCCGCTTTGACTCACTCTTTCCAAACACTCAACTGCGTCCTCCACTGAATCACGTGTTAACATAAAGACCCTTTACCATTGGTTGAGGGCAGGACTGGACTGGGACAAAAAATCAGCCCTGACGTTTTTGCCCCGACTGTCCCACCTCAACTGATAACCACCAAGTATCTTAGTGCTCTCCTAACCATGTAGATATCTGAACTATATAACTCCACACTACACTACATTTAGGCTACATAAGATGGCCCTCATCCTAGAGTGTCAAAACACAGAAAGTCAGAATGGATACGTTTCACTTTTTAATATAAATGCAATAACATGCAGCACAACAAAGCAAGATAATAGGCCTGCAGGGAAAAAAATTAAAGAACACACAGTACTGTAAAAGTACAGTGGAAACTCCATGCTCACTTTAAAATGGTGTTCTGCTAATGTTTAAGAAACAAATGTTTACATATCTAAAAAGATCCCTTTGGGTGGGCAAATTAGCCTGCAGAGACAGAAATGTCCTACTAGCAAATTTAACACTGTCACACTTATATCATAATTTTCACGTCCAACTCTATTTTATACAGTCTATGGTCCAACTGCTCGTCTGTTTATCACCTCCAGATCTATCAAAAACTGATCAAGCTAGAACTGACAACAGCAAATCAGCTTCAAACACTAACAGAACTGACTGACATGAAATTATGACAACAAGGCACTAGAATGTTAAACTGGTAACAACAGCTAGCCTAGCATGTTGTTGTGCCAGTCAATGAACTTCAACCAATTAAGTCATTAAGTTAAAGTCCATAACTGTTAAACTTCATTAAAAGTTCAGACGTGCTCAACACATGGAGGCAGCAGAAACTGTGCTCTTGCCACCTGGCTGTGCGCGCACCTGTTACTGTTTGTAAACAAGACACCGTCCATACAAGCTACATTGATGATGTAGCAAGCAAACTACACTGTGGTCAAAAAGTTAGCAAGCTAACAAAATAAAGTTATTAACCTGACTTCATGAAATTTGAGTCAGGCAGATAAATATTTATTGCTTCTTACCGCATGTTGCCGGGTGCTGCCATCATCACCTGGCGGCGCCGTGCTGAGTCAGCTCCAGCTGCTGCAGCACCAAACATTTCAGATAGTTTGGCGCATTTTGCAGCATCTGCCTGAAGGGCTTGTTGTTTGTTTTTCTCTTAATTTCTCTGCTACTTCTATGCGTTTCTTTTACATTTTTATTTTCTGGCTTTGCCGTGACTGATTGATTGACAGCCGATGGGCCCAAGGAGTAGGGCTCTCGGCCCTCCCTCTACCTGATTTTAATTAACCATTGGCCAATGAGACTGACGGGCCGTGACATGACTGGCTGATTGACAGCAGAAGGGGCCAAGGAGGAGGGGGCCTTGGCCTTCGGCCCTCCCTCAACCAAAAAAATAAATATATAAAAAATGTTTTGTTTTTTTGTTTTTTCAAGTCGTTCGGCCCAAAAGTCTTGCCGGCCCACCGGGCATTTGCCCGGTATGCCAGATGGTTAGTCCAGCCCTGGTTGAGAGCAGAAGCAGCGGCAGTGCTGCATTTGGGGGCGCTTGAAAGAATCCGGGAGGAAATAGGAGCATTTGTTTCTGATGCAGCTCGAGATATAAAATGCTTCAGAATCGATGTGTGTAGAAATGAGATCACTTGAATGTGCGAATCGAGATCGTGATTTTTTAACGATTTATCGTGCAGCCCTACAACGGAAATAATAACACCAAAAAATTTAAAAAAAAAACCAAACCAAAAATTCTTGTTATGGTAATATTATTTTTCTACCTTTCAATGTTTTGTTTGATTTGTAAAACTCTTATAAAAAGGGCTTTTAAAAAAATCTGACATGTTGTGGAGCTGAAAAATGGAGGCTGTGTTATTGGCCCTAAAGCAGAGTTTGTGAGTGGTCACAAGATAAAACTCCATCCTACTCAATGTGAAGAATTTTTTAGCTTGTTCTGACCGCTGAAATGGTTTTGCAGTCCATGTCTTTTAGCCACAAGCAATGAGTGGAGAAGTTCTCTGACTGACAGTTTGCTGTGACAACAAGCAGAGACTGAGTGTGACAGCTCAGAAGACTGATTTCAAAATTTACCAAGAACTCTAGTTTCACTTTTTTCCCCCCAGACCCTCTTCTTACCACATTTAACTAGGGATTGTGGCATACTAAGTGTACATTTACACTGCAAGTCTAGCAGTACAACTGTGTCGTTAGACAGCAGTTAACTGCATTTACTGTGAAGTAAGGACACAGGCTAAGGAAATGTATTTGTGCTGTTGTCTATATGGTTGGCATGATTTTGCGATTGATTGACGTCCCGTCACTACTCCAGAAGTTCACCCTCAAAGTAAAGAAAGAGCGGATAACCATTCCTTTGAGTTTATTGGAGCAAACAGCTCCACAGCGTCATGTTATTGTGACTTCATGGCATTTCAGAAAGTTCTAAAGTAGGAAAGGGTTATAATTTTGCAGCGGCGGGCCATCACATCCCAAAATTGGATTGATGTCCATGTTTGTTTTCACTGCCAGGTTTGATACAGTGTCCTGTCATGAACCTGTTTTTTGTCTTTTTGTTAAGTAGTATCAGCTATTCTAAACAGTTTTCCACATGTGGCACGTTTTTTCGTCCCAGGAGGTGGTGTTTCCACCTGACCTGTACATGACCTGAGCAGCCTCTCTTGTTTAACACCTGGGTGCTGAGTGAGGAGTTTCAGTTTCTCCCTCTCCCACACAGGAAGTTAGGATTCCCTTTCTACAAACAACACAGAAATCTGTAGGATAAGCAGAGAAGAGAGAGAGAAGGAGGGAGAGTTAAGACTCTCAATCCTCAAACAACACAGGAAGCTGTCGGATAAGCAGAGGCAAAATTGAGAGAGAGAAATTAATGTTGCCTCTCCTGCTTTTGAAGTATTTATAAGGATCTTCCACTAAGACTGAACTTCCCTCTCACAGACATGAGCGTCAGCCCAGGTAGAATTTATTTCAACCACTGGAGCTTTAAGATATTCATATCTTGATAACATTAAGGGCAGCGAAAAACTGACCCATAAAATAAGTTGGGGAGGACTTTCTCTGATTCAGGGCGTCCCAGCAGAGCAACCCTAATATTGTACTGATCAAACAATACTACTTGTCTCACTATAACATAACTTTAAACTTGTCTTTTCTACAATATTTCACAGAAATATTTGTCTTTAATTGATTTATTATGTGTCAACTCACACAAAAGCGTTCCTTCTCTCTTAACCACACATTCTCATTCACAAACACATGAACATGGAGACAAGCGTCAGTGCACACACACACACATGCACACACACATTTACACACACAGAGAATAAGCTACCCTGAGAGGGAGTGCTGTATTGGGTTTTCTTCAGGAAGTGCGGCTCCTCCAAAGCTCTGGTCAGATGAAAGGCGAAGAGCTGTATCGATCGGCGCAGAGCAGGGGAGGGGGGGTGATGGAGCGAGTGGTGTGTCTGCCTGATGCAGGGCTGCCAGCCAGGCGAGGAGCAAAAGGCCAGAGGGGTACGCTGGGCTGAGAGAGGGGGGGCATCGAGTTGTCGCTGTGGCCCCGTGGCTCCACCGTAACCCCCTGGCCCCTCAGAGGAGAATGTACAACACATACACACACACAAACACGCATGCATGCACACACAACGGCAGCACCAGCCTGCTGTTGTTGATGAGAGCTGTCAGAGAATGAAACAACACGGCTACGAGAGATAGAGAGAGAGAGAGCAAGAAGAACACACAAAACATTTTTCTTCCACTTATCTGTGTCATTTTAAATTTTTTACAGTACAATTTTTTTCCACAAAAGCCAAAGTTCTCTAATGTTGTTTAATCATAAGCAGCTGTACACGAACTCTGCCTGTATAAAATTTTGATTCAAACAAGATTATAAATCTGGCCGCATATTTCAGCTTCCAGCTTTCAGTACTTGTTAGTTTTGATATTAAAAGCTTTGATATTTCACATTCAATCCAAAAAATCTGATTGTCTTGCCTTAATATAATGTTATGTTTATGTAGATTTTCTGACAGCTCATGAACACTGTAACCTTAAATAACTATACTTTGTTCAGTTATTGATACATAGCTTATTAAAGCAGCCTAATTATAATAACAGTACTTAATCATTAAAGGTAAATTAGAATGAGAACTAAAAATATTTTGGCAAGGGCTGACCTATGATGTCTGTTGTTGTGATGGTTTGATTAATTGCACAGGATGGTGTGCAGTCTAATTATTATTTTTATTTTACTTCTATTGTATTCTTTATTAATTTTTCGCCTGTGCTGATCTTGACAGTGTTATGTTTTGGGGTGTTGTTGCCCTTTTGTGTTGTGTTTTTGTTAAACAACAACAAAAAAACACTTTGTACAAATTAGCGATTAGCTTTACCTGAGAAACAAGTAAATCAGGAAACTCTGTAAATCACTATAAGTCAAGGCAGAGCATCAGAGGAAAAACCATAAATATTTTCTCAATAAAAAAGAGGAATAAGCTCAATTGGATCTTGTGATTGCACTGTGTAATCATGTAATCCATGTCTTGTTTTTCTTGTTGTGTGTGACTGTATTTTATATCTTGTCCAGGCCACTCTTGGAAAAGAGGTTTTAAATCTCAGTGAGTTTTTTTTACCTGGTTAAATAAAGGATATTGATATTGATTGATTGATTGATATGATCCAGTTTCACATTGCTGGTGGTGGGTCAAAAAAAAGCCACTTGGGGCGTCCCGGTGGCTCACACTGGTAGAGCGCTTGCCATGTAGGCTGAGGCCTTGCTTCGGCGGAGCCGGGTTCGAATCCGGCCTGAGCTCCCTTTGCCGCATGTCTTCCCCTCTGTCACCCCCTTTCACTCTGTCACTTTCAATAAAGCATAAAAATGCCTAAAAAATAATCTTTAAAAAAAAAAAAAAAAAAAGCCACTTCTCATGGGTGTTTGTACCTGCTTACCAAAGTTAAATAGTGGAAGAACAGGCGTTTTGGGTGCTGAGTGGGAATGACACGACCATTCTTGCTATTACAAGTTAGTGTAACATCTAGATGATTGGGAAAAAATGGTTATTTTTAGGTTAAATAGTAATGTAATGTTTTCTTAAACTTGTTTACCTTTTCCAAATTCTACAAAAACAGACTTACATGTGATTTGGTGACATAATACCATTTTAACACAAAAAAAAACTTTAACTTTTGAAACAAAGCTTTTTATAAACTAAATAAATTCAGTACTGCAAATGTGAGATGAGCTCTTACGTCAAAAACAAACAAGTGGTTCATCAGAATACTCAAGGAGAAGCAGAAATAGAGTTTTATAAAAGTAGCTGACACTGAAAATCCGCACAAGTACAGAACATTAAGTCGTGAATAGTCACTCCTCCTCGAGGCGTTAGATGGTATCGCCATGGGCACACTTTAAGTGAAAACCATTTTCTGGATGGACTGTTTAAATAAATAAAAGTTAAAACAGTTGACAGACCATTATTTTACATCTCAAAATGTGATGTGAACTGAGCAGCTACTGGCTCATATTGCAGCACTGAAGCCTTGTCCCACTGCTCCATTTGTGTCTCTCCACAGGAAACAACCCGTGTCAAACAAACCACACTCTTTAGAGGCTGAGGTTGATTTGACCTGCGAATACATACGTTTGTGTTTTTCCACTTTATGGAATAGATGTAGAAATAGACAAATAGTTGGCTATGGCATGAATAAATTCTCCATCAGCGTCTTATCAGATTCTTTTGAGCCAACACAGGACCGTATGTGGACTTGTGCTGGGCGTGCCCGACCCTCTGTGCTTTGTGCCCCGAGGGAGAGATCGGCCAGGGCGGCTCGCTAATTGAAATGTGTTGGCGACTCATCGACGTCTCGGCTCCAGTTTCAGGGCTATTTCGAACCGCAGTGCTGATTGCTGGTTTCACATCACACAGGGAAAAAAAATCAATAGTAGCTGGGAGAGCTAGGGTTTATTCTTTGCAAGCAGACATTAATGCTTTGCAGAGGAGGGTTTGATATTTTATCATTTGTCATTTTTGTCTCTGCAGATCATCCTGAACTGTAGAATATATCTAAATTCCTTAGCGTGAAACAGCTTGTGAAGAGTTCCCAACAAAATAATGCGGTTTAAATGTGCAGATCCAGAACAGTGTTCACAGGGCTGGCCAGGCCAAGTCATTGTGACTTTTTTAATTTCCCTTAAAACTTTTCTTGTGCTTCTTTTTGCATGTTTTTGAACAGAGAGAAACACTCTTGACCTCTGGTGAGCATCAAAGGGGCCTCGTTATGGAAAAGTGGCTCATGTGATTTACAGGGACTTTGCTTGTGCTTTCAGTGCTGCACAATTCAGATGGCTGAATCATTCGCCTTGTTCCAAAGGCATC
The DNA here is from genome assembly GCF_030273125.1 of Centropristis striata. NCBI lineage: Eukaryota > Metazoa > Chordata > Actinopteri > Perciformes > Serranidae > Centropristis > Centropristis striata. Next base: position 22,568,358 of record NC_081521.1, read on the forward strand.
AGTGTGCTTGTAGACACTTTTTCAGTGTTTTCAGTGTGATCCTTTTGTTGGTCATTGGAGAGAACATGGCTTATTTAACATTTCTAATTGAAGAGTACTTTAACTTCCAAAAACAGCTTGTTTGTCCGGTTTTATTTTTCTTAAAAAGAGCATAATGCAGTGATACTTTGAAAAATCTTTCAAGCAGTTTGGTACACACTGTGTCCCCTTCAGTCCCCCACCAAATATCGTTAAATCTTTCAAACATCATTTAACATCCAAGCCCTTACCACTTAGATCTTCAATTATACTGCTATGTATTTAACTAAATAACCACACAACAATGTCTGCCTTTGTAGTGGTGGTAATGCTGGCCATTGTTTTGATGTTTTGTTGGATTCCAGGGGCCTAATTTGCTATTAAATTATGGTCATATATGGCACTGCCCATATCAATGAGTTCTGTTCTTATTGCATTGTTTGAAATCACTAAGTCGGATCTCTTGAAGGCTAATGTAGCCTACTATCTGGGCTTTGGCTGCTGGTGCTGCTACCCTTCAAACACAGAGTGAGCCCTTTGAAAAATGGATTGCGGAAGAGATAAGAAATAATTTATGTTCCTATCACTGCCTCGCACAAATATGGTAGGGAATACTGTGCCAATAACTCCCACAAACTCAGAGAGGCACGCTATCTTTTACTGCACAAATTATTAACGGCGCAGGGGAGGAAGGGGAGACGCTGTGCATTTTTTGCTAGATAGACCTGGCTCATTGCTCGTTGAAGCTTTGAGTTCACCACAGTGCTTTATAATCAAAGATAAGGACTCCTGGAGTGAAAACTGAATAAACAATCATGTAGGATTTTTAATTTTATAATTTCCAGCCCCATAAAGTAAGTGAAAGCTTCATTTAGACAATGTGAGACGCTGTGAAATCATGATTTTCCTGTGTGTGTGTGTGTGTGTGTGTGTGTGTGTGCGCGCGCACACGCGTGTGTGCACTTGTGTGCGTGCGCGCTGTCCATATGCTATGTGTTTGTGTGTGAACAGGGAATAGAAAGAGAGGAGGGGAGGGAGTCCAAAGGGGAGGGAGGATACTCGGGGTCGGGTGTCCGCTCGCCTCTGTCGGCTGGCGTTGACAGCTACAGACGCTGGTCTAAAATGAGAATCCTCTTGGGCCGCCTGCCTGCCCATCCAGCAAGAAAATAAATCCCATGTGGAAGAGCCGCTGTGTGGGATCACAGACAGCCGCCTGACCCCCCAGATCCGCCGGGGGAGGCCAAGGGCGCCGGCACGACAGCATAACCCCCCCTCAGCCCCCCCCCCCCCCCCCCCCCCCCCCCAGGGTCTAATGTTACTCTGCCTGCTTGCCAACACTGAAATTTTGGAGTTAGAGGACTGTGTTGCTCCCACACTAGTTCAGCTTTAAAACAGATTTTGGGGGAATTTTTGGACGGGTGTTTGAGTGAAGATTTAGCTTAAGGCCTAGGTTATACCACAAAAATAGCACCAAGGTCTCTCTGAGCTTACAGGGCTATACACTGTTAAAAATGTTTTGAAACTTAAATCAAAGGGGAAATTTGACTTAAACCTCATTGAAAAAGGGGCTGGTGCCGTTCCTGGTGTTCAGAGACTGCACACAGTGGCCAAAAAACACCGCCTGGTGAGCAATTAGAGACACATACTGAGAATAAAAAGTTTTGAAATATGATGTGGTGTTTAGCACTACCGCCAGATGGAGGGTATTGAAATGCCAAATTCAGTGCTTTCTCTTGTCAGAAATACAGCACTCTGATCCACATTTTTCCCCTTCTAATGTATGATGTTCCTCCATGTCTGCTAACACAGTACACTCAAAGCCCAGAGCTTGTATCCCCTGAATCATTTTCTGATATTAAATTCCACAAATTCCAACTTAGGACTGCTAAACTCCCTCCAGGACCCCTGAGAAGTATCATGTCTAGGTGAAATGTGAATGAGTCAGTAGAGGTAGGAAGGGAGCTAATAGATTTAATGAGTATTAATGACAACAACAGAAGGTTGACCCGAAGCAAGAGGTGTTGTCTAGCTTTTTCTACTCTTATTTGATCAAATAAAACAGGAATGAGAATTGATGTATAGGCAAGGAAAATACATGAAGGTGAACCATTAATTATGAAGGTGATTCACTGTAATGTGTAAGTTAGCAATGTGGCATCCTTATCATGGCCCACATATTTATAAATTACATCCTATTCTCCATCACAGGAAGTCATATGCCGTTTACATAAGATCGTGGAGGTCTGGGTGGTGGAGATGGTTTGTCAGGTTCACACAGAAGACCATAGTTTGTGTCCCAGACCAGCAATTAATATTCACTTTTTTTGTTTAACCAAAAGGGATGAAATACATATGACCAGATAGGTCTAATACAACCAACCGGCGCGTTTCCTAAACTAGTGCCCCTACCAATGGTAAGAGATTAACACATCCTTATATCTAAAAGAAATGGTCTCAGTTTTAAACATGTGGTTAATGTTGTGAAGTTTAGTGAAAAGATCATACTTTGGGTTAAATTAAGTACGCCTGTTAAGTCACATCACTTCCATATGCAAGTATGTGACGTCATTGTGTCACGTAGAATGTGACAAACTTAACATTGTTAAGTGAAAATAAGTCAACATTAACTTTTGGTTTCACACTAACAGCAGTTTTTTAATCAAAGTCCTGTGTTTGGTGTTTGTTTGACCCATCCATCCACCCCAAACTCCTTCCTGAATGGACTTTGGAGGACTTGACCATCTCTTTTGCTTTCCTCATAATTTTTATGGACTCCAGAAGCCATAATAAAAATTTTTTTTTTAAATTACCTATTTGGGAATTTCTGGGGGGGAGGACAGTGTTTTTTAACTGTAACCACAAATTTTAGTTCCTCAACCCGAATACCTTAACAGTTTGCCATAACCACAGTCTTGTCCTAACATCAACCATGTAGTTGCCATTTGTAGATCATCAATGTTGCCAATAACACTGGAGTTGTTTAGTACATATGGACAAATCTAAGTGCATCTTGGGTGAACTATGTTGATACTGATTAGGCAGTACTGAGTAGACTTTATCATCTGTTTATCGCAAGCCATCTCATTATCACAATATTCAACATCATCACATATTTTCCTTCATTCTCCTGCTGTTTGTATGTACTGAATAACATTTGGATTGAAGTCAGTTTATGCAGCCAATTAGCTTAGGAAATAGGTTAACAAACTAAATAGTCGGTGACTACGAATCTTTGAAACAAACTGATTGAAGTGATTAAAATCAGAACAGCGATTTGTAATTTTTCACCAGATAACACTAGAGGTAAGTGAGAAAATATGGTCATTTCTAATTTTGATGAACTGGCTCCTCAATCATTGGTTTTCAGATTGATGATCACAGAGCAAGTGACCAACTGCAGAAATCCTGTTTGGTTGTTCTCTAGACTTTTGAAAAGTCTGTAGAAGTAAAACTCCTGGGTTAAATTTCCACTAATTGGGTTCAGGTTCCAGTCTAAACACCTCAAGCTAAACCTAAGTTGCTTTCTTTATCTTTAACTTCCTCCAGTCTTTATCATCGCTTATATTTCTATGGGGAAAATTGGAAAAGACATACTGTGAAGGGTTTCTAAAGAAATTCATACTCTGCTTTAAATAGTTAATTACTCTCGCCGTGTCTCCGGCGGTGTCTGGGTGTGGATGTGGTGGGGGGACGGAGACGCTTCTGTCTGTCTTCCTTTCTTTTTTTCCAGTAGGGGCAGGCCTATATATTTTGCAGCTCATGTCTGAAAGGCTGGCTCCAAGCGCTAGGGGTGGGCTCTCGCTCTCTGATGGTTTTCCAGTGAGTATTTGTCAGGTCAGACTGTGCACCGCCCGGCGGTCTCCGCTCCTCTCCCCGGGTTATTTATTACCTCTCTCCCCCGCCGGCAGCGCTGCGGCTCCGGGGCCGCTGCCAACAACGGCGCAGAGGCGGGGGCCGCGTTAGGGGGGCTCACGTCGGACGATGAGGGGAAAAGGAATCGACATTAAATGCAGTTAGAGAATGGACAGAATTTCAGCCTCATTACATGGAAAAGAAACCATCGTCATGTTCAGTAAACATCCTTTATAGTTTGCAGACTGATCTCAGTACCAGGAGTGAAATGGTCACACCATTTCACTCCTGGTACTGAGATCAGTTGTTGGATCTTTAGTTTAATCCTGTTTCTTTTTTTGTGAAACTGCAAGCTAGTGAAACATTGTATAGATGAAAGTATAGTATCATCATGCTGAAATAATCACTAAACTAACTGATCTTTAGAGGAGCAGAAAATTAGTTGCCAGTATACTATTGATATTTGAATAATTGTAAAGTCAAATGGAAGGATTTGATTCTTTTCTCAGTGTTCTGTCATAGTACCACAGATATCTCTTGGTTGCCTTGGAACTTAAATTTGGATGATATATTTAGTTCTTGCTTACATTTTATAGGCTAAAGGATTATGAAATCAGCAACCTCCAGAGTAATCAATAAGGAAAATAGTCACCATAATCAAATCACCATAGATCGTCCATTATATACAGTCATGCCATACAGGCAGTTTGTATTATATTTAAAGAGAGCCCTTTACATTATACATGTAAACTAATTTTCATTGTTCAGCATGTGTACTGGAAAATTAAGAAAAGTGCCAAAAATTAAAGAATGGAAATCAATTGTGTATTAATTCTATTTTCATTGTTATTGATCCAGTTTCACTGTGTTTTATAGACATCTGACATGAAAAATTGTGAAATAGCGCCTTTTCAATACACTTATAGCAACATGAACGTTTCATTTAAAACTCAGAGATGTAAACTGGCAAGTGTAAAGAAAGAACAATCAACTTAAAATGTCTGGAAACAACATATTGCGATGTTGGTGACAGTGCCAATACGTGTTATGTATGACATAACATTAATGTAACATAACAAATTGTAAGGAACCAGTTCATAATGTCTCGATTGATTATATGTCCACCTAAAAACTCCATCCTAAAAATTTAAACAGATTAATTTTGTTACAGAAAGTTTTGATGTAGTGTCAGACCCTGAGAATCAGAGTTACAGTTTTCTTCTGAACTCACCAAATTAATCACACTTTAAACTGCATGCAGTAGTAGAAAGAGAAACCATAAGAGGAGGAGACACCAGTGTCTCATTCAAGAGTAGCTTGTACTTGTATTTTGAGTAGCAGGTTTGCATATTCCTTTTAGGTGCAACCGTTTTGCTGTGAAATCCAAAACCACCTGTTGAAAAGCCATAAATATTACTAATGGACCATGATAGTCAGATTATCAGAATCCATGCTTGCAGTGTTATTTTCCTGCTCTAAATTGGTCTAAAATCCTCTTTAAATTGTGATGTGTGAGAACAAATAAGAAATGTAAGCAGAAGTAACCAGTTATAGAAAAGATACCTGTTTACTGTAATATTTCTAAAGTTGGTATTTCCTAATTCAATGTAAATTTGTGGTGTGTATGAGCAGGTGTGGGTTTTTCTGTGGTTATTTTTTCTTTCAATCGAGATACACAGGACTGTGTGGTAAAGTAAGTCAGAAAAGGTTGAGGTAGAAAGGTTAAACAAGGTTTCCCCATCACATTTTAATAAATAGACACAAAGGCTGATGGAAAATTCTACTCAGTTTATACCGAACCGACTTTTGAAGATGTGAAAGTTGAAGTGTCGTCACTTAACAAGTTTGGGGAACCCCTCCATGACGAACCATGAAGAATGAGTCAGGATCAGAGATGGGGAGTGGGCGTAGGAGTGGGCATGGGTGTCCCCTTTATGACTGGTTTCATCTGGGCTCTCCCGATGTTGCAACCTGCAGCGCCAACGCATGCATCGACGAGGTTTCCATCGAGACATTTCTATGTGGCGAGGACTGGTTTGATAAAGAGAGAATCAAAGAGCTTCTCAAATGAAATTTAGTGTTCTATTTCCTAGAAACAGCTTAGTAAACATACGCCATAAATGTCAACAGTTGATGATTTATGTCACTGCTTCTGCTCAGTGTACTCACCAACATGTGGGAAGTGACATTATTTTTTAGTTGAAAAATGTTGCCTTTCAATTTCATTTTTCAGACTTTGTTCACTCTAACGTAAGTGATATCAGGTCACCTTTTTTACCCTTTAGCTGTGACTGAGTGTAAAATCCGTTTTGGTCTCTTCCCGATTCACAAACCCAATAATTCCATTACAGTCCCTTCAGACATCACAGCTCCTCAGTTCCAAAAGAAAAAAAAATGTCAATCTACGGTCCGTCACTGTCTTTGGTGAGGTAGCTGGCGTGTGTTTTTGTAAATGTCTGCTGTGTGTTTGCCTGCCTGGTCCTGGCTGTAGGCATTATACCAGTTCTGGCCAGGCTGTGGTCTCTGGCCTTCCCGTGCACCGCTTCCGCCTGCGGTGTGGCGTGCCTCCTTCCTGTGTGTGTCAGAGGCAGTTTGGTCTGATTTATAGGCCCCTGACACACGGCGCTTTGGACCCCACCTCTGCTGCTGGAATGGCTATTCCATGTGTCGGTGGTGGATCCACCTGGGTGGTTCTTCACTGATGGGGGTCAGATGTGGTCCTGCTCACAAGCTCCAGGAGCTCAGGGGAACATGCCCTGCAGACAGTGTGGAGAGAAAGTGCTTGCAGAAAATGTGGTTCCGGGCTGATGAGGCTTTACTACAGTTAAAGCAACACGTTTGCAGCAGCAATGATCTATGATCTGTTATTTTGAGATATTCTATATCTATAAAAAATAATAAAACAAGGTTTTTTAAGTGTTATACCATCAAAGCAACTTTAGATTCAACAGTTTTATTGGTCATAGTTTATTTCTGAAAATAACTTTTAAAGTCTGAAACACCTCCAACCATATTGCCACTTTAAAGTGAAACATCTTCCTTTTTGTAAAAGCTGAGTATACATCACACCTACCGCTGCTGTATTTTTTCCCCATTATAAACATGAGGAAGTTTAACACCTTTTGCACTTGCACCCAGGTTTCACATTTTGTCTGTTCTTCTAAAGAAAGGCTATAAGTATAAAAACCTTAAACATAAGAGCTTATTCGTGCTTTGTGGCGTTTAAGTTCTGCTTCCTGTAAAACATTTTAACACTGACAGCTCTGCACTCACCGTTGAACAGTTTTAGGCGGAAGTTGCTGCAGCAGGTGAGTGTAAGTTGGGGGTAAGGTGGTCTCACTGCACTGTCATTGTGAAGTATAACAAAGAAGTGGTTGAATTTAGACACACAAGGAGAACATAAAACAGCCAGTGTGTGGACCTGCGACTGAAGTCAGATATATCAAGTGACCTCTGTGATCCTGACCACCTCTATGTGAAGGTCTGATTTGAGGCTGCTACTGTTAGTATTTGGATTTTAAATGATTATAAATGATTATGTTATTTTGGGTGAAATAATAAACATCTTTCATCTATTAGCTGGAAGCCTGGTTTAAGTCTGGAATTACTTGGCTATAAAATAATCATAAAGTTATTGTCATATTGCTGGGTAAAATTGTTGTTGGACTTTAAAATACTCATAACTTAATGTATGCTCTTTATAGTTGCAGCTGTTAAAACGAGTTTACGATTCAGATGCATGGGTGGAAATGACAGTTGACTTCCTCCTGCTCACTAATGATGGTGCCTCCATTTTACGCACTGAAGCGCCGTCCCTCGCAGTCCCCCCTCCTCTCTGTGGCTCTCGCCGAGCCTCCGCTGTTTAAATGGGCCAAGTTGAGAAGCGGCGGAGAGTGCAAATCTTGTTTGGTCTGGGTCTGTGAACTTCAGCGTGACTTCAACGACATACACAGGGGTTAAAAACAACTCTTTCCAAACTTTCAACTGTATTAACGCTGCGCAAATACGACTCAGGAATATCAAGCCTGATATGTTTGGCTTGTGGTTCTGATTAATACCATATGCCACAATAGTTTAAGTAACCGGAGAAATTTAATATTAGTTTCTTTTTTATTGTCTTCATTGGCTGTGAGATTACATTCTTGATCACATGTAAACTCCCCATAACTGAATTGGTGTGCGTTATTTTTTTAAGATTGCACAGCCGCCTCAAAATTTTGCCTCTTAGTGAAAATAAAAAAATAACTCGTTTCGCCAAAGGCAAAGAATTAAGAGACACGACGCGTAGCTGCGACTGGTAACGATCACCGTAGGTAACATAATGTCCGGGGCTCAGGGCTAACCATGTCAGGTATTAACAGAGCGAGCGTGATTAAATGTGGGAGGTAGGAGCTGTGAGGCTGGCGGAGAGCGCTGCTGCGAGCTGCAAACTACTGAATGGGAATCTATCCGGCAACTTCACCAGACCGCTGTCTCACGGCGACACGGGGGCTCTGCGTAAAACCAAGCGGCGCGTCTCCAAGTCTGGGTCAGCCCAACTCACAGACGGAGAGGACGCTGAAGTTGGATCGGGCGAGCAGCTTTTCACTTGTTACCGGCGCTCGGCTCCCACTAACATGCCTGCCATCAAAAAGGAGAGGCTGGATGGAGACGACATGGCATTGACTGCGTTCAACCAGTCAGAATACCTGGCCCCTTTAAATGCCACCGCTATCCCCGTGGTGACCCCGCATCCGCCGCCCTACGACCACATTTTCGCCCATCACCGCGCGTACTTGGGGCTCCACGACTCGGCGCTGCATCACCAGCACCTCCACCACCACACGGACGACTTAATGCTGGAGAGGTTCTCCTCCATCCCCGACTTTCAGCCCTTCTTCGACAACGGAGAGCCGTGCATCGAGGTGGAGTGCGGGGAAAATAAGGCTTTGCTTTATATCAATAAATTGTGTCAAGGTAGTAAGGGACCCTCAATTAAATACAGGGGCGAGTGGCTCACCCCCAACGAGTTCCAGTTTGTCAGTGGACGAGAGACTGCCAAAGATTGGAAACGGAGTATTAGACACAAAGGTAAGGACAACCTGCACTGTCCTCACGTTTCTTTTGCAGAGAGGGACACCTCGCCATCAATTAAACACTTTAAGACGCTGCTTATTCTGGGTACAAACTTGAGTCTCGTGGTTTGGTGTTGAGTTTTGGAGTGAAAGGGTTACAGCAGTCAGTGCGTAAGGAGACAGATGAGAAAAGGCGCATATCTCCCTCATACCAGCCGAGGCTTTGACACAGAGTTTGGGCTGCGATCACACATCAAACCGGCGCATTTGGAGTAGGCTGCACCGGGACTGAGGTGAAAAGTTATACATAGATAATTGAATGTGTGGCAGATTAAATATTTTATTCCCTTATGATGGGATGAATCGTTCCGTTAAGTGCAGCTGCACTTGTGCATGGGTGTTGACACTTTTACGCATCGCATGTTAGGTTTGAGATATATTTTTGAAAATTAGCGTTCTGTTTGTCCACTCACAGTTTGTGGTAAGTGTGATGATTTTGCAACCATTTGCAATTTTTAGACTAAATATTAATCTTAGCTGCTTTTAAAGTTAGACGCATTATGTAGGTGTTTGGTAGATTTTCCGGTATAATTACCGTGACAGCATCAACACTGTTATACTGTTCCGGTATTTTGGATGTGGACATTTATAGCATAGTATTTTTATGCAATAATTACTCATGTTGCGCGCACTCTCTCACCACATACACACTTAGTCGCACACACAGAAGGTTACTCAGGCAGAACTGACACGCGTTAGGATGTGTGGGGGGAGGGTGTCGCCCCTAGGTCAAAAATGGTAGCCTAATAGTTTAATATACCAATTCCTATAGACAGATGACAGGAGACTGCTGTCTCTCAGGCTCTCTGCACTTGACCTATGGCTAGAATAAAACTTCATGGCAGAAATGTAGAGGGGATAAGTCAAGTTTGTCTGCAGGGACTGACTCCTTCAGATACACACTGTGTTGATTGGATGATTTTTGACAAGAATTTGTCTGGAAAATTGTGAGTCCTGAGATGGTGGGCAGCAGAAAAGGGCCCACTGTGGAGGGGGATGAGTTTACTGGCTGGAGAATATAGTTGGTAGGATTCACTAAAAATTGTTTTTGTTGTTTCTTCTTTTAGGGAAAAGTCTCAAGACTCTTATGTCCAAAGGAATCTTACAGGTGCACCCTCCAATCTGTGATTGTCCTGGTTGTCGAATTTCATCTCCAGTGGTAAGAATATTTAAACTTCTGTCATACGGGTGTTACTGCAGCAATGTGTTTCTGAACCTGTAGAGTCAACTAGAAGAAGCTTTATGGAACATGTAGTTTTAGTTTGACTTGAGGATAACTTTTTTGCTGTGGATATTGTATTTATGGAATATGTGGGTTTAAAAATGCTGGATTGTTTATTGTGGTGGTCGACAATTTGTCTCATCTGTGAAGGTTGTTACTTGTCGAAGGGCTCTATGAACGCAGAAAGAGTTCAAAGATAGATTAAAATAATACAAATATTCTTGTGAAAGAAACTATGAAGAAGTATTTGTGATTGTAATATCACCTTAAAGCCTAAAATTACTCTTTTTGATTGTTTTTCTCACTTAAATTGACAACAAATGCTGTCATATTGCGTCAAGATAATTTAATTTATATGGCAATTATATCCAAAAAAATTACAAATCTGACTCAAAGGTTTTTACAGTCTCTACTCGTGTTTCTGTTTTTTTTTAAATTTGTCTTTCCTCCTAGAACATGCTCTAATAATTAACATGTAGTTACGCTTGTGTGAAAGCAGGACTAGACATACTTATGTTTCATGAAACAGTGAGTGTTTATTAGAGCATTGTCTTTCTCTGTAACCTTGATGTTGAAGGCCCTAGAGCCCCACATGTCAACTTTGATGGTAATTTTTTCCAGCATGAATATCAAATCCACTTTGAGCCTTTCACTGAACAACTGAGTATCAAACTGCCTTTTCTTCAGAGGCATTGAGCTGTCCAGTGTGGTTGTTTGACGTTAGGTGTCGTTGGTCAGGCTCTTCTGTCCCATTGAATCAGTTTCCTCACCTGGTTGTTGAACTTTTGTTTGCCTAGTGCTTCCCTCAGGGCTCGGCCAGGGGCACCATGCCAAACCTTGAGGCCTTGCAGGTGTGTCACGATTACGGCATCACCACTGTGTGTGTGTGTGTGTGTGTGTGTGTGTGTGTGTGTGTATGTGTGTGTGTGTGTGAGAGAGAGAGAGAGAGCTTTGAGCAAGCACACTGCCGGCTCACCGTCGCCAAATCTGTTCACACAGGTGCGGCGGGTTGTGTGTGTGTGTGTGTTTGTGTGTCTTTGCGTGTGTGTTTTTATCACCACGGAGCGCATCTGTCGTCGCTCCCAAGCACTAATCTTGAGGGAAGGGTGTAAGAGGCTTAGCGAGCTACTGAGCGTGGCTACTGCTGATTATTGTGTGCGAGGCACGCAAGGCAAAGGCGGTTTAGATAAGCCGGAGGTGTTTGAGTGATACAGGTAAACTGGTGACATTTTTCACAGCCAAGAATGAAGACCTGCACCCTAACACATAGGGTTCAAGCCAAACGAATTACCCAAGGGAGGGAGGAGGCAAGAAAAACAGATACTAGAAATCATGTCTTATTTTTTTACAGATGGATTTGACCATGTTTGCTGATGTTCACGCTCATCACAGATATCAGAGCGATTGGCTTTTGGCTTGTTGGAGCTTGTGCAGTTGCACTTTAATTACAGCTGTGACGGAGTAGAACTTTGTTATTGACGTAAGCAGGGGATATGAGAGCCTTAAGGTTGTTGTTGTAGCCTTCTCTCCCTCTCTTCCTTTCCTTGTCTGGTGGCGAAGCCTGAAGTCTAACCCACCAAGTGAATACCACCGTGACACTTTCACATACACACACACGTACACGCACACAGGCTAAGTATGTTGGCAGCTCCATGCGAGGCGGTGAGGGTTAGGCGGAGGAGGGAGGGCAGTGGGACTTGTATGGCCTGTACTGGCGTCTCCCTCTCTCCCCACTGACTCCCCTCAGGGCATGGCAGCCAGCACTCCCTCACTGATGAGCTCTCTCTCTCTCTCACACACATACACACATAGACACACACGCATGCAACACACACTATATGCCTGCCTACTGACACAAATTACCTCATGCAGTCATTTATTTTGAAAGTTTGACGGCTGAACTTTGAGTGATCTTGTTTCGCTATAGGCATGAGGCAAGTGATCATAAAAAAGTGCAGCAGCTGGTGGGAAGACTTTTCACCTGCCTGCTCAGAACTCGTGGAAGTTAATTTGCTGTGTCGGCCAGGGCACAAGCTGTTTGTAACGACAAGACACAAACTGTAGAGTTGTTACACTCAGCAGAGTAGAATTTAAATATGTCCACAACATTGTTTTTCCACACTTCATGTGCTGTTGATAACTAGCTGTCAAGGTGTGTTAGCTCTCTATTAAGCCAGTTATTATGTAATAATTAGGTGCTTAAATTATTTTTCAGCTTTCATTGTCAGGAACGTTGCCCCTTGAAGTTGTTAAATGTGTCTTATGTCGTATGTTTGTGAGTGTTTGTCATTCTTTTGCACACACACAATCAAACTTGTGTCTGCATGTTGAAGTTTATTCTTGGCTCTGTATATTTGTATTTTTGTCTGTACATACTTGTGCGTTAGTTTGTATCCACGTCTCTATGCGTGCATGTCTGTGATTATTTGTACGCCTGCGATGGCTGGCTGACTTGCCTGCTTGCTGTGTGTGCATGTGTCTGTGTTTGTGCGAGTGTGTGTCTCCTCCCGGGAGAGCTGGGCTTCCTCTGCTCTGTTATTTCAGCGGAACTGGCGGAGGCTGGGAGGAAATTACACTCCCCTCCTCCAGCTCGTAAAGACCTCCTCCAATCAAGGGCTCCTCTTGCAAAGTGGAATTAAACGCATACACACACACACACATTCATGCTCAAACACACTTTTGCCTATAACTTATAGTCTGTCTCATTACATTTTCATAATGCCACTTCCAATAGTGTTAATGGGGAAAAGATAATTAAAATCAAAGTGCACCATATTGAGTGAAATAATAGAAGTTGAGCCGTTATGTGATGTGGAATTATCTTTATAGATCAACTACCTACTGTACACTGCTTCTATTTTGTGTGTTTTTGCTTGCATGTGTGTTGCTGAGGCTATGTTGCTATGGTAACAACAGAATCGGTCATTGGCCCAGAAGTGTGCAGAACTGTGGTCATGTCGAGTGTGTTTGTGCACTTTTGTGTACGTCTCTCTCCGAGTATCGGACAAATTAGAGATTAAGTGAGACTCTAATGATCTGTGTGTTGTGGGTCTTAATCTCGCTTATCGAGATCAATACAAATTGAAATGTGTGTCACACACAGAGAAATACAGTAACAGTTGTATACACACACATGCAAAAACTACCTCGTTGTCTTTATCTATGAATAATTCAGTTAAAATAAACAATTTAATTTAGCAAATTAGCCATTAACTTCCACTAGTGTGCATTCTAGCAAGACGGCAGACATTGATAGAGAGCTTAATGTGTTTGTGTTTGTGTGTGGACATGCCGTTTCTTAAAGTGTTGCTCACTATTTGACTGGTTGTATGTGTGTTTGGGTGTGGACCCTGTTAACAGGCGGCTAAAATAAGTTGGAGCATCTGTCTATCAGCAAAATGTGGTTTATCACAACAAAGCCAGCAGCGATATTTCTAAAAACCCTCCTCCCAACATCTGTATTTGCATTTGTTGTTCGCCATGTGATTTCCTCTGATAGTTGCAGCCTCGCTGCGTTGCATCAGGCCTTTGCAGACAGAAATGTCATAATTTTACTGTCATACATCCAGTACACTCAAATAAGCACATGCATATGCAGTGCCTTACAGTTATGTGTACAGTTTATGATTATTAAGTTTGTCAACAATGTACATCACCTGTATACATGAATCTATTTCATATTTTAACCAAGGTCAACATATTTACTGTACACATTTTTATTTCTTAACTTTTGTGACTTTTCATGTGATACCAATAGTGTGCTAAACGTCATTATGAGAAAGAGTACGGTAAAGACCACATTTTATTTTTTCAGCAAAATGAGTAATTTGAGTTTCTTGATATTTCCTCCAAAACATAACTGATGATAATCATACAAATTATACTTCTGTTTCATAATTGAAGTGTAACTAGGTGTTCAATTGTATGTGACTTGTCTGAAACCTTTTAAAGATTTTAAAACATTTTAAGGAGGTGCACTTTTAAAAGTCTGGCAGTTTGTCGTTTCAGTGTAATTAATGGACTGTTTCAAGTGAGTTGATCTTTACAAGAGATTCTAGTAGTTTTCAGGAAAAATTATACTTTTGTCAGGACAAACACAAGAGAAAATGCAGTTGAAATTACTAACCACAACTTGATACTTGCCTCCACTTCCCCTGTGTTTGTCTGGGGAGAGAAAGGCCCAGTCGTTACCTGTCCATAAAGCTCCCCTGCGGCGGCCTCGGTGGGCCTATCCAAACACAGAGAGGGAGAGAAGAAGGGAGGAGGCAGGAGAGAAAGAAACAAGAGGGAAAGGGGAGAGCGAGAGGCGCGTTGGCACGCTTGACTGCACCGCCACTGACCTCCCAGCGCCGCCCCAGCAGCCCCCCTCCCTCCTCTCCGCCGCCTCTCGCCCTCTGTGCACCTCTCCCCTCCCCCCACTGCTCACCCATCCCTCCCCCCTTGCCCTGTGCCGCTCCACTGGGCTGCAACTGCCCGCTCGACTCAGCGCGTGGGGGCTGAGGGTGCAGGAGAGCATGAGTGTGTGTGTGGGGGGTGGAGGCGGGGGACTTGGTCGCATGCCTGTCCGCCCTACAGTGCTTTCTCACTTTTTTTCTCTTTCTCTCACACGGCCTTGAACAACCAAGTGTTGCCTAAAGTCTGTACATAAACCACACACACACACACACACACACACACACACACACACACACACATACACACACACACACACAGACACACAGTTATCCTGCATCAGATTTATTAAGCCAAGTACAAAGTACATTTGCACTTATAAGGAGTTTTACTTGATATGTCTGGAGCCTGATCTCATGGCAAATTTATAGTTGCATTTGGATTTCTGAAGTCATGAATGTTCTTTGTACAATACAATATGTTTGAAATAATGTAGCCTGTGTAACTTTAAAAGAAACCTCTACCACTACCTCTAAATGGCACAGGAACAGGACTGAAAATGTAGAGCCATGATCTTTTATTTGTTTTACCCATCTGTATGGTGTACTGAGGAGAGACATTTCCTATGGTTGAAGATTCTCTCCATACAAAATGAATAATTCGATTGATTGAGTCACACTACAAAATTCTACATTTGTGTACAGAACAACAAGACAGTACCCTGTCACTAATATTTAACTAGAAACACCTTTGCTTTGAACTTCCAAAATGTGACACATCACAGCTTTAATTAGGTGTCACAAGAATTTTTATGCTCGTGTACCCTGCCATTGCAAATAATGACATCATTGGTCATAGGAAGTTTTCCTATTGCATATATGCATAAAAAATATATGTGGTTTTATACAAAATGGCTTAAAAACTATTAATTGTATAAATTACTTACTATAGTCTGGCCGTACTAGTGTGTTTGTGTGCTTTTAGCAAGTGTATGTTTGTGTTTGTAGCGGACGAATGTGTTTATTCCTCTACCTCCTGTATACAAAAGTGTCAATATTATTATTATATTTATATGCCATAAGAGTTCAACGTGTTTCAAATTACATGAGCTGCAGTTTATTCACAGCTGTTTTTGATCTTTGCTGTTTTGCAGATATTAGAGTAAGTTTGTTTACGTGCCCACTAATAATTTGATTATAACAAGATTAGTCAAATATAAGGCTTGTTTTTTTTACTGTGGCCTGCACAGTACACTGTGCCTTTGTCTTATTTCTTTCAGTGTTCTGATTCTGAACATGCACCAGAAAAGGTCATAGAGTGCAGCGGATGCAAATGGGTGTTTCTATAAACAAACATTGTCATGGCTAGTGGTGAAGAAAAAAGAAGCCAAAAATGATATTTGGATGACAGCAAAACAGCTTTCATGTCACAACTAATGCAAAGTAATAAAGACCGTATGAAGGTACGCTATGAATTAATACAAGCAAAATAGAAAAACAGCAACTCAGTCTCTTCATTTTCTTCTTGTGTGGTGGCACTAATAAGAGGTTTTCTCCTGGCGACTACAAGTCCTTCCAGACATTATCCTGCCTATCAAACACATCATATTAACTTTATTATTGGGTTATTGGGGAAATCCGGTTACTGCGAACCATGTAAACACTTTAATCAAACTATTACTTTAATCTGATTATTCACAGTAATCAGGTTTGCATACTGAGCGATCTAAATATGACGAACGCTGACAAATTTGTAGCTAATCACCTTTTATGGGTACACCTGTGAAAATGTCAGGATGGGTGAGTCAGAGATAAGGAGGTGAGACTAAACAAAGTATGTATTTCGTGAAGAACTAGATTTCAGGCTTTCACAAACACCAACAGACAATTTGTTTGTTTTGGCCTTGTTTCAGAGCTCTTATGTGAGCACGGTAATGACCGCTTCACCCCCTCCCCATCTCCCTCTCTCCTCACCCTCATTTTTTTCCTCTCTCCTTCTCTGTCGTCTCCTCATTCCCCCTCCCCCTTTCCCCTAGTGCTTGCGCCAAGTCGGCCCGCCATCCCGCCTCCACACACACACACACACACACACACACACATGCTGCGAGGTAACGGCAGACAGGCGCGTGACTCATTAGGCATTCGTCCCCCAGGGAGATCGCTGGGGGGGCGCGTGCGAGGGAGAGAGAGCGCCGCAGCTGCAGGAATGTCACGGGCGGCTACCGCTGTGTGCATGTGTGTGTGAGCGTGTTTATGTGTGTGTGTGTGTGTGTGTGTGTGTGTGTGTGGGTGTGTGCTGGCTAATGCTGGTAGGAGCCAGCGGCAGGGCACTGCACCTTTCAGGAAATAACGCAAGGAGAAAGAGAAAAAAACACACACTTATTAGTCCTCTTTTTCCACCAAGAGCCCATTTAAAAGTCTGAAATAATTTTAGAGAGAAAACAGTGGATTGTCATATAATTTCGCTTTGAATTTAAATGTCTTTGCTGGCAAATGTGTAGCTGTGAGATTACCCTGTATTGTTTTTCAATACAAGAGCATTTTGTTGTATTTAAACCAACCCCTTCTATAAATGTATGAATTCAACACAGTGTTCAAGTGACTTACATTAATATATGTGGCTGTAATGCGTTAATGGTTTTATTTGAAATAATAATACCTTTTTGACTATTTCTACTTATTAAATGAGAATGTATGCAGACTATTATATGTTTTACATGTAAAATACCATATTGAAGTACTTTTTAGTTCTTGCCATCCCTCAAGACTGTCTTCAATAGGCTACATTTAGCTATTAAGATCACAGGGTATCTTATAAAGCTGAGAAGATTAAGTGATTATGGATGTGTTGTCCACTATTACTCGCCAACTATTTTGGATGTCAATTAATCGGTTTTATATTATTAAAAAAAAGAAGTCAAAATGATCTTATTCCAGCTTCTTAAATGTGAATATTTTCTTGTTCCTTTACTCCCCTATGACAGTAAACTGAATGTCTTTGAGTTATCAACAAAATACAAAATTTCAGGATGTCATCTTTGGCTTGGAAAAACACTTGCTCCGCATATTTCACCATTGACATTTAATAGACTAATCAATACATTATTCAACAATGGAAATGAATGTTAGTTGCAGCCCTAGTTACTAGTACTTTGCAAAATCAAAGCCACCTTAAATAGCAGTACTATTTAGCGTGATAAGCTGTTCAACTTCTTATGTTATTTCTAGTGTTATTATCAAGTTCAACTTGTTGTGTTATTTTCAGAGCATTCTGAGAATGTGTGTATAATGGGTATATTTGTGTTTATGGGCAGTGCTTCTGAATGGTTGCAAATTGTTGTGACCTATTCAACTGTCTGCCTAGATTGTGTAATAAATTGGTCAGTGTGTCCCCATGCATGTGCATCTGTATGTATGTGTCTTTTTTGTGTGTGTAAATGTGAAGCCCAGATATATTTCTTGGCTGCCTGACTGACAGAAAGCGTGGGAGGTGATATTCATAGAGGTGCTTTTAGTGGGACTTTTATGAGAGACTTTTTTCCATGGCTGAAAGGAGGTTGACCACACACAGTAAGGTTGCCTCAGAGCTGAATGCACGCGCATGTGTTGTGTGCGTGCACGTATGTGCCTGAGCGCTCAGGCGCCCTTCCTTTGAGCGCTCCTACGTGGGCTGCCAGGGGTGTGTTTAGCTTCGTGTTTTGTTTCGGAGAGCCCTCCCCCGTGCTGCGGAAGTGTTGCCGGAAGCAGTGGGAGCTCACCCCCAGTTCTGCGTCAGTGCCACTAAAGAAAGGATCGGGGCTTTCCGGGAGGAGAGAAGAGGGGGGGAGGGGGGGCTGTCAGCCTGGGTATGTCACGGCCATGTGGGTGGTTGTCTACACGCTCACACACACTCACACAGCCTCAGTCACGACTGGTCTTAGACAAACTATTCTTGTATACACTATTTTGCTGGCATGCTCCAAGTAAAATCCCCTGCTTTGGAGGGGAATTCTAAGGAACAGGTGTGTGTGTGTGTGTGTGTGTGTGTGTGTGTGTGTGTGTGTAGTGTACATGTGCAATTTTGTGTTTTCCCTGACTATGTGAAGACAGCAGTAAAGAGACTTAGAGGTGGAGAGTTTGTATTTAACAGATGTGTGTCTGAAAGATGTAACTGTGGTTGCATCCATGGAAAAGTGCTGTTCTGTTTTTCTGACGTGATGTTGCGCTCCTGTCTCCTCCCTCTAACGCACCCTGTTGGAGCTCAAGCACTGACTTCCTACAGTGAGACCATGTGTGGAAGTAGCAGAAGTATCTGAAAGTGATCCACTGTCCTCAAACGCTGGAGAAGAACTTGTAGAAAGCTCCGACAGGAAAGAAGAAAAGAGGAAAAACCTCTTTTCTGGCAAGGCACGATAAAAAGGGGAAAGGAAAGAAATGTGCAGAACTCTGTGGCCTGCTCATCCTGGGGGATGTTTTCATCTTTCTCTGTCTTCCACCCTCCCCACCCCCCCACCCCCAACTCTTTTTAATGTCTGCCATTTGAGAGACTCCAGAGGGGCTGCACCTGTTTGCCTCTTGGCTAGGAGCCCCCAAATCCCTCCTCCTGCCCCCGCCTGCCACTCATGCTGCCGCGCTTCCTGGGATGGAAGGAGCGAGGGAAGGAGGGAGCGAGGAGGAGGTGGGGGGGGTTGCGTGTGGTGGAAGGGATAGCTGGAGGGCTTAAAGGCGTCCGGGAGTAAGAGCAGAGTTGGAGGCACAGAGAGAGAGGGGAATATAGTTTCAAATCCGAGTCCACTCCACACCGGACAGACCTTAATTCTGTGGAGCTTTTTCTCTCTCATGTTTTAACTCACCACATTCTCTTTCAATTCTGTATTTTCTCTCACCTTTTCCCTCTCCTGCACGAAACCACATCCGCTCTCCCTCGATTCCCTGTTAACATTTCTCCTCAGCCTATCCTTCTCTTGCTCATCTCCAATTTCCTCCCCCGGCTCAAGCTCTTCTACTTTCTCCATCTCCCATCCCTACTCTTCCTTTGCATCTCTCTCCCCTTTTTTCTCCCCCTTCTCCCTTTACGCTGTGATAGGACCATGTTAATCTGCAGTGACCTCTTCAGGTCACATTAAAGGTCGCCCAGCTTCACTTCCTAATGCCCCTAGGGCCGCTCTTTCCTCTTTATCCCTTATTTTCTCTGCTTACTCCTGGCAGCTTTGGAGCAAAATAAACATTCTTTTCAACAACCAACTTTTCTCCCCATCCATTTGGTTTTAGAGATGAAAAGTACAACAAACGTGACTTCTGTGTTTTGTGCTGGTTAAAGAAACAGCTTGTTTAAAAAAGGAAGTAACTATGTTACTGCAGACATACCCAGTTGACCTAACATAGAGTATTGTCAGCTTTTTTTCGGTTTACTTTATAATTTATTCACTATGACTTTATCATATCTAGCTGGAGGCTGAATGTCAGTCTTACAGATTATGTTGTTTGGGTTTCAGTGTAGCTCATGGGTCCCAGCAACACTGACTTTTCTATGGTTGCTGCTGAAGCATTTTTTCCTGGAAGCTTGTAAATTATGTTTCATTCTGATGACGATGTTGTTTAAAGGAACATTGTGTAGGATTACAGGGGATCTATTGATTGGCAGGAATGGAAGATGATATTCATAACCAAGTTTTCATTAGTATATAATCACCTAAAACTAAGAATCATTGTGTTTTTGTTTGCTTAATGCAAGCCCATCATATCTACATAGGCAGCATGTCCTCTTCTGAGTATCTCACTGGGGTTGGACAATATGACGATAGATACTGTGCGACAATAGAAATGTGTCTACTGGCTGAAATGTTGCAATACTGTTTCCATCACGGTAGCTATTCTCATGCGATTTTGTAATTCTCATCTAGTCTAATGATCTTGCATGGTATTGTGATTTCATAAATCCAGCTATCTTTAATGTTAACAGTAATTTGGTGCAATCACGGAGGAGGAGAGTGAATTTGTAAGCACACAGCAGGACAAGGTATCCTGTTAACCTAAAAACCTGTGACGCTTGGAATAGCTTAAAGCTTATATTTAGAAAGAATTTTAATTTGGCTATTTTCAGTCTTTCGTTTTTAACGCGAGTGTTGTCTCATGTAGGCAGCTGTATTTGTTTGTATTGAAGTTTCAAATGAAAGAAGAAAATAACCAGTTGTGATTAAGTATTGTATAGCTATTTCAAACTATTCCTTAATTATTTATATCATTGCATATATCATTATATAAAATGTATACACCATGATAGATTTTTGGCCATATAACTCACCCCTGGAGCCCGCCGTGTTGCACCCCCATGTTCCTACAGTAGCCGAGACAAACACTGCCTCGAAAGAGGGCCTTTTGCTTTTTTATGTAACGTGAAGGCTGCTGTAGGTTCTTCTTCATGCTTGAAAAGAGAGGGGTGGGGGTGAGGGGGGTGGGGGGGTATTCAGTTGGTTGCAGCCTGCAACCTCCCTGCTAGATGCCACTTCATCCTGAACACTGGTTATTTAGCATAATTAATATATAAGAGTAGATATTGTTATAATAGTTTTTCATCATACAAATAAACCGTTTTAACGGCTTAAGTCTGGTACACATACATGTTAAATCTTAACAGGTAGGTGTTACTTCTAAATTATTGTGTGTATATTTATTTTAGATGAAATAGCAATCAATAGAGCTACTCATTAATCTTTCCACTTACCCCCTGCCAACTGCACAAGGTACCCCCGGGGGTACAAGTACCCCTGTTTGGGAATTCTTGAATTAATGTATTTTGTACACGTTTTTTTTAAAAAGCAGGGTAACAGGAGACAAAATAGCCAGTCAATACTGTAAAAAAAGGGGGTACATGTCTCACTTTATATTTGAGTCCAGGTTCTTCTTTTATGTACATTTCTTGAGATAACTCAGTGTGCTGCAACTTAAAAAAAAAGACTCATTGATCAAACAGTAACACTAGCAAAACTTAATATAAATCCTGTTGCTAAAGTTTCTCCTTTATCTTTGTGCCTTGTTGTGCAGAACCGCGGGCGCTTGGCTGAGAAACGCACCATCCCCCTTCCCCCCAACCGGGTGCCCAAGAAGGAGCTGGCCTCCATCTTCAGCAGTGACGACAGCGAAGGTAGCGAGCGGGCCAGTGGGGATCATGCCCACATCAAACAGGAGGACGAGTTGCATTACAGTATCATGAGAAAGAGGTGAGACACCTGTGACTTCTGTGGGGACAGCACAAATGTGTTCCTGTGTCGTTCTTGAACCAATTACCACTTAATATCTCAGACTTTTTAAAAATTAAAAAAGTTTAAATATATATATATATATATATATATATATATATTTTAAACTCTTTTTATGTGTGTGTTAAGAGGACACTGACACACATGATTATGATCATTAAAAGTGATTCACAGTAATAAATCCGGTGTTTTGCCAGATTCTGTCTAAAAGCAAAAGGGTGAAACTCTTTTAATGACACCTCAGACATGGGTGTAGTATTTTCATCAAAAGTGATTTTAGGAAAATTTGAGGTGTTAAAGACTCATTTTGAGACGAACAGACAAAGAGCCGTGTTTCAAAAACAAACTTGCAGCTTTTGCTTTGGGATGTCTAATGGAAGGATATGTGCTGAGCTTTGAAAGTGTTAATTGGTTCGTTGGTTTGTGTTTTGTTGCTCCTGCCAAGTTTCAGTGTATCTGTCCTGACTTGATATTGAAAGAGTCACCTGAGTCACTTCTGTCTGCTTCACCCCAACCTGGGCTGTGCTCTGGAGCAGTTTGATTACAGGCTGTGTATTATAAAACATTCATAAGTCGTGCTTCTTTATGCACTTTATTGCACTTTTTAAGCTTAAATGTAAGGAACATTTTGAAATGGATGTGAAATAATTTACTTTGGTATCTACGTTTATTGGGATATGCATTTGTTTATGCAGAAAAAATTACAATTTAAAATGGGTTTTGAGCTGGGGGTATGAAATGAGTGTACAACACAAACAGGCTTGGTGAGACAAACTAAGATTAATAAAACGAAATAGTACATGCTGCCTCGAAAAAAATGCACCGTCTGGCATGTATCTATAAACAGTACATCTCTTGATCCTCATCTGTCACACAATAGTCTTGTTCTTGTTATTTTAATCAAATCAGGAGGAAAGCAAAAATACTTGACAGGAATGTCTGTTTTGTTTCAGTATTTCCATTTTTTATTTTTGAAAACTTCTTGGTATCAAACCATTACAATACCGCAAGTGGAAGGTATTAGGAATGCAGTTTAATGTAAATCATGTCAGAAATGGCAGTGGCTTAATTGTGAAATAAACAGCACATTTTAGCGTGAATCAGTACACGGCTCACTAATTGTCAAAACGGTAATTTCCCACAATAATGGATGGAGAGTGCTCAGGAGCTGTATACACATTAGATTGGGTTTGTCATAAAAAAAAAAAAAAGTGAACTGCTTTTCCTAAAAGCCTGTTTGGATTCAAGTGAATAATCATCTTCACACATCTTCATACATGCAAATACACACATTCAGGATTACAATGAGGTCACCACATTACAGTGCTCCCTCTGTGATGGCATATCTGCTTTGTTCCAAACATGAACTAAAAAAAGATGGAATTATAATCATTTAAATTTGCTCCCTCACAATCAGCACTTTGATCCATTTGAAGTGACAGGAATGAAGACATTTTCAATCTGGAGTAAACATCACATGGATTTGTGATTACTTGGTACATGACAGGCTATGGACAAATATAATGCAGAAGCTGTTCATTGATTAACCTCAGAAAGTCCCCAGCTGCATTATAAGCAGCTTGTGCAACCTCATTACAGGAGGGGATGTTTTTCATGTCTTGAGACTAGCGTGTGACACGGTGGACAGCACAGCAACTGTGAAGCTTTAAATGGATCCACTAACCTCATTTAAGAGGGCTTCCCCTCCCCCTGACACTTGTGCCGCTGGCGTGTTAAGATGATAATGAATTTAAAGAACACTTATGACTAATATGTCAGGCTTTTACCCTTTGAAAGGCGACGGACTCGCTGGAGCCGCAGCTCCGGTCTGTCCTGGGCATCCGTCTCAGCCCTGCTTTATCCCCCAGTGCTGGTCTGGACGAACGGGATAATGGGATGTCCAATCACGGAAATGTGATTTCCATTGACCGCAGCTTCGTAAGTGAGTCGTAGAAGGGTCTTAACAAATTGGATTTGGCCAATGGATGTGAAAAATACAGGGCCTCTGTATACATGTGTGAGCGTATCTGTGCTGTCTCATCCACACATCATCGAGGCTGGCGGCAGCACGGTGTCTCACCCACTTGGTTGCTGCAGCCTACCTACTGTAACTGCACTTTAATCTCCATGGGCACATCCAAGCGGCATCTGTCAATTATTTATCCAAAGTTTTTTATCCTAGCATAATACCTCATGCAGCAAATTAACTTCAGGTGACATTACATTTTCTTCAATGCATAGTTAAATGTACCAGCATTTTACTTTGATACAATAGCAGTATTAAAAAACAAAACAAAAAGAAAAGGCCTGTGCAGAAAAATAGCATCATTATCTTCTGTTTAGCTTAAGTTAACAACATGTACACGGTGCTGGTACATAAAGAGTCACTCAGGACTTACCAACACATTTGTAACAATTCAAATAATGAAAAAAACTGTTTTAGATCTATTTTATTTTTAACTTGGTTTTTACTTTTGATTCAGTCGTATCTATAATTAAGAAGATTGTGTCATTTTAATCGTGGTAAGGGTAAAAAAAGTATCAATGTTTTAATACTTTTTACAACATATGTCACTTTGTTTGGCATTAAAGAGATGTCCTTGGTTGGTTCAGGTAGCTTGTTTTGCATTAAGAGGATTTGTCTGTTGGTGTGCTTTCATAGCTCATCATTCTCATGCGGACGTCCTCCCCAGTTCATTATGAACTGATCCACCTTCTTTTAATCAGATTAATGTTAATATTTGCCGGCTTTACAGACAATTAGTTTACTTGGTGCTCCACAGATCTTTGCTTGTCCTGCTGAATAAGCACAGAGCATCTAGACACTGAAGTGCTGCCAAATCACGGAGCCAACCAAATAATCGTTATCGCTCCTTTGGGGTGTCACCACCAAAGTCTTGTGTGGATCCCCTACAACACACATAAGCTGAAAGATAGAAACAAAGTCTTGTTTTGTTATTACCTTTGTGTATTGCTTTGGTATCAGTGCTGCAGATTGTTTGTGTCTGACTTTCGTTAACACTGATTTATGGATTTCATCTCCAGGCCTTAATATTTGATACCGGTAACTTCTGATTTTAGTGTCTTACTCAAGGGCAAAACAAAGCCTACCTTAGTGTTTGTTTCAGTTGGCCGTAGATAACAAGGCTTTGATTGAAAAGTGCTGACTGAGAGTCTGGGTAATTACCCGGCAACCACCGTGGATTTTATAAGTCACACCCGCTGATGTCTGCCTTTCAGCCTTCATCTGTTAGAAGAAAAAGAAAATCCACCATACATACCCATTTATTAACATTCACCAAAACAAACTAAGGCAGTTTCTCCACTTTTCAATCATGCATGAGGCCATTTGCCACATGAGCATTTACATATGCAAATGCCTCTTTCTACAAGAGCATAAAACATACCAAGCTGTTTGGTTCATCCACTCAGCTTCTGTATATAGCTGATTGAAATAGGCTATATACAGAATTCAACATAACACACACTACTATAACACTACAAACATACTGTCTGAATGATTCAACGTCTTCAGCAGCATGCTTAAAGTTGGAGTAATTGTTTGCATTATATTGATAGATCTGGTTATAGCATTGTCTACTCCATTGTCTTTTTTACCATAATGTGCCCCATTTCTTTGGGGCATTCTGAGCTACAGAGGTCAACTGATAGTGGATTTTAATAGGGTGATATAATAATGATTATAGAATAGGAAAAGGATGACAGTCGATTACTCCATCGATATCAGAGCAGCAGTATGAAATGAAAGTTAACTTTCATTTAAACTTTAGTTATCTCACATACACATTACCTTGCCTCATGTTTGGAGTATTGATGTACCTCACTGTGTTATTGTTGGAGGCCGCGTAGCCATTGGCCCCTGAAATATCCTATCAACCTACGATTGGTCAACTACTAGTCTGCACTTCGAAGCTCAGTGAGAGAAAACTGATGTGTTTGCTGCAGGTTCAGGCTGAATAGTGAAATAGAAGCTTACAGTCATAAACATGAAATAATCCGATATCGCTACTCACTATCAGTGTGTTTTCAGTTTTCCTTTACAGCCCACCTTTCTGTATGAAAACAGATCTTTTCATAGAGGAGCATTGGCTCGAATTTGTTAATGGGTCTGTGTGTGTGTTTTTAATCTTCGCAATAACCAGACAGAGAGAAAGACACTGATGCTGAGTTAGCTACTGTATGCCTATTGCATTTGACATTTTGTCCTCTGGCTTTATTGAACAACTGTGTCATTGCGTTATGCCAGTAAGAGGTCACGGACAGTGTGAAATTACTGGAAATGGCTCTCCCCTAAAGCACTAATTAGTGAGCTTGGAGGTTTTATAGCTTTCTAGAGGAGCTTTCCGCTTCAGGAATTTTTGGCCTTGTTTACACGCGTTTACCATGGCAACAGAGTCACAGCAATTTAGTAGTTGATTGGGCGTTGGCTAGCAGCGAGGCGTTCGTTGTTTCCCCATAGAGCTGTGTTTTGTCTGTTAACTCCCTCATCAAAACACAGGATCAACAAAAAGATGGTCAGCAGTGTTCCAGCAATTTAGTCTCAGATTTGGCGTTGGCTTGAAGCGTGAGCTTTATCATTTCCACGTGGAAAGAATACAGTATTTACTATTCATGTTCTGTCATACATTATGTTGAAACCAGCTGACGATATTAAGAGCTTTGGGCTTTCATACAGTATCGACAGTTCAACAGTGAGCTCTTTGAAACCTCAAACACATTACATTACAAACCAATACTTTCCTTTTCTTAATACAAATATTCCTTAAAACTATTTTTTGTCCTTAATTTGAAATAGAAATAAAAACAACAGAATTAGAAAAATGATAATAGTTTATAATGTGCGAGCCAGAGGAGAAATTAACAGTAAAACCAGCAGCGTGTGCATGGCTCAATGCAGGGGAACTTAAATGTAACATGGCGGACTTACCATATTCTATTTCTATTGTACTTTTCTTCTGCTCCCTCGGCTGCCTTATCGACCTCATGTCAGCCTGTACAGCAGAGGAACAACAAGGAGAAGTGAAGCCCAAGTGAAGCCAGGCTACTCTTACTTATTTATGTATCTATTTCTGTATTTATTCATTACCCCCTCTGCTTGCAGGGTTCCCAGTTGCGGGTTGCCTTTCGATCCAACTGTGAGCAGCATGACAATTGTGTTTCCGTTGCTCAGAGGAATCAGACAAAACGTAAAATGTACACGGAACAGATCCATATTCCTGCTTTGAACTTTACGCGCCTAAATCGTAGGCATGTAAATAAAAGACTTAATAAAAGACTTGCTATATTTTTTTCTTCTGCAGAGCATCAGAGAAACTACTCATCCTTATTTTTTTGGCCAGGTCCATATCTTACAATGCCATGGTTGTTGAATATTACATATTTCCCAGTAGTATATGAATGTTGCTATGAGCCACCTGTGCAGGTTGGAGTAGGCTGAGTTTTTGGGCTGTTGTCCTGAGAGCAGAGGATTGTACACAGTAAACCTGTGAGCACCAGATGTTACACAGCGCTTGCGACCTGTCTCTCTCTCTCTTCTCTGTCTCTCTTGCTCTCTCTCTTCCTCCACTCCTCCACCTTCACATCCCTGCTGTCTGTCTGTCAGCACTTTCCCAGTGGTGGTGTGAGACATGGCGTCAGGGTGCCTGAGCTGCCAGCTTCTGCCAGCTCACACTGTGACCTCCAGCCCCGCCACCTCAGCTCCGCGTGCCAATGCCACAGCAGGCCACTACTGGGCATTTATACTGAGTCGACATCCTTTGCCAGGAGATGAGTTTTTTTCATGTTGTTTGGATCATTTTGAAAAGTAACGCCTACTGAAATGGTAGAAGGGAGCTCAACCTTTTCTTAACAAAAGAAATCGCACCAACAACTGATCTGGCAGGCGGATATTTATTCTGGAATACTGGCCATTTTTATGGCATTTTTTTGTGTTCATGGAGAGGCATGATTCAGCATAATTAGTTTATTTTAGGTAATTGTTAAAATACAGAAAAATAACTCAGAATATATTGTATTAGGGGTGTCACAAGTCTCCAAATACATGATTTGATTACACTTCAGAATTTAAGGTCATACTGACAACTTATTTAAATGGGGGAATCATCGATCTTGCTTTTCATTTCGATAATTCAAATTTTGGTTTCAAAATTAGCTTTCATCCCTTCATTGTATTGAGTAGCAGGTGCTATGATAAGTGATATAATAAGTTATACTTGATTTTTTTTAAAAACAAACCTTGTCATGGTAGATATAGTGTTTGGGCACAAAAACTTTATTTACCATTAATAAAAAAGGTCTTAAAACATGTTTACGTTCCCTAAAACTTATGTCAAAAATAGTTTTGCTTTGGTGTCAGCATCTAAACTCTGAAATCTTATTGGCACCGGTATCAAAACTTTAAATTGATAGCCAGCCCTAGTATAAATTAGATTAGTTATACAGACTTTGTGGTATCATCAATAGTACCCATGACGAATGTTGAGTATTAACACATATTAGTCATCTCAGTGTCTGGGTCAGTGTGTCTGTCCTGTGGCCGGAGATGAGAGGTGCGGTATTGACCAGTTTAGGGATGAGCTGAGGATGAGATGATTGTCTCCGGCGTGCACCTGGGTGATAAGAAGGCAGCTCATGTCTTGCTTTGCTATCAGGCCCAACAGCCACAATATAACCCCCTCCATCCTCTGCGAGGCCCCCGTCCTTCTGAGCTAACCTCAGCCTTAGGAGCTCCTTAGGGAGCGCTGACTCAGGTGACTAGGTTTTAAACACCACCCCCCCTCCTCGCTTCATCTTCCTGGGCTTGAGTATGACCTTGCCTCCACCCAGTGAAAGAAAGGGGGAGGAGGTTGTGGGAGGGCAGAGGTGGGTGGGGATAGGGCTAGACCCTCATTAGTCCAAGCCGAGGCGGGACAGCTCAGGAAAAGTGCGCTAATTACCCCACTAACAATGTCCTTGCCGTTCATGGCTTAGAGCGGCAGCTTCGCCACAGGATAATAACCCCATCACCTCTCTGAGAAGTTCAGGATGGCATTATCATGATCACTTTAAATGATGGACAGAGGGCGGTGTTTTAACGCTGCCAGCTGGTTGATGGATCTGGCTGCAGTTTCTCTCAGTGGAGTGTGCAACTGCAGTGTGTGATGTGCGTTTTGTTGGAATCACTTGGTGACGCAGATGCATTATTATAGGACTTTAAACACAATTTTTAAAAAAACTCCATCTTTATTTTCTTTTTGGAGAAAACCATTGGGCTCTCAGACACAGAGAGCTACTAATTTTAGCAAGTTACACTCTAAAAAAGAAGTCTATCATTAGTCTGAAAAGATTGCAGTCACTGTCCAATCAAGCGTCTCTTTGCTTAGCAACTGCTGCTGACTGTTTTGTCTGGGCTGTTTTCTGAGTCATTGGTTCACTGTAACTGAAAGGTGACTGGTGAAGCCAGCATGGCCAGCATTAGGGCCCTCCACGCTTTCCTTCATCTTTTCTGTTAGCGTGTGGAAAACAGCTTGGCGACCGAGAGCCTGACATTACAGCAGGAGCCTGTAATCATGGGACTGTAAAAACCCAAATCCAGCAGCCGCAAACAGTGTGGCCTCGTCATAGTGGTGGCAGCTAAGGACCATTCACCGCTTCTGTCCCATAAACTGTGCCGTGCTGTGTCATACCAGACCCCCTTCATAGATGATTCTGCTTTCAATAAAGTTGCCAGTTAAGCCTATAAACAAGATTCCCGCTGACACGAGAGGATGCTGATACCATCAAACTGACATGTTTAAATACTGCATGTTTTAGGCTTATTTTGTGAATGAAATTATAGTGTGCATGAAGTTTCTTATTCTTTTGCTCCTCCATGTAACATAAATGTCACAGTCATTTAACAGTAGATTATATTTATACTGTAATCTAAAAGATATTCAGCCCCGTACCTCACACAAGCTGTTTGCCATTACACTGTGACTCCACTTGTACTGCACGGCTGCTGTACTCCCCTCAAAGTCTAACCGCCTATTTCCCATCATTATGCTATTTAATGCGATCAGGATGGTAATCAGATTCCAAATGAAATACCTCCATGACACAGTTGTTTGGGCCCAGTGGTGTGGGGAGGTTAGAAAGGCGGCTGGTGGAGACTCAAGAAGGGCAGAGTGGCTCCAACCAGATCTGGGCCTAATCTGTAAACCCTCCTCCTGCTCCTCCTTTGGGTGCTGAAGGGCAGGGCAGGGTGTTTGAAAGACTCTTGTGAACAGTTTTGTTGAGAAGTGTAGGCACGACAATAGAAAGAAGATGCCATATAACACAGACTCGTTATACTGTCTCTTAGATATGACATTTCTAATAAGTAAGGAGGACCTATTCAAGGCTTTATTGATGTTGTTTTTTAATTGTTTGTCTCTTCACATTATCCAATTCCCATATAACTCTAAAACAGCAGTTGGCGGCCCAAGTTATAAAAGAGCCATAATCAGGTTTTAAGCTGCTAAACTACTTATGAGTTGTGAATATGTTCGTTAATACATCTTAGTGTGGAAGATGAGTAGGGATGAGACCTAAAAGTGCTGGATGCGGTAGTCTGTCAGAGTGTATTACACACCTCAGAGCTAAAAGGGGGTTGACAGGACAGCCACTTGTAGCTGCTGAGTCTGTGTGGAGGTATGCATTTTAGAGAGTGCTGTCTGGATGGAGGATTTCTGCAGTAAGTAGTGTGTGAAATAGTATGACTTTATGCGCTGCTGCTTTATCTCATGCCAGTTTGGATTGCGTTGTGGAATTAAGTTTGTTTGGGGCTGCTTCTAAATGTGTTTATCCTCTCTTTCCTCTGTGTGTGTTTGTGTGTGCGTGCATGTGTGTGTGTCAGTCGTGACAGTGACCTCTCTACAATCATCTCCAACCTGCACCACACCAGACAGCACGGCATGCCCGAGGGCCAGTCAGCGTCTGACCACAACACCAGTACCGGACACACAGGTAGGACCCCCAATGATTTTGCATGTGTGTTTAAATGTTTGTCAGGGTCTCTTTCATTTTTCAGTCTTTCCTCTTTGGATCCAGGCTAGGTGATATATAGCCCTTTACATCTCCTGTAACATATGTAGACGTTCCATTACCCATTTAATTTACCCTAATTTGTGTGATTTGGGGGAATTTAACATAAGCTTATTACTCATTCCTGAAGGTCGCCCTTAAGTTGATTACTTAATGTTCTTCCCACATTCTCTGCCACACTCCAGGATTTCTGTTAAACCCCGTTTTAAATTACCTCTGAATAAATAGCTTTGTTTGCCATTAATCCAGTTTCATGTGAGCAGAGGAACCATGGTGTGCAAGAGCTTTTCTTACAGCTTACAGACAGAAGACAGACAGCATTTAATCACAGCTATTTGTCAAGTAGCTTGTGTGAGGATGTTGTGCTGCCTTCAAAGACGTATGTTTGTTAAACAGCCTCTGTGGATATCACTATTCAGCGATCAAGCTACTGTACTGGATGTTTCTGCCTCACTGATTTAGTTGTACCTATTGTCATGTCATATGTTTGTGTTATGTACCGTATCCCAACAAGGTATAATTGAAAGCAACAATTCTTCACAATAGGGATGCATGATATATAAATTATAGCCAATAAGTAATTGGACAATATTATAAAGCCAAATTGGTTGTCATTGACTTAACAAGCGCAGCATCTACACACTTAGATGCAGTAGCATCTAAGTAGTATTGTCTGATTTGACAGATAATGTTGAAGTATTACATTTGTATTCTTAGACAGAATGCTACATAAAAGCCAAACCTTTTTATGTACTTCATCAGAAAAAATAATTGAAAAACAGTCAGTTCTTTGTTGTGTGTGTTGTCTGTTAGGTTTGGTTAGGTCAAAGCTATGAAATATTAAATCATCTGCCTTTGCTTGCTACACCTAAGTCTCTCTTACCCTCAAGTGTGCATAATCTCCAGATTATGAACTCAAAAATGTGAAATCATCTGCTATTGTATTGGTATCAGCCACAAGAATCAGGAAATTATTGGTTATCATATCGGTTGAAAACAAATTCACATAATACCTCCTTACTTGACAAGCAACCCAAATGTATATGATTGCATATTTAAAAATGTATATTTTCAATAATTATTCAAACAATTTTGAAGTTATATACGAGTCACACTAAGTTCCTGCATTTTGTCTCTCAACTCTGATGTTGGCAACAATTTTACACTATAATTCAATGTTATGGCTCTTATATAATTAGGTTTTTTTTCCCGCACATTAACCACTTAAAACCCATCTCTCTGCCATGATGAGCTTCAGCTGTATATTATGTATAGTTTACCCCATACCTCATTTTTAGAAATAAACATTCTATTGTTTTGGAGAGGTTCAGCGACATCAGTGACACCACAAACGAAAAACACCCTAGCTCCCATAAGGTTAAACCTAGAGATCTTGAATCTTATACAGGTATGGGTGAGGAGAGACAGAGGATATGTGGGGACTTGTACAGTTCTGGCATAAAGCATGTCCGAGTTTCAGGGGTGTCAAACTGATCCATGAAAGGGCCTGTTTGTCTGCAGGTTTTCAACTCAACTCATTTAATTACCTGAACTGTCTTCACTCAGTTGATTTGATGTATCAGGCGTGCGCTTGCTTGGTTGGAACAAAGACCTGTTTGACAGCACTAGTTAATGTTATTCAAATATGACTTATTAAAGATGAGGACCAATGAACTGATGTAGTTTTAGCATGTCATAGCAACATGCTAAACAAGCACATTTCCTAGAAGCTGATAACCTAATATATGATACCTCTAAAGGAGCGTCACCTTTCAAGTGACACCCCATACATGCATTTTGGCCTTACAGTTCATCTATTGTAAGCTTTTCCATTTGTGTTTGCCAAATATTTTATTAAAGCTCCCCCACATCAAAGTCAGTTTAGTATGACTCATGGTAATTATTATCAATGTAAACTGTTTTAGATTTTTTTTCTGCCTACATGAAAAAATGTACATATAGATGTTGATCATGAAAAAAGAATGAACTGAATTTAATATATTATTTCAGCAAATCCAAACTCATTTCAAAACATTTAATTAATTCAACCCTAATTAACAAATGAGTTGTCTCTTTATCAGTAAAGACCATACCCTTGCTCCACCGTCGCCCTGGGTTTGACCCTGTCCCTTCTTGTAACATTAGCCAGAGGCACAGCTAGTGCCATAATCAGCCCAGACCCAACACCTCCATACCCTCTCTCTGTGTGCTCATCTCCTCTGTCTGCCAGATTAATTGTCCATACGGTGCCTGTGATATCAGGCGGGGTGGGTGGAAGGTGGAGGGTATTAGACTGCTCAACAGCCAGCCCAGCCAGTGTCTTAAACCCCCGGTTTGGGACGGATTTCCACCCAAATACTGGCCTAATCAGCCGCAAAACTTAATGGAGAAAACGGAGCCCTAAGTGGTTATCTTAATAGAGGAACACAAGGGGATAGAGGTGGCTGGGTGGGGGCTGATGGAGGAAGGGGTGAGCACAGTGTGGCCTACGCCAAGGGGGGTCCAAGACCCTAAAATCTGCCTGTTTGAGCATTAAAGGGAGATTTAACAGGCTGCCTAAGCGGCTCGCTCCGTGTCTGTAAACAAGTCCAATCCGATCAGCCACTGGCTCTAATTCTGTCTGCCAGTGAAATTAGACACACACACACGTTCACAAACACACAATTATACACAAATAACACATAGTTATACAGATGCGTGCCCACGCAAAATCAACACAGGTTCAAATTCGCATCCAAATACATAGGTGGGTGTAATGTGTATGAAGTTTTAAGGCAGTGGATTATTTGACTTTGAGCTAGATGAGGCGGTAAATGCAGCTCGCTGTCTATGATATTGTGTTTACTCGGTTCTGTCAGTCAACTCTCCTATTTGACTTATCCTCCAAACGTCATTCAATGAACTGTGGAGGGAGAGAATTTGAGAGACAGGGAGAAAGACAAGAAAGAAAAAGGAGAAGTCTGCAACAGAGAGAGAGACAGAGACAGAGATGCAGTGATGGAAGAAACATTTGGAAATAGAGAGACAGAGGAAAGAGAGATGAATGAGTGCGGTGGTGGTATCAGGGGAGGGCAGGCGGCAGCTATGGCGGCGGATGGCTCTGTGTGTGTGTGTGTGTGTGTGTGTGTGTGTTTGGGTCAGGAGGAAAGGGAAGCAGGCTTGCCGGGTCGTCTCTGCGCCGGAGTGGGCCGTTAATTAAATCTGAGGGACAGACAGGAGGGCTGCCTCCCTCCTTCTCTTTCCCTCTCCATCCCTCC
Organism: Centropristis striata; assembly: GCF_030273125.1. Lineage (NCBI taxonomy): Eukaryota > Metazoa > Chordata > Actinopteri > Perciformes > Serranidae > Centropristis > Centropristis striata. The sequence goes on from NC_081521.1 coordinate 22,602,513, forward strand.
CTCCTTCCCTCATTCGCTCTCTCACTCCCCAGCCGCTGGCTATTCAGAGGCTCTGTGAGAGGTGGAGGGGAGGGAGGGAGGGGGGGGGGGGGGGGGCAGGGGCGCCGACGCTGAGAGTCTGGCTGCCTGTGGAGACTGTAAACCGTGGCTCTGCGGTCAGACCGGAGACTCAAACAGGCAGATAAGGTGTTTTTGGACCGCCTCTCTCTCTCTCTCCTCTGCTCCCTGCACTCAGACTCCCAGAGGCAGTTACAGCCTGTCGGTGTTTGTGGTTGGGGATTGTAGCAGTGGTTTGGGGCTTGAGCACATTTTTGTGTGTGTGCACCTTTCCGTGTGTGGTTTTAAATGCCTGGTTTTAGATGTTTGCTTGCGTGTGAATCTGCAGCCTAGCGTGTTTGTGCAAGACCTTTTTTTCCAAACTGATTGTGAGTGAGGATTACTTTTAAAGTATTAACAGCTAGTTATAACATGATTGGCATAGAAAGGCAATTCTAACCAAAAGTAAACACTGATTTATGTTGATATTATCTCTGTCACAGAAGCAAAAAGGGAAATATGTGTTGAAGAAACTTCCCACTGCTTAATAGGAACACTGTAAAAAATGACTGTGTATTCACGGTGTATTTCTGTAATTTTTTGAAAAACTATACTACTTCATATATCAACAAAGTATAATATGACCATTTCGAGAGTTTCGGGGCATTTAAGAATGTTATGACATATTCACGAAAAATTTCGACATGCTATAGTACGACGTTTTTGTTCAAATTTCAAATTTTGGACATCTCAAAATATGGTGTTTTTTGTTATTTCTGGAAAAGCCCCCTACTACATGTATCAACAGACTATAATAAGACCAATTTGAGAGTATCGGGGCTTTTATGATTTCTTCACGAAAAACGACAATCTATAGTATTCCAAATTTTGGACATCTCAAAATATGGCCTTTATAACCTGTGCATTGATTTGAAAATAAATGGTAAATGGACTGCACTTATATAGCGCTTTTATCCAAATCGCTTTACACTACAGACTGCGCTCATTCACCCGTTTACACAGACATTCATACTGGTGGCAGAGGCTATCCTACAACGGTGCCACCTGCCACCATTGGGAATTCAGTCACACACCGATGAACGCAGCATCGGGAGCCATTTGGGGTTCAGTATGTTGCCCAAGGATACTTCGACACGTAGGCTGCCACGGTCAGGGATCGAACCACCAACCTTCCGATCAGTGGGTGACCACTCTACCAACTGAGCCACATTATGCATATTCTGGTATCTCCTAGCAAAGCTGCTGAATATGGAAGAAGACCAATGTGATGAGAGACATTTAAGAGTGATAGGAAACAGGTGATTAAAAACGAAGATATACTTTTATTTGGAATTCCCTTTACCTGAAAGATTTTGTTTTGAGTGGTAAGTTATCTTCAGGTCAAAAACACTTTTCTCAGCAGGACTTATTGTAAATAAACCACTGTTACCGCTGCTCGAAACAACTTCTTGTGCATTATCACCTGTTCACCAGACTTTTTTTTCAGCAAAGACCGACAAAAATATAAACTTACTTAAATAGCCTCTACATTTAGTTTATTGTATTAAATAAAATTACTGCGTTGCGAAGGGGACATTTATTTATACGACAGTGTCACAGATTTTCACTTGGCCACTCAGGCCAGCCATATTTCACATCTTCTTTTCCCATGATTTCCTTCTTCTTCTTCTTTAGAGCATTTCTTCTCTCTTAATTTCTCTCTTCCTGTTCAAAAGAGAGAACATTACAAACAGCGGAGCAGTGTGTACATTTGCATGTGTTGGAGGTTGCGCATCCTCTGCTCAGCGTGAGCAGAAGCGCCTCTCTCCCCATCTCCATCACCCGCTCCCATCCTCCCCTCCCTCTCCCAGCTGCATCGGCCTGTAAGCCAATCAATGGCAGGGCTTTCAGGGCCGGCGGAGGCCCCGGCGCACGGAGGGGGGATCAATAAGTTATTAGCACCATTCTGTCAGCTGTAATGTGGAGATTGATCGGGGGGCTGCGGCTGGCGGCCCACCCCACGTCCCCGCCTGTCACTCCCCCCCTTCTCTCCACACAGCCCCCCCTCCCCGGCCTGATAAAGATGACAGATTAACGGAGTAAGAGAGGAATTAAGGAGTCTGGCTGTCTGAGCTGTCACCACGCTCCATGGGATGGAGAGTGGAGAGGAAGAGGACTAAAGTTTGAGGGAGGAGAGGAAATCAGAGAATAAGAAAGAAGGAGGAATGCCTGCCTGATGGTTTGCCCTGGTGGTGTCACATAAAAGAGAAGTCGTTTAGGTCCTGCTGTTTCCTCTTTTCCTATCTGTCCCTATTTTTTCATCCCTCTTTTCTCTCAGCGGGAAGAACAGCAGATAAGGAGGAGGTTAACTAGCACGGGGGAACTGAGGCAGAGGCTAGAATATTGGCTGGTTGAAAAAAGTTAGTCTGTATTTTTTTTTTACCAAGAATGGCAAACACAGTGGCCTAGTACTGCTATTTGCACTTAATTATTGGACTATTTTGACAGTCAGAGTCAACTCCTGACTCCATAACCACTAATTCTTCAGCAATATGAACAAGCAGGGGGTAGGGAAACGCCCGGGGTAGCAAACTTGACTGTAAGCAGTGTTAGTGGGAGTAAAAGGGTTAGCATAGACGCTAGCAGAGCTCAGGGTTCGGCATTAAAAGGGAGCGCCGGTGCTCTAAGAAGCCCCATTTAATTGGCTTTAAAAGCTTTCCGCCCTCAAATCTCTGGCCCTCGGGCACTTCGCTCAGGAGACGCAGTGTCTTGAGTGAGGTCGGCTCAAGAGACGACTCAAGTGTGTGTGTTTGATCATGAGAGGCTCTGGGTGTGGGTGTAAGCATATGTGTGTGTGTGTGTGTGTGTGTGTGTTTGGTAGAAGAGAGGTTTTAACTAATGGGAGCTTTTTTCCTCTCTCTTTGTTAATATTCCACTAATAGACAGATGGAGACCATTTTGTGTTTTTTTTTTTTGAGAAGACCAGTGAAGGAAAAGAATATGATTTGAAAATGAGAAGGAAAAACAGAAAAAGTAGAAATTGTGAAAAAGTGTGTGTGTTTGTGTGTGTGCACGCAGTTGTCCATTAGCAACCCCCTCCTCCCCACACTGTCTCCTTGGGATGGTATAGGGAGTGGATCTCCTCAGGACCTGAGAGGGAACATCAAACACTGGATCATTAGTGAACCTCCTCCCTCTCTCTCTCCCTTTCTCGTTTGCTAGCTCGCCCTCTCATCAACGCCAGGGCTCCTTCAGCAGCCCAACAAAATCCTCTGAGCCCTGTCTAAATGTCTTTCTGTCTCTTTCCCCTCTCTATCTATCTGTGTCTTATTATGAAGAAGAAAGAGCATAAGTTTGGGTGAGAGGTTAAGGGTTAAAGGTCAGACTCCACTCCAGCTTCACTCCTCTGTTGATGACTGTCTGCCCGTTGCCAGGGTAACAATATCAGTAGTGGACACAGAATTCGCCAAATGTTGTTTGCTTGGGTATTGCTACGAAATTACCTTTTGTTTTTTTCCTGCACTGTTTACACATGCGGTGAAAATGATGAAAAATTGCTTTGTTGAAAAAGAGAGACAGAGAGCGAGAGGAAGGGAGAGGAACCATTCTCCGTGATGGAGGGAAAAAAACTGCCCCCCATCCTTAAAAATACGCACCAAGAAGTGAGAAGAAAAAAGAGAAAGAAGGGAAGCAGTTGCTGCTGTGGCTTGGCTGTGTGGAGGAAGAAACAGTCGGAGAAAAAGGCAGAGTTGCATGAGATAGAAATAGAGAAAGAAAGAGAGAGAGAAAGATAGAGCAATGACAAACGGCTTTTTCCTTCCTGCCGGCGCTGCGTGCGATGTGCTCTGCATCCCCTCTCTCTCTGATTAGGCCCGTATTGATTTGAGGTGTGTTTGAGGGGGGTGGAGGTGAGGCGACTGGGCGGGAAGGAAAAGAGGGATGAGAGGCGAGGAGAGGAGAGGAAAGGAGAGGAGGAGGAGGAGGAGGAGGAGGAGGAGGAGACGGCAGTAGGGGGTGCTGTAATTGTACACTAGATGCTCCGCTTTGGTGGCAGGGGAGGTGGTAGGGGGAGAACAGGGAGGAAGAGATGGAGGCAGGGAGGGTGTTAATGGGAGGAGAGAGAGAACTCCTGATGGGAGGAGGTAACAAACACAGGAGAAAGACAAGGAAGCAGATGGAGAAATGAGACAAGATCACAAGTGTGTTTATGATGGGAGGACAGCAACAAGAGAGAGAGGGGAGTAGCTGTCGTGGAGGTACAAAAATTAAAAAACCACACTTTATATAGACATAATGTAGGCTGAGAGCAATTTCTCAAGCAGCTGAGAGGCTCTTATGCACTTTAGCTCAGTCAGAGGCTTTTGTGCCAACATCTGGAAAAAACGAAGAAAGAAGAGGGAGGAAGAACAGTGATAACACTTGAGGACAGACTGTTGGAAAGAGACGTTGGAGGAGACACAGAGCCCTCCTCCCTCCTTCAAACAGACAAACACACACACGTGAACCGGGCAGATCTGTCATCCACGGCGGTTCAGGCCCCCTCTCATATCTGACAGAACAGGCACATCTCCAGACGCCCGTGACTTGCTTCACTTGCTCTTTTTCTCTCTTTCTCTCCACCTATCACTTTTTTCTCTTTGGCTCCTTTTCACTCTCTCCGTTCTAACTCTGCATTTCCAAAGCCACCGCCATGTATACAGGTAGACACAGAGGAGGACGGATATCAAGCTTTTACTTTCGTCTTTTTTTTCTGACTTTTTTCTTTTTGTGTGTTTACAGATGACCTTCTAGGCAAGAGACGGAGCTACTCTCCCAACAGCAGCAGCGAGTGTCCCTCTGACAGCAAGAAGTCACGTAGCGTATCCCCCAAAGGTAAGAACATGCGTATTGTGTGTTGTGACGTTACAGATACGTTTGGACGTGCTTTTTCTGAGAGGAAACAAGTAAAAAAATGTAGGAAAGAAGACAGGAGGCTGAGTGTGAAAGTGAAAGAAAAACGATGGACAATGCAGAGAGAAGAAGAGGGAGACATGAGGCAGTATTGGTTTAGCTGGTGGTGGTCAGTCTTACTGTTAGCAACACACACAGTCTCGGTTTCATACACACTTTAAGAACTAACTTCCATGCTGTTGTCTCTAATAACCCATTCCTCTCTCTTACACACTTATGGGCATATGCATATACACACAGACACACAAGGGAAGTAAAAGGGTGAGATGGTTGTTGGTTGAATTTGGGGTGCTCAAATCACTTAGCAGTCACTTATAGTGACATGCAGCAAAGAGCAGGGGTTCATGGGTCGGAACCAAACCCAGGCTGACTGGGATCCTCTCCAAAATGTTTTTTTCTTAACCCATGCTACGGCAAAAACTTGTGGCCTGGTAATCCTGCTGACAAACAAACAAACAAGTCGAACCAAAACATAACGTACTTGGTGGAGGTAATGATTTCTAAATGATAGCCCAAATAGATAGAATTTCATTTTTGCAGCTGATTCTCAATATACACCCTTTGTTACCTTTTCGTCTGCTCTCTATATGACATAAGAGCAACATGAATAATGTATTTTGAGAAGGCATATGTTGGCAAGACAATGTCCCTCTGTAGTGCTGCAATCCGGTCGACATCCTCTATTATTCATTTCTCCCTCATGTGGCGTGAAACCAGGCGCCTGGTGTGGAGCCGGCACTGCCACCCGGTCTCTCTCTGGGCTCCTGAGGAAGACTTCCTGACTGATGCATTATATAGCAGGCAAAACCACAAAACCAGCTCAGAAAAGCAGCTCACCGCACATCCAGCCTCATCTCTGGAGACACCTGAACAACACACACACACACACACACACTCCAGACGTGTAAGCCAAACAATGTCATCAGCACACAAACAGTTACACAAGTAAATATTCTGAGTAAAAAAAGTTATTTTATGATTGCTAACTTCTATGGAGATAAAAGATTGGTGAAGGGTATTTGTGTCAGTGCAGATTTAGCTGTGTAGAGCTCACCCTGAGCCTGGTGTTGACCTTTGCCCTTTGGTTGACCTTTGACCGACAGCAGCCCTGCCGGGAGCCTCTTTCTCTGTGTAGAGCAGCATTCATTCCTGGCCATCATAGTCTTTCTCAGACCCTACTTCTGAAAGATGCATGGGGCTTTTTTTTGTGCGTGTGTGTCTCTGTCTGTCTGTCTGTCTGTCTGTGTACTCAGGTTTGGCTTCCTTTTAAGGCAAATGGGGCTTGTGCGTTTTTAATTTGTGTTCTTGTGCCTGCGTGGTTAGGTTTTTGGATTTTAAAGCAAACAAGGGATATTTGCATAAGGGAAACAAAAAGGACTGTTTGTGTGATTGTGTGTGTGTGTGAGTGCAGCCTGCTGTCCAGAGAAGTGCATTTAAGCCATTTCAAAACACTGCTGATCCTGTGTCTTAACCCTGAGCTCTGTCCACATTCAAACCCCGACACCTGTATGTGTGTTTTTATGTGTGCCTTCTTGCCTGCAACTTCGGCGACAGACACTTTCCTTTAATGACTAATGCAGGTGGAGAAATAGATTGAGTGAGAGAAACAGAGAGGGTAGTGTAGGGATGGAGCTGGAGAGATTGGATGCCGCTGTGTAAATGATGTCTGTTTTTCTTTCTGTTGCAAAGTCGGCACCCCCTGCTGTGTTTAGAGAGCAAGAAAACTTCAGACAGTCACAGACTAGTTGTGCACGCACACATACACACAAAACACATACACTGGGAGACCTTGGGTGGATTAGCTGAAGCTTGGCGGTGGAGACAGAGATGCTTGCGTGCTTGCTTCCTCCCCCACCACCACCTCCAACCCACCTCCGCTCCTCAGCGCCACTCCTGCTCGCCTGCCCGGGGCCAGGCTCAGGTTTCAATAAGAAGGAGGGTGGTAAAAATAACCCCTGCTTTCCACTGCTTCTCCCTCCTCCTCATCCTCTTTCTCCCTCCTCTAACTCCCAAAACACCTCCCCATATCCCCCACCACCCTTACCTTAGATCATGTTACTATTGACAGAGAGAGGGAGGAGGGAGGTCAGAGAGAGAGATTAAGTGTGGGGACTGACAGCTAGATGGATATCATACACCACATCATCTTCACAACACCGTAAACACAGCACAGCAGGGCTACACACACATACACACACACACACACACACACACACACATGACTGTAGAAACTGAGCCTTTTTGGGAGTCTGCATTTAAAAAGTCTAAAGACAGTACAATAAAACAACCTTACTTATGAATTTCACCTGATATGAGAAATAGTTGCATGGTTACTGCTGTGCTTTCTGTACGAGAAATAGTGAGTTCGTGCAGAGGTCAGGCTCAGACCATTAACAATGCATGGCTGTCGGTGTATAGCTTTATCCAAAGAGGCTCCTGCCCCTCAGTGCTGTTGTCTTAATGAATAATCTGTGCACAAGCATGTTTCCTGGCTGATATTTGAGGAAGCATTCACGACAGAGAGAGTGCAGTAATCAAAAATACGCATGTGTATAAAACCGTGGGTAGTTCTTTGCTCTGTGTTGTTTATAATAGCTATTACATTGTGATTACTGTGTGTTCCGATTGCATTTTCTGATGTTTTTTTTAGAACTGCATATGAAATTATTTTTATCCTAAAAATACATCTGTCTCGTCATTCAAAATAACTACACCCTGAAAATTGGGAACTAGTAGAAGCCTCAGAGCGCTCAGAACTACTCAAATGCAATTATAGTTATAGAACAGCAGTGAGTGAACTTTCATTCAGAAAATGTTGGTTCTTCTCTTCTCTCTTTGGGGGCCAAAAGGACTAAAGCATACCGTACTTTACAGGATTGCTAATCAGCAGTGTTCTTTGTTCAGTTCAGTGATGTCATGAAATGTGATTTGGGGTTTTTCAGTCACAAATTTTTCAAATCTGTGACCTCTGGCTGCTGTTCTAAACTGCAATGTGAGTAAGTGGTTGAGGCAAATTCCTCACAATCAGTGAGGAATTTGCTGACATGGAGATGGACGTAGATGTGGATGAATACATGATGATTTGATCATATGCTGTAAAGATAGTTCAGTGTGCAGCATCAACGTAATAGCCTTTTAGTAGGGATGTAATGGTACACGAAAGTCACGGCTTGTTCATACCTAGGTTCAGGAGTGATAACATCACAGTGGGAAAAAAAACACAAATGCATAAGGATACGTTTCTTCTTCTCTTCTTTATGTTAAACAGACAGTAGCTCAAGTGTCAGAGACAGACAGTATCCTCCTGCAGGAGTTTGGTAAATTACTTTCATTATAAAACTAAGAAACATTTCAAACACTTCTGTATAACACTGTATGAACAATGAAGAAAACCAACAACAGGCAAAGCATCGCTTATGCTCTGAAATTTAAAATACCCCACATACACAGAATAACAAAAAAAATTGTTGTTTACAATTTTTTCCACCATACCTATATTTTAACATTCAAAGCACCCAAACAATTATCATCCTGGTGATCAGCATACATGAGTGATGCCATGAATGCATTTCATGTCTTTTCACATACCGTCCTTATCTTTTACACAAATCTCTCTCTGATGCTAAATGCTAAAAGTTGCCATGCGAAACTTCCACTTGTGAACTTTGGTTTTGCATTACATGCATCAGTCTTCATACTGTATAGTCTGGGTGCGACTGCATGCACCGGACTGTGACCCCATACTGTGACGGATCTGTACAAATAAATCAACTGTTACAGCCCTGCCTAATAGAGTTTTAAAGCTGCAGTTTCAAGTTAGTATTTATCCCCTGATGGGCTGGATATTGAGTCATTGATTGGTCATAATGTAAGTGTCTCCCTCCTTTCTACAGAGAACTCCGAGAGCCCGGTGGTGGAGGCTGGCGGCAGCCACGGCCACATGAGCCCTGAGGAGCACTACAGGCGCATGATGTCAGCCCTCAGCGAGCAAGGGTCCTATGAGGAGCAGCAGCAGCGGCTCTACCAGCTGGCGAGCAGCATGGGTCTGCCTGGCCATGGTCAGTCCACAGGCTCTGTATTTGTAGGTGTGTGTGGTCATCATCATTCTCACTTTCACAATATTGGCTTTCAAATATCTGCAGATTAATTTTGTTACACCTTACTTTGCATACCTCAATGCACAGTTGATTTTTAAATTCAGAATAGCGTTTCCTACTCTACCAGTAAGAACTGACTCATGAAAGATCAAGAGGTACTTTTCTCTTTTTTTTGTACTTTGAAATAACTTTAGAGTTAGTTTGAAGTAACTTGAGATTTACTTCAAACTGAAAGTTTCCTTTGGAAGCACTTCACCAGCTTCTATAAAAAACACCTCTTCCGTCACCTGTCACCAAGTCACATCGATGCACTGCTACTTTGTAACCCCAGAGTGTAGCTCTGTGTTCAGGGTACCATGTTAAGGTGTGCCACACTCCTGCTATTGTAAAACCCCAGCCATGGAGACGGCTGACATTTCTATTTGCGGTGCTTGCCCACCCAGTGTCAAAGTGTCACTCAGGGTGATTTCTGACCACCATGACTCTCGGTTGTTAACAACACCCACAAGGCTTTGCATGCATCAACTCTGCAATTGATCCAGGAGCTCTCATTGGCCACCTGCCAACCCTCTAAATCTACCAACACCCTGGAAACCACCAGTGCGTCCCAATTTTTCTCAACTTCTACAGTCACATTAAATTTACTGGTTTTAGCTTCAGAGAATTGTAGTTTGAAAGGAAAAAAAGAAAATGAGAAAAGTTGCCTCGTTTGGATTTTATAAGTTGGCTTTATATTCCTTTCACTGTGCCTGCCATTAAATGTTAACCTTTTTCTCACATTTTTGTACAGAATGTAACATTAAGTCCGACCAGTCTTTATGAGCTCTTTTGCAGTAGCATAAATCCAATCGATGCCCTGGCTGAATTGTAGTTTGAGCTACTTTTATTTTTATTTGATTAGTAATGATTTTTAATTGCTGGCTGCAAATCTAGGGGGCGAAGCCTATAAATGCTTTAATTGCCTTTTCCCCGTGTCTTAGAGGAGTTAAAGGCAAGATGCAGTGCATTGTGGGGGTTTTATGGCCCAGGGTGCAGTCTGATCGCTGGCTTCCTTTCCCAGAAACCTTGCTGGTATGAGGCAGACGCTCTGGCGCAATACAGACATACTCGCTCCCTTTCTTCACTTCCACATTCCAAACTGTTTGATAGTTTCCACGCTGTCCCTTATTCTGCACACATGCATTCCTCTTCCAAGCCGCACTTAAAAGCTGGTTTCTCTTTACCTCTTTCTCCTCGTCTATGTGTAGAAGACGAAGAGAAAGAGGTAAAAAGAAACCAGGATTAGGAGTACAAAAAAAATGCTCAAAAGAAATGATGGAGGAACAAAGACGAAGGAAGAGGGAATAAATATCTTCTACCGGAGAAAGAAATGAAGAAAAACGCATACATATAGGTTCACGGATATTCATGATGGTCAGGTCACACATTTAAGTACAACTTCCATTTAAAACACAACTTCACGGCAAGTTTTTTACTCTCCCCGACGTGTTTACTTTGGGTATGGTGTTTGCGCGTGTTAGATCCTCTAAGCGGATGATGAGCCATGGGCATCACAGGCTTTGCCAACGCTCCCTGACAGCCAAGCCTTTGGTGTGTTACAAATATTGCTTTTCTTCCATACCTGGCAACTTCCTCCATCTATCCACCGACTACTTACAAGTTTCTGCAGAAAAATTATACCGCTACCTTCAGATCCTCCCTTTCTCCAATTAACGGTCGGAGCTTGTTAAGAAACTGACACTCAGACACGAACAGTACAGGAGGTGGGGCAGAGGGACGGCTGTTTTGTCTCTTGAGAGACTGATGTGAAGCACTTCAGCGGGAGCCCCTTGACATTGACCTGGTCTCTGATGGGGCCCCTGTGACCCCCTCCCCCGTCCCACCACCACCATCTCCCCTACACATCTCCATCTCAAGCACTGCTTTTATACCCCCTCCTCCTCCTTTTCCTTACCCCCACCTCCAACTTTCCCTTTAGCCTTGGTCCCCGCAGAGCATCCTTTCATGTGTTTGAAGTGTCGGGCACCGAAAATTAAAGTGTGTGTGCGTGAAAGAGGCAGGGGCGAGGAGGAACTCTGTGTGCATGTGTGTATGAATGTGTAGGTGCAAGGTGTTGTTTGAGAGGTTCTCTCTGGACCTGATGGGCAAAAGAAGAGTAGGGAAGGGGAGTTGGGGGTGGAGGTGGAGGGATGGCAGGGTTGTAGAAATGGCCAGGAGGGCTTTCCCTCCCCTCTTCATATGATGAAAGGAGAGTGAGGGAGAGAGAAAAGAAAAAGAGGTGGGGGTAGATATCCAGATGAAAGTGAAGGGAGGGGTGGGATGGAAGAGGCCTGCTTCTGTTTTGTCTCCTGCAGTTTATTCTGATTTGAAACATGAAGCTGCACACAACATTTCTTTATCATCATCATCCCAAAGTGCCTGAAAACCTCCAGTGATTGGTCAAAGTAGACGGTCAGAGACATTTAGAGCAACAAACTCGCCACATATTTACTGCTTGCTAAGCCTATGATACTGGCCGAATACCTCTTCCTGAAAAGATACTTAATTTTCTGGTGTATGGTGCGCTTTAGCGGATAGATGTCGGCTTTTGTGTACCTGCCAGTCCGCCAAATCCATCATGGGGCCGGCCAAACTGCATCAGTGCGGCGCTCCTCTGCATTCTCACGCCGAGAAAAACCCAGCTTAACTGAGGGGATTTAGGCCCAACACCAGGAATGATGGCGAGGAGAAAAATGGGATGACACAAAAGAGGGATAAGCAGAATGGGTCCGAGTGGTAAACTGGGACCTCCCAAAATAACTCCGGCATAAGAAGAGATGTGTATGTGTGTGTGTGTGTGTGTGTGTGTGTTCTTAATTAGGACTCTAATTTGCAGATGAAGGGACTCTCCCCTTGTGTTCCAGCAGCTGCGACACCAAGAGTTTTAGAGGGGGAAATTCTGAGTACCTACTCTCCCACACACACACACACACAGTGAAGGGTAGAGCCCCAGGTGACCCTGCTCTTCTCAGTTCACATGAAAGAGAATTAGAGAGAATGGAGGAGATAGAGCAAAATATGAACCCAGTGTTGAAATAAAGATTTACAAACATGCACTTGATTAAAAAAAGATCGGAAATAAGAAAAGAAATGGGAGAAATAACAGATAAATAACTTATCAAGATACATTTAAATATCCACTGTTTTATACAGCTTTTATTGTCTGTGTTTAAAGAGGCACTTTGACTGTACAGGTCAAGGTTAGCTAGCTACCATTGAAGCCTCACATCTTGGGTTTTTCAGCCTGATTTTCATGTTTTAGTGAGTCTTATATCTTTGACTGAAATAAACTAAACTAAATGAAATAAACATTATTTTGTATATTCTCCACTAGAAGTATATACCGTCGGGTTACTTAACGTAATCCCTGGTTCTTTGATAACAGAGTGAGGTGTTTCACTATGGGGGAATCGCTTAATGCGTGACCAACTACGGAAGCTCCAATGACACCACGTCTGTCTTTGACAGACAGGTCGACCTGTGGGGAGGGCCCCGCCCTCCTTTATTATAAGGGTCGACTGCACTGACCAGGTCATTCTTAAACGGTTTCTTCCCTTACCGGGCAAGGAGGGAAGTGTTGGTGAAACACCTCACTCTGTTATCAAAGAACCAGGGATTACGTTAAGTAACCCGACGTTCTTTTTCTAACTTCGTTCGGTGTTTCACTATGGGAGATATAGCCCACTCCCGGATTGCCTACTCTCCCAAAGCCATATGGCATCCTTAAACCTAGTCCATGACTAAACAGTCCCTGGAGTCCCTGTCTCCAGTACTGCATGAGCTAAGGATGGACCTGAAACATCCAACCTGTAAAACCTTACAAATGTGTGCGGTGTAGCCCAGCTTGCCGCGGCACAAATGTCCTCCACTAGCACTCCTTTAAACAGGGCCCATGATGTAGCCATGGCCCTAGTGGAGTGAGCCTTTAAATCTAAAGGAGGCTGCAGGCCTTTACACCTGTAAGCTAGCCCTATAGCCTCCACAAGCCAGTGGGACAGCCTCTGGCGAGACAGAGCTTTCCCCTTGAACTGTTTAGCCCAAGACACAAACAGCTGGTCGTTTCTCCTGAAACTTGCTGTCCTGTTTACATAAACGTGCAATGCCCTCACTGGGCATAAAGCATTTAACCTCTGCTCCTCAGCTGATGAAAACGGAGGAGGGTGAAAAGCCCTCAGCTCGACTGTGGGGCATCTATACGCAGACTCCACAACCTTAGGAACAAAGGTCGGGTTGGGCCGTAGACATACTTTTGAAAGCCCAGGGCCAAACTGCAGGCATGCTGGGCGAGTGGACAGAGCATGTAAATCACTCACCCGCTTGGCTGTAGTCAGAGCCAAGAGCAATGCCGTTTTGAGTGAGAGAAACTTCAAACCCACACCCTCCAAAGGTTCAAATGGGTGTTGTGAGAGGGCGTCTAACACCACTGACAAATCCCATAAAGGTACCAGGGACCTAGAGACTGGGAGTTTACGACGTACACCATTCATAAAGCGACACACCAAAGGGTGTTGCCCTGCTGGTTTGTCACCCAGCCCTATGTGGCATGCTGAAATGGCAGCCAGGTAAACCTTAATTGTGGAAAAAGCCTTTCCCCTGTCCAACAGATCCTGAAGAAAACAGAGGATATCCACAACCGAACATTGAAAAGAGACAATATGTCGCACCTCACACCACTCCTCAAACACTCGCCATTTACAGCTGTATAATGAGCGAGTAGAGGGGGCTCTCGCACACTGAATAGTGTCGATCACACCGGGGGGCAAACCAACTGCGTTTAAATTCAGCCTTTCACGGGCCAGGCCCATAGTGCTACCTGTTCTGGATGAGGGTGGTAAATCTCCCCTCGAGCCTGAGACAGCAGATCCCTTCGCAGCGGGAGGGGCCATGGTTGGCCCGAAAGCAATTGCACTATTTCCGCCACCCAATGCTTGGATGGCCATCGTGGGGCTATTAGAATCAGTGACAGGCCCCGCTTCCTCACTCTGGAAAGAGTGGGGGAGATTAGGCTGAGAGGAGGGAAGGCATACAGCAGAACGTTCGGCCATGGGTGGGCCAGAGCGTCTATCCCCAACGGTGCGTTTACGTCCGCCAGGGAGAAGTACAGGGGGCACTGCGTGTTTTCCTGCGATGCGAAGAGATCTACGGCAGCCTGCCCAAATCTCTGCCACACCTGTGCCACTACCTGTGGGTGAAGCTTCCATTCCCCGAATAGAGGATTTCCTCTTGACAGAAGATCTGCTCCTATGTTCAAGACTCCCGGCACGTGCGTCGCTCGTAGCGACCCCAGCCGGTCGCTGGACCACAACATTATTTTCCGTGCCAGACTGTGTAGCTGCAGGGAGCGTGTGCCGCCCTGCCGATTTATGTATGCTACCACTGTGGAGTTGTCTGACTTTAGCAGAACATGTTTCCCCCTGAGGAATGGAAGAAAGTTTTTCAGAGCTAAAAACACTGCCATCAACTCCAGATAATTTATGTGAGCATGAGCCAGCTCCACCGACCAAATGCCGTTCACTGCTCTGCCCCCGAAGGTCGCTCCCCATCCCTTTAAGGAAGCGTCCGTCGTCATGACAACCCTCTCCGCTACTGCCCCCAGGCGCACACCCCGAGAGAAAATAGCCGGGTCCCGCCACTGACGGAGAGCCGCCATACACTCCGGTGACACCGTCACCAAACGACGGAGATGACGGCGGGGGCATAGTTTTAATGATGCCACCCATCTCTGTACATCCCTCATCATAAGGAGCCCGAGCCTCACCACTGATATAACTGACGCCATCAGACCCAAGAGTCGTAGACAGAGTCTGAACGGCACCGCGGCTTTCAGTTGGAAGCGCGCCAGGCACTGTCTGAATGACGTTATTCTCTCCTCCGAGAGACTGACACAATATCTGAGGGAGTTTAAACTCAGACCCAGGTAGACATTGCATTGAGTGGGCTGTAATCGGCTCTTGGACCAATTTATTCTGAAACCCAGGCCCGTGAGGTGGGACGTTAACTTCTCCGCATCCTTGATTGCCTGTTCTTGTGAATGAGAGCATATCAGGTAATCGTCTATGTACGAAAATACTCTGATGCCGCTGCTCCTTAACGGAGATAGCGCTGCTTCCACGCACTTGCTGAACACCCGAGGGGCCAGTGACAGACCAAAAGGGATAGTTTGATACTCGTAGGCTTTGCCTTGGTAAGCAAACCTGAGAAACTTCCTGTGTGCGGGGAGAATATCGACGTGAAAATATGCGTCTGCCAGGTCGATCGTTATAAACCAATCGCCCGGGCGAATCGATTGACAAAGCACCTTGTGTGTCAACATTCTGAACGTGTATTTCCTTAAATGTTTGTTTAATACACGAAGATCTAAAATAGGACGGAGAGCAGGTCCCCCTTTCTTTGGAATGAGAAAGTAGCGGGAGTAAAACCCTTGCTGACTCTCCTCGTTCGGGACCATTCTGATCGCTCTCTTGTGTAAAAGAGAGTTGATCTCGTCCTGCAGCACCTGCGCTGCTTCTCCATCCGCTACTGAATCTAACACACCGTTGAACCTCGGTGGTTTCATAGCGAATTGCAGTCTGTACCCTCGCGAAACAGTCGCCAGGACCCAGGGGTGAACTGCGCATGCGCGCCAGCGTTCTACCTGCGCAGCCAGAGGCCCCCTGAAGCACTGCACTGTCTCTCCTACCGTGGGTAGAGAGAGACAACCCTCCGGAGGGGTGTGAGCGCCCTCTGGAGGGAGGGAAGAGGAATGACCCTGTTCCCTTATACTGTTTGTTTTTATCATTTTTTGTTTTGTGTACTTTGCCCTCAGCTGTGAGCTTGGATGCAAACGTACAGACTTTATTTCTTTCAATATGGGGATGTGAACTACTGTTTGAGAACAGTGAACATCTTGTGCTTGGTGACACATTAACAACCCCTCTGTCTCCTCGCTCACCTCTGGAGGAGGGACCCCTTGGCTTTCGGCTGGAACGGGAGCCTCCGCGCTGAACATTGAGGGGGTAAAACTCACATCCTCTCCTCTCCGCCTTTTCGCAGGTGGAGGAGGGGGTGACGGGCCGGCTTGAAACGTTAGGATGGCCGTTTCTTCCTCCCCTCCACGGGGTTGGAAGGACGGCGCTTCGCCGCCGCAGCCGCGAACGACTGTTTTCCCCAGGGTCTGTTATTACCGGCTCTCTCTCTCGGCGGCTGATCGTTGCGGCTAGCCCCGGGCTTATGGGTTGGCTTGCTGTCGTGCTGCCTTCCTCTCGCTGCGGCGGCCGCTGCAGCGAAGCCTGTACGGGCTGGGGGGCGCGGTGTCTGCTTACGAGGCAGACACAAGTCGAAAGCCTCCCCTTCCTGTTTTCTGAGAGTGCTGGTTTCTCTCATTTTCTCGAGGGCTGGGCCGAAAAGACCCTTGGTGGGGTCGTATGTCGCGTCCATCACTTCGGCTTTCTGGGCATCCCCTAAGCCTGACAGGTTGAGCCACAAAGCCCTCTCCCCTGAGACCGCCAGCCCCATGACGCGGCCGCAGCCCTGCACCGCTCCACGGGAGGAACGTAACAGTAAATCATTCACCACGCAAATCTCGTCCCAGAGTACTGGATTTGGAACTCCAGAATCTAGTTGTTGGCCCATTTCCTCTAATATCTCAGCCTGGTAAGCTGACAACAGCGTGACAGCGTTCAGAGAACAGACAGACTGAGCTGCGTATTTATACATTCTCTGATAAATGGCAGCGGTCGTTCGTTCTACTTTACCGGGCAGTGAGACGTTAGAGGCCGCAGAAACGGACCGGCGATTCGGGTGGAGGTGGTACGCCACTGAAGGCTCCACGGCTGGGGGTTCAGCCAGCCCCAGGTCAGCCATGCCATGCACCTCTAGTTTAGAGTGGCCCTGTGTGGCAAGTTTGCTTTTATAAGGGCTAGACCAAAAACGGCTCATTTCCTTCATGCATGCTGGGACTGCTGGAAGGAGCTGTTTCGCCGGAGGCTGGGCTGGAGGAAGCCTTTTACCATCGTATAGGTCCCTCACCGTCCCCTCCGTGCCCTGGGCCGCTGGCCATGGGATGTTTAGCTTGGCAGCGGCGCGCTTGCAAACCTCATACAAGTTGTTATCGACCGGCGAGGCCGCATCAGCACTGCTGGGGGGTCTGGATTCTAGAGTGGGGAAGGTGGAATCCTCCTCCCCTTCCTCCATATCATCCATATCGAGGATGTCAGAACTGGCATCGCCGTCTGCATCGTCGCTCCCCGCTAAGAGACCTTCGAACAGCGGAGGCATGTCCAGTGGCTCTAGCTCGTCCATCGCGTCGGCCCAGCTCGTCGAGACTGGCCGCTGATGGGCAGTGGGGTTTGCTCTTGCCTCGGTGGTTTTAGCCAGGCATGGGTCCTGGCTGTTAATGTTAGCCACCGCAACCCTCAGTCTCCTCTCTAGTATTTTTTCAGTCATGGTGGCGCAGTGAGCGCAGACCTGCGGGTCAGCTAGTGAAGCCTGGGCGTGTTTAGCGCCCATGCACACTATACATAGCGGGTGTGGATCCCTGCCCGAAATGATGGCTCCGCATGACGCAGGGCAAGACCGGGACGCACCCCCCGCTTCCTTGGGCTCGGACCCTTTGGCGGGGGTCGCGGGCACAGACATGATGACTAGAGAAGTAGAAAGAAGCTAGGCTGTTAACCTAGATATCTTGCAAGAAAAAACAAGACTCGTCGTAACACGTTAGTCTTGTAACAGAGCACCGGCTATAGCTAGTGTAACCTCACTACAACCCGCACCCTGTGGAGGATAGCCCGCCGTTACGCGATGGCTATGCGTCGGGAGTCTGGTTAGCCACCAGCTAATGTTTAGCTAACCCGACCGGGCTCGCCTGAAGCTATCGCCCTAAATAATCGCTTGCTGCTCGGTAAACAAATACCAAGTCGCTCGCGAGAATAGCTCGCCACAACGCGGTCGCTATTCCAATAAAGCTTAAACTCACTTTATTTCAATGACGAAAATTTTCAGCACAGTCCAGAGTCGTAATCGGAACCGCGCTAGGCGACGTAGCTCCTTGACGGGACGTCTGATAGCAGTTAAGCAAGTCCGACTCGTCCGGATGCGCTGAAGGAGCTTAAATGTAGATTATTCCGCATGGGAAGAAAGCGAGAATGACCTGGTCAGTGCAGTCGACCCTTATAATAAAGGAGGGCGGGGCCCTCCCCACAGGTCGACCTGTCTGTCAAAGACAGACGTGGTGTCATTGGAGCTTCCGTAGTTGGTCACGCATTAAGCGATTCCCCCATAGTGAAACACCGAACGAAGTTAGAAAAAGAACTTGTAGTGTTAAAAAGCCATTTAAACAGCATTTACCTTTTAAAATAAAACAAAATATAATTGAACAGTTAAAATAATTCAATAAAATTGTGAGATTTTTGTTGTTGAGTTTTTGATAAGAAAAACATCTCAGTTTGGTTTGTGGCTTAGGCCAGTGGGGTTCAGCTTGTGGAATTTAGATGAATAACCTTGATATTTTTCTGGCTATAACCCCTGTTAAAGTCAGTTTATTAAACACAGTATTACTCAGCCTGTGGAAACAGTTGTAGAAAGCACAAAGCTGGCGTTATAACCTGGGCGTGTAGAGTTTAAAAGGCGTGGGTGTTTACAAGGCAGGGAGAGTCTAGCGAAAGACACTGAGTTGCATTATGGGAATTGTAGGTTACAGTGTTTTTAGAGCTTGACTAATTAAGGTCTGCAGCCCAAAGTTATGGTTTCTTCCTTGTTTCACATTTTGGCTGCAATATAGTCGGGATATCTCAGGCTCTGCAGCATCGATCTGCACCATTCTTTTTGAAATTTGTCACTTGGAAGTCACCAAACTTTATGAAAGTGCAATACTAGATC
The DNA here is from genome assembly GCF_030273125.1 of Centropristis striata. NCBI lineage: Eukaryota > Metazoa > Chordata > Actinopteri > Perciformes > Serranidae > Centropristis > Centropristis striata. Next base: position 22,621,490 of record NC_081521.1, read on the forward strand.
ACTGGTGTACCCCTTTAACTGACCCAGTCATACAAAATAATTGGTGAGGTGGGACTGTGACCATAGGAAACTCATGGAGGTCAACTCTTCCACCCTGTCAAGCTGTACTGTGTATGCAAGTGCACAACAGACAGTGTGTGTGTGTTTGTGTGTGCGCTCTGGGGCTCCAGTTCCCTCTGATCCCTCCCTTATCTCTCACAACCCCCCCTTACCCACACACATACACACCCTTGTCTGCCGCCAGCCGAGTCCCCTGCGGCCTGGCGCAGCAAACAGATCGATACACCGGAGCTAGGCCGCATTAATATCTGTCGCTTCACCCCCCCCCACCCCGGCGCCCGCTCAACTGCTTCAGCACACACACACACACACACACATACAGTCAGGCACGCACATGCAAGCACCTAAATCACACAGACACACAAACACACGTCACACCCGTACCGGCGGCGGAAATGGCCCCTAGCTCCCGAGGGATCTGTCTAATTAAAAAAGAGGGGGAGGAGGGGAGGCGGAGAAGAGCGGAGAGAGAGGATAGATAGATTGAGGCAGAGAGAGGGAGGAGAGAGAGAGCAGGATGGATTTTTCTCTCATTAGAAGCCATGTCTCCTGGTGTGGCCTGGCCTGGCTGATAATGATGAGGCCTCTTCTCCTACGAGAGCGAGAGGGAACCGGGGTTGCTGGGAGAGGGAGAGAGAGGGAGAGCGAAGAAAGAGATGGAATGAGGCGAGTGTTAGAGGGCAGAAGGTGGAGAGAGAGGGCAGACAGAGATAGAGGGAGAAGGCGTGATGCTGCCGGAGGTGGGGAGCGGTAAAAACACTCCGCGCCCTGACGTGTGAAGTCGTTTTTTTTGCTCACGTGCACAAAAACACACGTCATTATTTGTTTTGAAAACATCATCACACACCATCATTTTTTCATCCCGTCTTTCTAGCCTTTTCATTTTTCCGCTTCCACCTCTTTATTTCCTCCCATTTGCTTGAAACTGGTCAGTTCAATTCCAAAACGTAACAGATGGACTTAAGCAGTATGTGCTAATTTCATACACCTCTGCCAAAATCTCTGTTTTTGTTTATCCTTGTTCAGTGTGTGCGCGTTTATGTGCCCATGTGTATCCCTATGTGTACATGGATGTAACATGGGGATTAGAAAACGCATAATGATCATTTTCAGTATTGTTTTTTTCTGAGCTGCCTGCAGCATAGTCAGCCCTCACATCCTTCACATGACAAAAAACAACTCTTTAAAGTATGCAGCACTTTTGCTATTTTTGGCCGAAAACGTGTCATATTCACACTTGCAGCGAACGTACAGCACTTAAAATAAGACATCAACTATAAGCTGGTGAAATGTATAATCAGTAGGATTTTCTGTTCAAAGATGCTCCATACAAAGCTGATAATATCTCAGCATAGACATCAGCAGCTGGATACTAAATTAGTTTTTATCCTCTCCCCTCTGTCTCCCCCTCAATTCTTGCCCCCCCCTCTGCTTCTTTCCTAAACTTAATCTTTAATCTTTGTCTTGTCAACTCTAACTTCCCATCTCTCTCCCTCCACTCTGCTTTCCCTGTGTTGCCCCTTCGATCCTTATTCAGACATGCTGCGTGCTCGCCAGGAGGCACTGGCTGCAGCAGTGAGGAATCCAGCGGCCTTAGAAGCTCACCTGCCCTCAGCAGGCAGCTCCTCTTCATCCAGCCAGAGACGCAAGCAGGGTCTGCCGCAGCACCGGGACGCACATTACACTGACAGGTAAGAAACCGATACAAACAGACACATGCAGCCGAAATCTCTCCTTCAGCCCGACCATAGCTAGCTAGTGAAACTGCAACTCTGCTCTGCTTGCAGTACCAGCATTATTCATCATTGATAAAGCCCAACACCTACATCCTCCACACACACACACACACACACACACACACACACTGAATAAGAGGTGACACACTCCGGTTGATATGAGCACATGTAAATGTTGAAATCACAATGAAATGATGTTCTGATTTTTGAGAAAAAGCTTGTCAGTGGGAGAAAGTAGAAGCAGAAGTTAATCACCTGCCAGTTTACATCACCACATCACTGCGCTTTCCTTCCCATTCTTCCACTCATTCCACGCTTCCTCAGCAAGATCTCATTTTTTTTTCTTTCCAATGTGCTGCAGTGCACGTTTTTGTGTGTGCGTGAATGTATGTGCATTTCCACATACATGGTTGAACCAAGGATCCAATAACCTCTTGGCTACCACTGTGGAGCTGCGCGCCTGCATCTCCGGCTCTTCCTCCCTCCTCTCCCCCCAGCGCTGGCCCCTGCGCCTCCCAAACAAAGCCGGGGGCAGCGGGAGTGGGCGGGTAATTGCTTGTCGATTATTTATGTGGCGCGGGGAGAGGCGGGGGATCGATAATGGGCCGGCGGTGCGGCAGCAGGGGGGGAGGGTGTATGTGTGTGTGCGAGACAGAGAAGGGGGTGGTGAGGGGTAGGGGTGGGGATATAAGCAGGAAGCAGAGCGGCCAGGCGCTGTGTGGTGCAGCTCTGGGAGGCTGTGGGGGTGTATACATATTGTGTGTGTGTGTGCGTGTGTTAAAGCAAGGAGGGGGTGCTGATTGTTCGCGTGTGTTTGTTTGTTCCATTTTTCAAGCTGGCGGTCTGCATGCGTGCTCATCTATGTGGATTGAATTTGGGTTTGTTTGTGTGAATATGTCTGCTAATTTGTGTGTGTTTGTGAGAGGCCAGTAGTGCAGTGTGAATGCAGTCAGTGAGCCGCGGCTGTTCTCCGACAGCACACAGAGTAATTAGCCACACAGGACCAGGGTGAGTTAACTAGGCCTCACCCTCCCTTCCTCCATCTATCCATCCATCTCTACCTCACTCCGTCCCTCTCTGCCTCTACTTTAACCCTTTCAGACTCAGTATGTTTTTGAGTGAATGAAAAGGAGGGGTTTATTAGGAAAATTTGTTTAAGTGCCCTTTCCATCACTACCATTGTCCAAATGAGAGAATGAAAAAAGAAAAAGGAAATGGACAAAGAGTGGTGCAGAACCTGTATGATGTTTCCCCTGTACATATTCACAATCCTTGTGGATACATCTTCTTCATACTTCTTTTGGTTTCCTTTACAGTTTGGTCCAGGGCCCTTACTTCCTATTTAGGGAAAACTTAATGCTACAGCATCAACTATATTTTTAGACAACAGTGTGCTTTGTGGCAACAGTTTGTTGTTTCAACATCAACAACAGCACCCCATAGAAAAATGATTTTTTCAATTTGGTGTGGAGGAACTTGAATGGCCTGCATAGTGTCCTGGCCCCATCCAACACCTTTGGGATGAACTGAATTGTAGATTATATGCCAAGCCTTGTCGCCCATCACCACAGGTTCACTGTTTGCAAAACGTATGTAGTGCAGATCTTTTTACTGGCTACATCTTTAGTTTTGAAAGTTAACATCTGCATGCATACATATATATATATATATATATATATATATAGACACTTCATGAAACATTCTGTGAAAGAAATGGCTGAGCGCACCTAGCATAGGAATATGAATATAAGACCTGCCTATTTTTGTTTGTAAAGCAGATCTGCATGTCACATATACGCACCACTTACGTGCTGATTTCACGCCTGATATGGCCAATTTCATTGATTATAGTGATGCAGCACAGCCAATTGTCTGCATACCATTGAGGCCCAGGCTTTAATGTAACCTGGGCATGTATGGCTGAATGGAAGCAGATCCCTGCTGACAGGTAACAAAGTCTTGTGGAAAACCTCTGCAGAAGAGTATATATACACACATATTATTGTCCATAGGTTTAATATGACATGTTCAACAATCTCACATGGGTGTAATATCCACATACTTTTGTCTATGTAGTGGATGTGTGTGTCTTAGGGCCAAGCTGTACCCATCCCCAAAAATATACAGAAACTGCAAAAAAAAAGAGAGAGGGAGGAAATTAAGAAGAGGAAGAGAAGAGAGTAGAATGAGTGCAAAGTGAAGAGAAAATTAAAATCTAGATAATTGGTGGGTAAAAGCAAAAAACTGAGACAGAATGAAAAGCCGAGGCTGAGAATGTGAGTAAGCATGGAAGCCCCCCACCCCCTCTCTAACTCTCTCCGTGGCTCACCTTTCCATCGACCCCTCATCATTGATTATCTGGGGCCCATTAGGGCCCATTGTTAAAAACAAATCATTAGGGCCGCTCGATGGGCTTAGAGCCTGGCGCTCCATTTGTCTGGCCTTAAATGGCACTAAGCTCACCAAGCATCTGCAAGGCAAATAGGAGAGGGATGGAGAAAAGCAAAGAGAAAAGGGGGAGAGAGAGGAAGTGGAAAACATGGGAGATTAAAATGGGGATGAAGAGAAGGAAGCAAAAACAGAAGAAGAGAGGAGATGGCGAGAGGACGAAGTGACGGAGAGAGAGTGAGATAAGGGGAGGGAGGGAGCGAGCAAGAGAGAGAGAGGGAGAACGAGCGTGGAGGGAGCCTCATCCATTTTAATGAGCTTCCTGTGTAAATGTGTTCCTGCGGAGAAGGAGCCGAAGGCGGCCGCGCGGCGCTCCTAATCCCCCCACGCTCCCGTCATTAAGGGCAGCCCTGTCTCACACACACACACACACACACACACACACACACACACACACACTCTCTCACACACACACACACACACACACACACACGACTGCTGCGGGACGGGACCGCTGTCGCCACTCTGACAGGTCGTCACACACCAGTGAATTCCCCAGGAGCCCCTAGCCTCACTGCAGGGTGGGAGAGAGAGAGAGAGCGAGCAGCATCCAGTGATATAGTTTTGCGTGATTATGAGCCCACCTTGCATTTGTGAATCTGCCTATTTTCACTCTCATGCTAAAACTAGGTGACTGTTTTTTTCTCGTCTTTTTATAGCATGTTAGTGGTTTGCCAACAAAATGCACAGATAGGGCAAAAAGTAAACCACACACACACACACACACACACACACACACACACACACACACAGCCCCAGAGCAAAACGACTAATGTCTGCCACTCCTCCCTTAAAATTGCCTCCTATAAAAGGAGGAAGAGAGGGAGAGATGGAGGAAGGGAGTGTCAGACACACTCTTTCTCCCCTTCTCTCTCTCTCTTTCTCTGCGTCTCTCTCACTCCCCGTGATTAGGCCTAATTATGGTGGCGCAGACGCCTGGCAGCCCCAGTCATGCAGCTTTAATTGACCGTTATTCATCTGCGGGCTAACGCTAGGCAAGGGTAGGCGGTGCAAGGAGAGGAAAGAAAGGGGGGAAATATCAGAAAGGGCGGTGGGGAGGGGGGGTGATGGGAGTTTGGCATACGGGAGCTATGGCGGGGGTGGATGGGAGTTTTGCGGGCGCCTTAGCATAGCCTAGTGGAACTGCGTGTCGCAAGGCTAATTGCTAGCCCCGAGGGATTAGGCCAGGTGATTACACACTGGGCGGTGTAATTACATAAGCAGCGGCTAGCGGGGCCCCGGCTCGCGGCTCCGGGGTCACGCGCCGTAGCCCTCACCCAAGATTAATTGGAGCTGCCACTGGAGTGCGAGGCACTGCCGGAGAGAGCGGTTATACGATTAGCATTAACATTTCAGCGGCGGAGGCGATCGATGAATGGTTTTCACCCCCCCCCCCCCCCCCCCCCACACACACACACACACACCATCACCCTCTCAGTACTGGCTCCAACCCCCCCATCTCATCTCCCCGCTCTTGTATGTGTGCCCTCCCTCCTTGCACTCCCTCCCTCCCTCTCCTTCTCCCTCACCGTTTAGTGAGGCGGGAGACATGCAGGCGCTAGCTAATTTGAACACAGTTGCAAAACAATATTTGCGGTTTCATGCGTCCCAGTGTTGGTTTTGATTTTGTTGTTTTCCTCAGCTTGTTTCCCATGTATGCTTTTGTGCGGCGGCAGTCACACACAGCTGAGCTCTGATTGGTGTGATAGCAGCGGCTCAGGAGGAGAGGAACGACAGACAGGAAAAAGAAAAGAAGTGTGGGCAGCTACATGGAGAGCTCAGGAAAGGCCCTGGAAACAGCTGTGCTTCTAGACACAGAGCGGACGGAGGGCATCATAATCCAGACTTTCAAAGGGTCAAGGTGCAGATGCCTTACTCTTCTGACACCTTTTTATCTGCTTCCTCAAAACCATGTCCCTGTACCCATGAAGATGTGCACAAATCTGAGAGAAAGGAAGAGAATGAAAGAAAGGATTACAGGGACAAAAGAGATAGAGAAATTGAAAGAAATACAAAGAGGATGAGTGCAGTGATGAAGAGGGGGAGAGAAACATATGTAGAGGTTGAAGGAAATAAAAGTGGAGGAAAATAAAAGAGTAAACAAGACAGATTTTCAGAGATCATAGAGAAGTAGCGAGAACAGACAAAAGATGGTTAAGACAGAACAAGAGACGGAGAGAGGGAGAAAGGTGAGAGGCGCCTTCCCCCTCGAAGAGGACAAAAGACGAAGCCAATAATGGAGAGGCCTTTTCAGAAGCAGAGGTTGCAGGACGCTCCATCTTTTCACCGGTTTCAATGCAGCCGAGAGAGTGAGAGGGAGAGAGGGAGGGAAACGGAGAGGAGGGCGTAAAAAAGGGAGAGAAGAGAAGGGATGAGTGTTAATTAGAAGGTCCTTCAGCCCGTGGCCCCGGTCAAGACGCAGGGGCCGCCCCAGCTGTCGGAGCATGACACACTGGCATTGTGCATTCAGCCCTCATTATGTGTGTGGGTCTAGAGTTGTGTGTATATGTGTGCGTTTCTGAGTATATATCGTGTGTGTATGTGTAAGGCGGCAGGGGAAGGAAAGGCTGCAGTCCAGGGTACAGCAATGGCCAGCGGCGCTTGCTGCGGCGTGACAAGACTGATGAGGCACTGGGGCGACACAGGGGCCTCTGGAGCTCCACTGATAAAAATACACCGCATACATTGGTGTGGCAGCATGCACACACGCACCAAGATGAGGCTATGAGATGTACTTAAAACTGTCCTTTTAATGTAGGGAGTCACACATTATACATCCCTCTATGCTTAATGCTTTTGTCATTTTAAATAATCCTGTGAAATCCAAAATGAACTGGTCTTTTTCATATTTGTGTCCACAGAGAACTGTCCCACCCTCCGCCTCTACTGTCCCCCCCAACTGCCCCTCACATCGCCTTAGGACCTCACCTGCGGCCTCCTTTCTTGGGCATGCCCTCCGCTCTTTGCCAGGCCCCTGGTGAGTCATAAATCATGCTAAAGATAATAATTATTCATGGTACCAATGAGGGTGCATGGCCTGTACTCGTAAATATATATATATATATATATATATATATATATATATATTTATGTTAAGATTTACTTTGCAGTAAACAGAGAAAGCATTTTTATTGTTTTCTTGCTGAATACCTTTTGGTAACATTTAAACCAGTTTTCTCATATTTGTATTTCTCCCCCACTGTAACATTTTGGAGTTTGCATGTGAATCATTTAAGTTTGCTTACTGGTATGTTTTTTTTTTTGCTGTTTCTATCACAGGTTATGGTTTCCTCCAACCAGCTCAGGCTGAGCTCTTTGCTCGGCAACAGGAGATGCTGAGGAAGCAGAATCTGGCCAGGTGTGTGTGTGTGTGTGTTGTAATATTACAGTATGTGACAATAGTGTAATTATGCCAGCCATGTATAATGGTAAATAATAATGACTAAAATCTCATAGGGACAATTCACCCCAAAATAAAAAAAAAGATTTTTCCTCTTACCTGTAGTTCTCTTTATCAATCTAGATTGTTTAAGTATAAGTTACCCCAACCTTGTTTTGAACAGTTTCATGTGGGAACTATATGTTTTCTAGCCAGTTCCTACAAGAAACTGGATTAGCTTGAGGAAACCTGTCATGATTTTTATTATATTCAAGCAAGGCAGACAACTCAACGGCCAATATCTCCAACACTTGGGAATTTACACCAAAACAATCTTAACTGATAAATACAACAGGTAAAAGGAAAAATATGCTTTTTTGATTTGGAGGTGAACTGGCCCTTTAAGTTTTGTGGCATTAGTTTATTGTAACATGGAGGCAAAGAATATCTTCAAAGTTGGAAGGTTTATTTGGAGAGGGCAAACCTGTGGACCCAGTCATATGTTTTTAGTATATACCCACAAGCAGTGTTGTAAAAATGAAATCCTGTTACATTTTAATCATTTGGCCTGTACATTTAAGTCTGTGTGTGTTTCACTGCTTTAGACTTGAGATGTCGGCGGAGCTGCTGAGACAAAAAGAGTTAGAAAGTCTCCATCAGCGACAGCAGCAGCAGCAGCGTCTCCTGGGCTCCGACCCTTTGGGAGTTCTACCTCCTGGCCTGCCCCCAGACCATCCAGCCCTGCGGAGCCTCCACGACATCCCAGAGGGCCATCCTCTCCGTGAGGAACTGGCCCGCCGTTCAAATGCAATGCTGGTGCTTCGCCATGGGGCCGCCACACCCCTCCTAACCCTCAACCACCACCAGCATCAACAACCAGGGCCCCCCTCCACACCCAAAGACACCCAGGCACAGAGATCCACCGCTGGGCCAGATACTGAATCCAGGAAGGCCCCCCGCCGGGGCCCCCATGCACAGCTCAATGCTGGGGATCACACAGGAGGAAGAGAGGACAGAGGAAGGGAGGGACACAGGGAGGTGCAGGATGAGGAGATGAAGGACTCGGACAGTGAGACAGAGATGTGCGAGGAGAGGCAGGACAGCATCGGTGCCAAGTCCAGCAGTAAACCCAGGGATAGGGAGAGAGACGGGGGTAAAGAGACTGGCAGCAAGGGACTGTGTGACAGTGCCAAGGAGACTGGAGAGAGCTCAGGCAGGTTGAGTGCCCCTTGTAGTTCAGCAGGTACAGAGTCACCCAGTCGCCACCTCTTCACCCCTGGACTGGGCAAGGCTGATGTCAAGTACCACCTGCCACCTGGGTTCATGCCACCACTGCCTGCTCTTCACGCCCAGTCACTGCCCTTTGGTTTCCCTTACGCCAACCCCTACTTTCACACGGGTGAGAGACTCAGCCACACACACATAACACACACAGCTGACATGTGAAACCCATTAGCGTCACTCTTTGTGTGCGTGTCTCCAGTGTGGAGACCTCTCCCTGTTAGGGGGCCCTGCCTCTGACCCCGGTGTGACCCTTGTGCACGCCACCAGCAGCACAGCCACGTCGGCAGACAGGAAGGAGGAGAGGGTCGTTTGTTCACAGTCATAAGAAAACTAACTTTATCTCATCATTGTACCAATTCCCACTAAAAGCAGCTTAACGTTAGAAGACTGAAACCCAGTCGGAACAATTCATTGATTTATCCCCAAATCTCAACAGAAAGTTATTTTAAATGTTTGCGTCACAACTACTGTCACATAGAATGTGAATATTACTCAGTGGTAAGTAGCTGAGGGTTATGAGTTGCACCTTTACTTATAAGGAGTATGAAACACGGAGGCTCTGGAGTTCAAACCAAGACTATAGTCTATTTCTTCCCCCCGCCTTGACAGGCACCGCAAACCAGATCCACTTGTTCCATTCCTACCTTTCACAATAAAAGCTCTAGACATATCCACTGCGTAAACAAAGATAACTCAAACTCACTCAGAGAATTTTGCTAAAAGGAAACTCGTCTTTTCTAAACCTGCAACAAATTCTCATCACAAAAATAACCATTACTACTTAGATTAGGGACCAATTCCACCTGACTGTCTCATTTGTTTGTTAAATTAGTGTTTCTTCTCAAACTCATCATCATGACTAAACTTTACAAAACTACAAAATTAGCTGTCTTTAAAAAAATGTTGACAGTACACTTTAAAGTGTCTCTAAGCTTGCATTTTTCAGGCTGTGCATCACTATAAAATGGCAGCATGATCCTCAGTCTTAATAGCAACTTTGTACCCGTGGCTTGTATTGACACATCATTTACACCCACTGCTGCTCTTTCAGGCTCTGTGGGAGGTCTTTTCATGGATGGGGAGGACTCAGCCACAGCAAACCCTGTGGAGGACATCAGCAAGTGGAGTGTGGAGGACGTGTGTGGCTTCATAAGCAGCCTGGCCGGATGTGCTGAATACACACAGGTGAGGACATGGGGAGACGGAGGAGAGAGAGAGAGAGGCCAGGGGCAGGCTGACTACTAACCATAGAAGAAAAACAGTGACCAAGATGCATTACATACTGCAACACTACTGTAGTTCTTCTTCATCTCATCATATTTAGGTAGAAGCACAGTTTGTTTCTGGTTTACTGTGAATATGTGTGAATGCATGAATGGTCATGTTTACAGTTGCAGCCATATTTGTGGGCTCTGTGTGAATGAGGGTACGGGTGCATGTTCACCTGTAGCCTGTGTGTGAATGAAATGTGTATTTGTGTGTAGTCATATATTCCAAAACGAAATATCCACAATTTTAGAAAAGTGAACCAATCCTACCTTAATTTATAGCCATCTTTAACACAATATTTTTAAAAAAGGGATTGTTTTTTCCAAATGTATTCAAATAATACTCACATGGGCTCACTGTAACAGATGATAAAATCCTCAGTCCTTTTTCTGTGTAAAAATGATTTGTAAAGTTCAGCTGAAGCTAATGAGGCTTCAACTCTCTGCGTCAGCCTTATCAAGTGGTATCGCCTTTTAAAATAGTCTTTCAAGTATGAAATCCCCCCTTATTAGCTTCAGATGAGCTTTAGAGATGCATGGGGCAAGGCTGTGGAATTTGTCCCTCTCATCTCGTACACTGAAGTCACGCTGGTAACAGATTTGTTCACGGCCAGTATTGACTGGAGGAATGTTTCTAGAGAGCCAGATAACACTGTACATGTACATATGGGCATGTGAATATTCTTTAAAGAGACAGCTGGGAATCTAAACACTTCTTTTAAGAGATGACATGTTGCGTAAAGGGAAAGTTCAGATTTTTTCAAGTGAGGTTGTGAAATCAATCATCAGTTTAAATGAAAGCTATATTTCAAATATTTTCAACGCTTTACTTTGCCATCAGACAGCCCTTTATGACAGGGAACTGAAGCCATTGCCTATGCTCTCTACAAAGCCACCAGACTCCTTTGACAAAAACAGTAATTTAGCATAAACGGAGGGAGCGTGACTTTGTTATCTGGTCAGGACTCCATTACTCCACTATAGGTTTACATAGTAAATAATTGTTTACTGCTATATTATAATACATCCTGGATGTCGTGTACTGTTGCTTTACAGGGTTAGTTTGTATTTAGCAAAGTCACACAATAACAGCTCTCGTGTTCGGAGGTAACATTACAGTTTTTCAATGGAGTCTGGTGGCGAAGAGAGCATAGATGAATATAACAGCATCTGATGGCACGGTAAAGCCGTGAAAATATTAAAAATATATCAATTTAAGTGTGTGCTATCGGAGGTAATGCACTCACTATGGACATGCACCTCATAACACCCAACAAAATCGTAACTATCCCTTTAAGAGGTAACCTGTAGTTTAAGACCCTATTAGATATAATTTTTTTCACAGCTGCATCCCCCATTTTGTTAAAATGTTGATTAATAATCTTGAGCTATTCCCCCCTCTTAAAATGGGTATGTAACATTTTGGAATAGTCACTGTTTTGTAGGTTGTGTGAATGAATATGTAAGTTTGTGTCGAGTGTGTGTGTCGAGTGTGTGTATATGTCGGGGCTGTGGCTGAAGCGGCTGTGTCTCTGCCAGGTGTTTCGGGAGCAGGCCATTGATGGAGAGACATTACCGCTGCTCACTGAGGAGCACCTGCTCAACACCATGGGACTAAAGCTGGGGCCTGCGCTCAAGATCCGCTCACAGGTACACACACCACAGACGTGTTTGTGTGTGATCGAGTGGACTTGTGTGTTTGAATGTGTGTTTCTGTCCATCGGCCCAAAACAAACTGCTAGCGTAGCATAGATGAATACCTTAAAGTAGCCAGCCCCACAGACTGCAGCCTCTTCTTCTCTCTCTCTCTCTCTCTCTCTATTTAAAATAAAGTATTCAGCTTTAGTCCATTATACAATTTATACAACAGGGTGTACTGACAATTATATGGTCTCCTCTCGTCTCCTCAGGTGGCCCGGCGCGTTGGCCGGCTTTTCTACATGACTGGATTCCCGCTGGCGTTCCCGTTTCCGCCTTCTGCTGCACTGCGCCCCCCAGAACGTGATCGAGACCCCCTGACCACGTCATCTGACACTCCCCTGCCTCTATCTCTGTCCCTGCCCCACAGACCCACCTCCACCAGCAGCAGCTCCTCTCCGTACAGCGGCCCCACCCCAGGCTGCTCCTCCCCCAAGCAGGAAAATGGTAACAGCTCCACAGTAGTGGGAAGATACGAGGCCAAAACTCCTTCGTAGGAGAGGACAGACAGGGGTGAGGAGGGCAGACCTGCATCAAACTAAACCTGGCACAGAGAGATTGACTCCCGGGCCCTATCTGCCTGACATGCCCCACCTTGGGACCTTTATGCTGAATTTTAGGGGAAAACAATGGACTGTAATAAAGGATAACTGGACCGTATCTGACAAACCAACCCTCCTCTGCAGTGGCTGTGGCCGAGCAGAATCCAAACAAACTGGGTTGGAAGGGAGACACGTGAAGCGACAGAGGAACAGAGAATGAGAAAAAAAAGAGGAAAAGGAGACAGCTGGTCACAGACAGCCTGCCAAAAAAGGGAGCGAAGCCTTGCCACAAATGCGACATTCTTGCAAGTCAGACAGTCAGACGCTAGCGGAAACTCTTCCTTCCTTCCTGAGCTGGAGGAAGCTCTGCTCACTCACTTTCTTTCTCTTGTCTCCGTCTCTCTGACTGCTTTCACCACAAGCCCTGCAGAACCCAGGAATTAAAAAGAGACGCCGCTCCCCTTTTTTCCCCTCCTCCTCCTTTGCCTGTTTCCCGAGGCCAAACAGCAGCGTGGAGCAGTCTTTTTAGAGGCTGGAGTTGAAGCATATGCTGACAGCACCAGATCTGACCAGCTCCCTCTTATCACTGCAACTATGCATTCCACTGTCCCGATACCAAAGATGACCGGATGTGTGGAATTGAAACCACGTCTCACAACGTGTCTGCTTCTTTTTGCATTAACGCTCTCAGAAAAAGACTGGTCCAACAGGGAAATGGTAGGCTAGTGCCTGACACAGGTAGAGCGGTCATTCACGGACATATAAACGATTACTAAGTTGGTGAAATGGAGAAACTTCAATGGCAAGTTACGCCATTGTATGCTCGTGTTGACTACTGTGGGAGGTAGGAAAAACATGCAAAATTGTATAGAATCATGCTTAAGATGAAAATATCCTGAAGGTTACATACGTGGTACTTTTACTTTTTGTTAAATGTAGTTGCACGAATAACGTTTTCTTTACTAAAGAAAAATGTGACTTGCTGAACTTTGGTGGTACTTTTGTTCATATTCTTTTGTTCTGCCATTTAAAAAAAAAGTGTAATGTTAAAAGACGCTCCAATCTTGAATGCTACTTCAGCATATAAATATGAGGAAAAAAAGTATTTATAGGACTTTTGATGTAGTAGATAAAGCAGATTATGATATGTATTATAATTAGCCCTTAAGATGGATTCCAAAGATACTTCTTCTTTGTTTTCTCTTGGTTGCAGGGAAAAGAAAGGCACAAAGCTCTTAATGCAAATGAATTTGTTATGGATTTTATTTTAAAACTACACAAGCAATGAATTTAAAAAATCTAGATTCTAGAGTCTCTAGATTTCCCTTCAAAAGTTTTGTCTTCATCCTATTTTTCTATTCACCACACAGGTGAAATAAATCCTACAGAAATCTGCTCTGCCTTCTCTCGTGTTTGTGTGCTTGCGTCAGATAACGTATACACGCCATTTCCTCCTCAGGTGTTTGTGGTTCTTCTGTAAAAGCGTGCAGGAGGGAGTATGTGGTCTCCTGATGTGTGTGCGTGTGAAGGGGTGGTGGCCCATTGGGGGGTACAGAGGTCAGGTCAACACCAGCTGTCAGAGTGTGAGGTTCAGCCGCAGGCCAAGGCCTCCTCTGCCTGTGGGGATAAATCTGACCCTCCTCATCCACCCACACCGGACCAGCTCCACCCCCCACTCACACTTACCTTCCTCTTCAAAGAGTTTACTCTGAAGCAGTACGCTCTACACACTCTATGGGACTTCCCCTCGCTTTAGGCTGGGCCGCTGCACCGCACGATTCTGTATTCACTGAAAATGACTACAGAGGAAAAGTGACGCGACAAAAAAATGATTCTCAAATCTCCATTGTGGCACTTAAATCCACGTCAAACAACTCCTCTGCCCTGTATTGTACCACCAGTGAATGCATGCAATAATCGTTCACCCAACAAAGGCCGGAATCACCTTTAGTTTAATGGCGAAAGGTGCGGTGAAGTGGAAAAAGAAAAGGGGATAAGTTGGAGTAGGAAAGCCGTGTCTGAGCATGTGAATACACAGACAGGGAAGACAGTGGTCTGGGCGGGGGGTGGGTGAGGAGTTGGCACAGAAACAGACCAGCCTGTGTTGCTGCTCTACCACCTGGGCAGAGAGTCTTGGCACAGCATCAGACGCCACCCTGCCAGCCTGGCACAGCACTGCTGCCTCAGGGCTCAACACCCGCCTCTCTGTACCCTTCCTCTTGGCCGGCCCATCCTGGCTCGGCCCGGCTCACAGCTCTCTCCAAATAGCCCGTCCTTACAAAGCCTGAGGCTGCCTACAGGTGTGCACATGTACTGAGGACACAAATGACTCGTTTCAGGTGCACTCAACATGCACGTACAGGCTTCAATTAATTAGCATTATGGGAAGAAGGAAAAAATCAAGGAAAACGATCTGGATTCTTTGAGTTTTTTTCTTTTACAATTTCAATGCTTAATAAAATTACATCTTCAACATGTTTGTACTGTACAGGTGAAGTAATACAAAGGCAAAGAAAATAGCGAAAAACAGTCCAATATTATTCTAAATATAGATGGCTGATAATTTGGAAGCATTAAACTCTCCCGGGTGAGCTTGAGTGTGTGAACCTCAGTCATCATCAGACAGCTCCAGGTCCTCCACCACATCCTCGTCTCCTTCTGCCAGCTTTATCAGAGCAGAGGACGAAATCGGCTGAGGAGCCTTGGAGTTCTTTTCATCCCCGTCGTCTTCATCATCTAGAATACACACAGGAAGCACTTTAGAAAAGTTACAGTTACACTTTGATAATCTGTGCACATAAATTATTTTTGATGCACCAGCATCTAAGTGTTAATTAATTTGCAGTATTTTTAACAATTATAGGTTCTCATCTTAACTGTATTTCATCATATCGCCATTCATTATTTGTTTATATACCAACCTCTACCAATGGGTCATATATTAACACAACTACATTCTATACAGTCATGGAAAATAATATTAGACCCTTGTTTTCTTCAATTTCTTGTTAATTTTAATCTCTGGTACAACTAAATCATTATCAAGAAAACCATGGGAAATGGCTGGATACCAGCTCTTAAACTCTTTTCAGCTTTGTTTGTTCTTATCATTATATTTATCCAAATAACTGTACCTTTAGTTGTACCAGGCATTCAGAATGAACAAGAAACTGAAGAAAACAAGGGTGGTCTAATATTTTTTCCATGACTGTATATATATTACCATTTGTTATATTATTGTATATTGCTCATAAATGTTAAATAAGGAGGTGGTGAAATTAAAATGTTACAGAATAACTGAATATATCTCTTCAAAAAAAATGAGGTAGGTTACCACATTTATTTCATTCCATTGACTTTTTCCCTCGACACACTTTTATTCAAACTGCTTTGATGCTCCACTGGATGTTGAGCAAAATGATTACACTTTAAGTTAGGCTGGACTGATCTTTGTGGATATATTTAATGTTTCGGCAGTTAAAACAGTTTAATTTTCATTTGACATTTCTTTAACAGGATAGTGGATTGTTTCTATTCTGTCAAGTTGTACATTAATATTTAATCGGAGGTTAGGTTTCTGTATTTCTGCAAAGGTTATTAATTAATCACTAAGTTTATAAAACATGAAATGAAATAAAAAATATTAAAGTTTGTCCGACTAAACAGACCAAAACTAAAAAGATATTAAAAAATACATTATTTACAATAATCCACCTTAGAAAAACAGGAAATTGTCAGATTTGAGAAGCTAAAATCAGGGAATATTTAGCAGACATCACTAATAATTTTCTGTTAATATAAAATGGCTGTTAAAAGACCATTATGATTGCAAGTCCCAGAATTTCTTGCAAAGTAAATAAATGTATTAATGCACATGTATGTCACACTAAGAGTGGACTTTGTTGGTGCTCCAGATTTCTGGTAGCTTTTTAACGACAGCTTTGTTTTTCCGACTTTCTATGCAACCCCACTGCCTTTATAGCCAAAGTTCATACTTGAGTGTTTTGTGATTTCAAACAGGCTTCACCCAAAAACTGAATGTGCTGTTCTCAAGCCAGATCGTATTCAACTTGCTCTTAGTCATATAAGAGTACTGTAACATTAACAGTAACAATTTACCACTAGAAGGGGCTATTTTATTGACGATAAATCAATAAATATTGACGGGCTCCACAGTTTGCATTAGTTGTTGTTGGTTCCATATTGGTTTTGTTCAAGTATGACAAGTTTTTCCCCAAAACACATTTAAAAAAAGACTGAACTTGATAAAAATAACTTGTCAAATGATATTTAAGACACTTTAAGGCCTAAAATTCTCAATGATGGATTTTAGACTTTTAGACTAAGGGCGCATGTACAAAAATTAAATGTTTTACTCATAATGTCTGCCATCCTTATAAATAATGACTCTGTATATAAATGCACTGATGATATAAGTTAAAGCAGTCTCTTCTGAATTCTAAATGAATAAATAAAGAGCAAAGAGGACCTCTAAAATGTTTAAAAACTACAAATTTGTCGTGCTACCACGATGCTTTTTTTTGTGGGAAATTGACATTGCACCAACCTGAGTCTCCACCCTCCATCCCCTCGTCATTGCTCATGTCAGACAAATCTTCAAGATCATCATCATCCTCATCATCATCTGACCCACGGCGACCCTTTTTCCCTGCAGGGAGACAGTAAGAAAAACAAACATTACAATGTATTTTGTCTCCTGTTACTTTTCTTCAGACATTCTTGAGTTTGTGTTGGTGCATCGCTGACGTCTGTAGGACTTTGGAGACACCTATATGTGGGCCAGGCATCAGAGGCAGCTGGAAGTGTCTATTTCCTCCTGAGATGGAACTGAGAGTCGATTACAGACGCCGCTGCTGCACAGACACCCATGACAGTTTACTACCGGCAATTTCAGACATCTTATGCTCACGGCCTAAATATAGCAAATGGAGATAGCAGGCAGGTTCCACAGCTACCGGGATGATGGGAGAGTCAGTGTGTGTGCCAGAGAGAAGTTTGGAGTTTGTCTGAATTTGTGTTGTGGTGTACTCGGGGTGCAGCCTGCGTGTGTGTGTGTTGTCTAGCCAAAGGGACAACTGGGGTCCACAGGCTTTGAAGTTGAGGTGTGATGAGAGGCTGGGGGCGTGGAGGAGAGAGAAGCAAAATAGAGCCACTTCCTCTGTCTGACACACACACACACACACACACACACACACACACACACACACACACACACACACACACACACACACACACACACACACACACACACACACACACACACACACACACACACACACACACACACACACACACACACACACACACACACACACACACACACACACACACACACACACACACACACACACACACACAGTTAAAACATCAGGTACTTCTCTTCCAATCTAAATTGAAGACGACAAACGTACTCTCACTCTATCTGACCCTCACTTGGTGGTAGCAGACTTCAGTAGTACCTTAGAGGTTGGCCCCAAATGACCTGGAAGACTTATTACCCCCCCCCCCCCCCACACACTGACACACCACACACACACCAATCTAAATCATCAGCCCCCTCCTCTCAAACTCCCCCTCTTTCCGGGAGTGTGTGAGACCACAAAGAGCTTTGGTGAGCTGCCCGAAAGCTTTTGGCTCTTCAAGACTGGACGACAAGGTGGTGGGTGTGCATTTGTGTGCTATCATTGAGATGTGTGTGTGTGTGTGTGTGCGTGTGTCTTTGTGGGTGCACGTGTTGCGAGGACATGCGGGGGCAGCTGGTTGAAGCCCACAGAGCCAGAAAGAGAGAGCGAGAGAGCTAAAATGAAAGCGGGAAAGAGGGAGAGAGGAGTGGGAGCGGCCACCTCTGGCTGTTCCACTGGGCTGGTTTGAATTAGGAACCCCCGCTGGGATCCAAGCCTGTACTTCCTGTCGGGGGGGTTTCTGCTCGTGTGTGTGCGGGGGGGCGGGGGAACGAAAGGGAGGGAGGGGTGGACAGAGAGTGAGAGGCGGAGGCCCGCCGCTTGCCGGCAGCTGCCCATCCGTTTGTGGGGACTCTCCCGACAATGAAGTCCAGATGCATTAAAAAAGAAAAAAAAAAAAACTCCCCCTGCCGCCTACTCCTTTCCTCTGTGACCTTGCGGAGGGCTTTATTCTGCTTGGAGCGTGTCCGAGTGTAAAGCTGTAAAAAGAGAGGCTGCAGCTGGCTGTGACCTGCGGACGACCCCGAGAAGACGAGACACAGAGGAACAGCTAAAAGAAGATCAGGCTGACACTTCCTCCCCAAACTATCTGATAAGCAGAGATTTTCTCTTGAGCTTTTATTTGAAATTTAATTTTCAGTTCCTCAGAAACTGCCTCTATGGATGTTTTAATAACTCGGAGCCTTGTCGGCACGGCTTTGCAGGTAATCGGCCTCATGTGGCTGAATCTATAGGATAGTGGCTGCTGCAGAAACAGAGATGACAGCCAGAAAATCAGACTGAACTGTCATCACCTCTTTAACTTTGCTTGTGCAGTGCAGAGCAGCGGACTGTAACAAAACACAGCCCCCTAGAGGCCGAGACGTCATAGCCTACTGATCCACGAGTAAAACTCCTGAGCGGCCCGACTGCACCGGCTGGATCCAAAAGTGCCGAGGGCTGTTCAAATTCATCCGGTCCACATGTGGCCTCAAGTGGACTTTCTGTAGACTTCCAGAGAGTCCGCTTCGGGTGCAGACTTCATTCATGTGATTGCCCACAATTCATTGCAATTCAGACGTGACTATGGATGGGCATTCCAAGCTAAAAATACTATTCTAGATTTTCTGGTAACTATTAGGTGATTATTCAAACAAAATACATCTATCTTTTTCTCAGCTCTATCAGACAGTGACAGAGAGAATAAAACGGGGAAGGACAGGAAGACATGTGGTTAAGCGACTATGTGCCAGATATGGACTCAGCCTGAGTGGTATGCACGTTACCAGTGAGCCACCACGGAAAAATAAACATGACGTTTAATGTCACGTAATCTGCTTGTGAGAGACTAACTTTCTTTTGGCCACAAACCAAAATCCTGTGTCGAAAAAACAAGTGCTTTGGTGTGATTGTATCCCGTTCAGAAGCGCAGTAATCCAGCCTCGAAATGCAGCGTCTTTTTGGAGGTTTTATAAAGTCATTCCGCATTGATGCATCAGATCTGATTATTATTCTTGTTTCTGTGTTGAAAAACCGGGTGGCAGCTTGAAACAGTAAGTTTCGCAATCAGGCTAACAGCTAAAATCTCTAAAAAGTTGTGCGAAAAAAGGCAAAACTATATGTTCCACTCAGACAAGATAATAGTCACATAAACTATATGATTTTTTTTTGTTAATCATTTAGTCATCGCCCATACCTACAGTCATGAAAAAAAAGATCAGACCACCCTTGTTTTCTTCAGTTTCTTGTTCATTCTAATGCCTGGTACAACGAACGGTACATTTGTTTGGACAAATACAATGATAACAACAAAAATAGCGCAGAAGAGTTTTATTTAAGAGCTGATCGAGACATTTTCCATGGTTTTCTTGATAATGATTTTGGTTATTATCAAGAAAACCATAGAAAATGTCTAGATATCAGCTCTTCAATTAAACTCTTATGAGCTATTTGAAGAAACTTGAAGAAAACAAATGTGGTCTAATCATTTTTCCATGACCGTAGATGCGATGTGATTTTTCCAGTTGCAAACTGAAAAAAATGAAGCGCACATTAAAACATAATTTGAATCATGTCGAAAATAATATTCAATCTCTTCATGATGCAGAATTATGTAGAAGCTATCAGCTGCTTTTATAGCCTTGAAGTAGTCTATAGTCCGCAGGAGTGGACATTTGGATTCAGTCAATGTGCAAGTGAGTGAATGTGAGAGTCGACTTGCCTTTGATTGTGAGTTTTCCATCATCTTCATCTTCGTCGCTGTCGGACTCAAACAGATCCTTGAACTCCTTCTTGTCCTCTACCTTCTTCTCCTGAAGCTTCTTCCGTTTGATCTCAGGCAGGTCCAGATCCTCCATCTTTACAGAGCACAAATACAGCAGCATAAATAACACACAAACCTGCTTTCATTGCGTTCATAACAATCATAAAATAAGTGCTCTGCCAGTAAAATGTTCCACGACGTAGCATGACTGTTTCATGATTTATGAAACAGAGCAACTCTTGTGGGTAACAGTGACATCGGTAAGAAGTGATTCATGATGACTAAGTGGGATGTTGGTGCTTTTTAAGTTACCCTGTCTTTGCCGGAGATCTCCAGCTGGATCTCCTTCTCCCTCAGCTTCTTCCACTGGCTGTAATACCTGCTGAGGGGAGTCCCCTCCTGCTGGATCTGCTTCTCCCAGGCCGCCTGACAAAAGGACAGGGTGGTTAAACTTTTGTTGGAGTACATATATATACAGGTCTGGGTGGGTTTGTTTAACTGTGCCTGAGCTTTGTGATAAACACGAACCCTCAAGGTGGTAGTTATTTTTGCAGAATATGTTGAAGTGAGCCTTGCAACAGTTTTATTCAGTAATCAGATTGGATCAAATCTTGAAAATGGTTGGTTAAAAAACAAAACATAATCCAGTTTTGATCCAGGTCAAACCGTCAGTACATGTTGTTCAAAATGTTTCATTATGATTGGGATATGTTTAGGTACAAAATGTCATAAAACTTTTAAATTGGTCAAATAATTATACATACACATCTACAGTCATGGAAAAAAGTATTAAACCACTTTTTTTCTTAAATTTATTGTTCATTTTAATGCCTGGTACAACTAAAGGTACATTGATTTGGACATGATAACAACAAGGCAATTGAAGAAACCAAGGGTGCTATAATACTTTTTATTCTTATATGATTATTATTATATTCTGCACTTGATTTGTTAAACTGTTAAAAGTTTTTATGCTTTTGTTTCATGTATTTTTTATTCGTTTCAATTTTTATTATTATCATTATAATTATTATTATTATAAGGTGAAGTAGATATTTGGGTTTTTGTTAAGCTTGTGCAATCAAGTAAAATTAAAAAATATATCATTTTTGTCTCATAAAAATATTTCCTGAATAAGCTATTAAAAATATGTTTAAATATATAAGATGTATAAAATGTTTAAAAATATTGAATTACAACATGTATCACTTCATATTAATAACACTGACACAATCAAAACTAATGTCCAACACTTGCATTCCCTGTTTTCTGTCTTTTAATTCAAAACTTGAAAACTTTCATTTATCACTTTCTATTAAAGCTACAGTTGGTAACTTTTATGTAAATAAGTTTGTCGTCATATTTGATTAAACTGTCACTCCATATTGACAGTAACACATGAGACAGTTAGTCTGTGAAAAAAAAATCATGTTCCTCTGCCTCCTCCTAGTGCTCCTTATTGCATTTGCAAGAAACAACAGCACCTGGATGAAAACAACCAATCAGAGACGAGTAGCTGGAACCAAGCTGCCAATCACATCACTGAGAGTCAGACGAGGCAGCTCCGATGTTACTACATTACCCATTTCTTGCCTCAAATGTTTCAAGAAACGTATTTTAGTGACTGTTTAGCTGTAAAATGAGAATGTTTTTTGGAGTTTGTGGTGATTTTTCTGCGAGGTACATGTGTACTGAAAACACCTATGATAAGGACCAATTTAAAGTATCACTGCATTACAAGTAGTGGAGTGAGAATATGGAACACCTGCAGCGATGAAATGAAATCATGCACAACAATTGTTAAGTTAAAAAGGCTTATGAAAAATGATATGCTAAAAAAGTATAGGTTGCAAACTGGATGAGGACGTTCTTGTAACTGCCTTCAGTGTTTTGTTTTCTTGTTGTTTGTTTGTTTTCTTTGCGGGAGTAATAGAAATTCTCAGATATAATTTGTTTGATATACTATGGTTGACCGATAAGAAAATAAATAAATAAATAATAATAATACATATTTATTTGACATTAAGTGGCTATATATAGAGAGAAAATTTCTTATTTGAAGTGTTGAGTATCAGGGGATAGGCCTAGATAAGTATTTTTTACTTCAGACTACTCCCTTTTTTTTCGGACCAAAATGATATAAAGAAATGCGTATTGAATATTAAGTTAACTGGTTCTTATTTCTATCTTATTACTTAGACGGGGCAGATGCATGTATATGTATAGGGCTATATATACTGTATGTGTGTAAATGTTTATATGTTTATGTACATCTGTTTAATGATGCCTATGTGAGTATGTGTATGTATATGTATATGCATCTAGCCTACGCTGTTGTAGTTTACGTTGTTTATTTTTTTCGGTTCGAAAGGAAGAATTAATAACAATGAAAAATGAAATGATTATAATGATACAGTCAGAGTGATTTCTAACAGCTGCATCCCCGGTGATATCTTTTGCCTTTTCAAATTAAAACGCATAACTGCCCGCATCCTGTGTATTATACCCGTTTGCGGTCCTATTAAGAACAACGATTTCCAGATTTTGAAAATGTTGTATCAGGTAAAAGATGGGATTTTCAAAACCAGATAATTCTGATCCAGGAAAAAGTTTTTTGAACAACTGGGCTTGGGCTCTAAATGATTTTACTACATGTGGCTTTCAATTCATTGACCAGGAGGACGAGATGGACAGACGAGACAGTGATACGAGTCAGAAGACTTGGAAAAGACAGATTGAAGGTGCCTGAAAGGGGAGACCAGCAGATCTCCTCCTGCCCCTAAAGGTCTTTGTGGATGATATTGATTAGAGCAAATCACATTATGTGACCAACAAATTCAATAGAGTGAACAGACCTCGGCCTCCTGCGCCCGTTAGCTTAACACATTTACCACAATTTGCCATACGGTTATTAAGATGGGTGACATGTGCGCACAAGAAAAGATAGGATAAGAAAATGAAACTAGAAAAAGCTACTTCTGAATTCAACCTCGACTCAGACAAACACAACAAAACATTTCCACACACGGGCAGCAGAGAGAGACACGAGACATCAGAGAGCGACCTGGATGGAGGCAGGGCATCATTAATTAGGCTAGCTCTCAGTTTGGGTGACATGTCAGCAGGGGGCGGGTGGCCAGAGGGGGGCCGTGGCCTTTTCCACAGCAGCAGCGAGGCTGTCCCCTCTCCTCCGCCCGCGGTGACACCTACCGCTTCCATGATGCCAGGGAGTGGATGCCATGGCGACAGCCTCCGCTGAGCAGAGAGCCGTGGCGACAGGAGCTGGCGCTGCCGCGGTGCCGTGCTGTCTGTCTGTTGTACTTTGTTCACACACGCACACACTCGCGTGTGTACGCACACACATTTTCTCATCAGCTAAATTACACAAAGACCATCCTCTTTAATTTCATCCCTAAACGCTCTTAAATATTAATCAGCAGTACATGTCAAGACTCTCAGCGGCAGCAAAGCCACATAAAAGCATGTTTGTGTGGACAGGTAGCATACAGAGCGAGCGAGTCAACACAGAAAACGCACTAATGGCTGCTCATTAAGGCACAGGCGCCTCTGGTTCAAAAGCCCATAAGAGCTTCCAATAACCACAGGGTCATTCTTAACCAGACTCAGAGTTTATGCAGGGAAGTGGCCTCTATTATCAGCCGCTGACTGCAGGGTTCAGCCGTCAGGACTGTTCGATGGCCCAAAGCCTCTGCTGCAACTGGAAAAGTGCCCAGAAGAGAAGTTTCTAGTAAAAGTTATCTTTGCCATGAAACTGGAACACACTGCTGTTTTTTAAGCTTCTCGAAAACATTCAGCGAGTACACCACCTACGAGTAAGTGCTGAGTGAAACAGAGAAGTAAAGCAGTGTGGAGCGGACATGACTAATCTAAATGATACAGGGAAAAAAATTAGCATCACGTTGTATTGTTGTGGAAACAACGGTTATATTTAGACAAACTCTGAGTCAAACTTGCACCAATTATTAAAGAATTCCAGTAAAGTGGATGGAGTTAGTTGATTGTTGACTGTCGTCAATTATCGCAAACATCAATCAAACCCACCACAGCAGCTGACACCATCTCACCAAAAGCTGGCAAAGTGACAACAGACAACTCCTCATTAGGTCTGATTTATGTTTTAGCAAGAAGGATTAATGGACAGACTTCCCAGCCTAATTAACTTCCAATCTGAGTAAAAAAAATATAAAATAAAATAAGGGAATCAATACTTTTTAGAGTAGAGACTGATTTATTCAAGGACTAAGATTAATTAGAAAGTAATAAAACTTTTTTTCCCCTGACCTCTTTTACTAAACTGCAGGAGGAAAAGAACGGGCAGTCACGAGCGCCAAGCGAATGCAGATACATAGGCAAGACTTTTTGTTTTAGTGTAGTTTACTAGAATAATGTTAGAGCCGAAACAGATTTCTTGTATGATATGATGTTATATGATATCTAGCCATTTTCCATGGTTTTCTTGATAATGATTTTGGTTATTATTAAGAAAACCATGGCAAATAGCTAGATATCAGCTCTTAAATTACACTCTTATGAGCTATTTTTGTTGTCATTATACTTGTCCAAACAACGCACGCCTGTATTTGTGTGTGGCATGGACAGTCGTGAAAATAAAAAAAAATTATAATGATTATGCTTTGGTGATAATTGGTAATGATTAAATTTTTCCTTTTCAATAAATTTTGACTTTGGACTTTACAACAATCTGGAGTTGCTGGAAATATTTAGATCCGGTGTAGTGTGGTTGATTTAGGACGCTGAATTTGTGTAAATGTTTCAGTTGTTTCTCTCACATAAATCACACATTATTAGAAACGTGTTGTAACTAATGAAAAGGTGCTGCCTACAGTCTTTGTCCGTGTGCTGAAGGGCCTCGACGGCGGTATGTGTAACTGCCAGCAGAAGCAGTTTTAATAAACAAATATTTTTTGTTAATTTCATAACTTCATAATAATAAATAAGTTAGTAATAAACATGTTAATACATTTAAAGAAATAATTAAATATTAAAGTTCATATTTGTAGAATTAATATTAAAAGTTATGGTATTAATGGAAGTATTGTTTGCTGCTTCTAGGAGGGTTTCTTTTTCTCTTTTTCTATGTTTATTTTTTGATCCCCTCAATGCAGCCAACGAGGTAAAGTGTTTTATATCTTTGTTGTATAATGTCATTATTACTGTTTTAATTATGTTCATGTGATAGGTGCATGCTTGCCATTGTATATTTTACTCAAGCAAGCACTTAATTCATGTATCGTGTAAATATTATTGTAATTGTTATGAGAATGTTTTGTATTTATTTGTGCTTTATGTGTTTTAATGGAGTTTTCACGGCTCAATAAACGCCCGTAAACGGAATCCATGTTGAGCTCGTCTTTACATCTCGAGGGGAGTCATAGAATGTGTGTAATATGTTCTGATTTTTGGGTTCATTCTATGAACCTAAAGATATAAGGTCTACTCATGGTCCCTGGAAAACATCTGTGCCCTCAACACCAGGCAGCAGCGGCACACAGAGCTTTGGAGAGCCGCGGATGAAAGCAGGCAGGTGGACATTTCTTAGATCTGTGCAGAGCATCGGAACAAAATCTCCGACAGCACGATAACAACAGTAGTTTCTGTGACCGCAGAAATACTTTCAAAATACAAATGTTTAAAAATATAAAAATGGCTAAATATACACAGAGCTGCTTGCAGGGCCGTAGCCCCACCTCTTGGAAAAGCCACACCCCACAGTCACAAACAATCATACGCAACCACCACTGGACTCCAATTCTATAAATAGGATCGAACTAATAACAGTGTAGCTTAATCTTCATCTGCAACGGTGCAATCTAGCCATTTTCCATGGTTTTATTGATAACCAAAATCATTATCATGAAAACCATGGAAAATGTCTAGATATCAGCTCTTAAATTAAACTCTTTTGAGCTATATTTGTTGTTATAATTATATTTGTCCAAACAAATGTTTGGACCTTTCATTGTACCAGGCATTAAAATGAACAAGAAATTGAAGAAAACAAGGGTGGTCTAATCTTTTTTTCGGTTGCTGTCAGTCTGCCGTTGGATGTGTGTTATTTTGTCTGTACTGTTGCTTCTTCGGACAGATCACTTTTGGTAAATGGTAAAATGGTAAATGGATTGCACTTATATAGCGCTTTTATCCAAATGCTTTACACTACACACTACGCTCATTCACCCGTTCACACACACATTCATACTGGTGGCAGAGGCTATCCTACACAGTGCCGGCTGCCACCATTGGCAGTTCATTCACCCTCTGATGAACACAGCATTGGGAGCAATTTGGGGTTCAGTATCTTGCTCAAGGATACTTCGACATGTAGGCTGCCATGGTCAGGGATCAACCCACCGACCTTCCGATCAGTTTACTTTTGCGGTAACATGCACAGAAACAGACCAGGTAGTCTGCATAAAGTCAGCATGTATGTGGTCAGAGGATTAATAAGGTGAACTAATAAAACAGCTTGTGGCAAATGATAATGAAATTAGTTTTCCTAGTGTAATAAATCTGTTGCTTTCAGTACTCAAAAAAGCAATAAAAGTGATGGTCATACATGACAATAGTAAATCATAAAGCATATTGTTGTGTGACCCAATAATTATTAGTCACCGAGCTGTCATTTATTTTTAACTTATTTTATAATTTTACTGCATTATGACCCACAAGATTTCATTAAATCTAGAGCTAACAATACACAGTTGATTTCCATCGGCACAAAACGGATGAATACATACAGGGTTTACACATCAGTTACAGAAAGCCTCTGCAGCCATCGATAATCACTGTCTTTGTCTATAAATCACTGTGTTGTGTCTGCTTTTGTTACCTTTTTGTTTAAATTAAAAAGTAATTACTAGGCAACAGTCACAGGTGATGTGATGGCATGTTTTTATAGCAGCTATTCATCTACAACACCGACAAGTTCTACATTTTAAACCTATTTTTTAAATTCATTACATTTTAACATGTTTTACATAACCATATTATATATTTTTATATAATACATTGTTCTTAATATTACCAAGACCCATCTTTATAATTGTGTTTTGATGGAAGAGCACCTGCCTGCATTTAATACTCATTAAGGTTCACATAACCTTAATATTAGAAAACAGAAATGGATGGAAGAGGTAAAATGAGGACTCTGTCTTGTCCTGATTTTACAGGCCGGCTTTCCAGTCTCCTCCTGCCCTCCCTCCCTCTGTCACACACACACACACACACACACACACTCACTCACTCACTCACCACAGCGGTGGCATCGGCCACTCCGAAGGCGGCCTTCTGTCTCCGTCCTGTGATGTGGCTGCTGTTCTCCTGTACCTTTTCCAGCAGCTGGCGCACCGGCTTGCAGTAATTGGCCACTTTGCATTCCTTCAGGAACGCTTTCAGCTGCAGGGACATGGAGGGGGGTGTGAGAAAGGAGGAACCTGTGTAAAAAAAAAATCATCCAGTCCGCCCAAACTGTGCGTTCAGGCACAGCGGCGGAGGGTTTGTGTTTGCATTCCCTGAGGGGCGCAGATTCAGCCTGGCAGATCCTGAATCATCTTTTCACACAGGTCTGAGACTCTGGGAATGATGTTCAGTGTCACTGCTTCCTCCATTAGTGTGTGTGTGTTTAAATGTTGCATTACCTGAATGACGGTAGGCAGGGCGAGCTCTGGGAAGCCGATGGAGCTGGCCTGAGTGTGAAAGTACTCCAGGATCAGGTCGTAGAGCTGGTCAATCAGCCCTTCCTAAAATTCAACAGAACAGCAACACTGACAAGCGATATTCATTTTTCACACAGGTGTGTCAAACTCTGTAATTTCCCCATTTGTGATTTTGTACACATCCAAGACTAAAATCTCTATGACGGCGTATAAGGCCCAGTAATTTTTTTAAGTGTCAAATCTGTGAGAAAAAAAGTAGCAGATTCAAAGTGACAAAAGGCCTACAAAAAATAGAACATTAGTTACGTACTGTTACTCCAAATTCTATGAGTATAGGCGCAGCCCTCTAAGATCTTGGCCTCACTGGCTCCATAATGGCTGAGAAAAAAGCTATTTGGGGAGCCGATTCACCGCACCGGACTCACCGCAATCTTCACTAAGGTGTCCGTGTGGTATCCCCTGCTTTCCCGGCGGTGTCTGTGGCGTATTGAGGTTCCTTGACAAATACATAACACTATTTTTCAGACTTTTTTTCTCGTAAATCTGCTACTTTTTTCTCGTAGATTTTCCACTTTTTTGTCATAAATCTGCAACTTTTTTTCTCTCGCAAATTTGCCACTTTAAATCCCCTTAATCTGCTACTTTTTTCTTGTAGATTTGTCACTTTAATCCCTCGTAAATTTGACATTTTTTTAGAAATATTACTCCCCCCCTCCAGGTCCGTATTCCCCCCCATATTTGGCCCTAATACGGCGTTGTAAATCTCTATGAGCAATTCACTTGTTACAAAAGTTCATGATCGACAGCTGAGCCCCGTTTGTTTCAGACCTCTGAATCAAAGGTATGAATAGAGAGTCGGGGAGATCTGGTGTGACCTCTGATGATTCTTTCTTCCAGGTACAGAAGAAGAGCTTAGTAGGCTTGACTAAAAATGGGAACGCACCTTCCTGCAAAGATTGTTAGCTACTTATCTGCACTAATCAAACACAGTGACAGGAAATGGGCAGAAGCATGGATGAGAACGATGCAGCTGTACAAGTTGTTGTAAGTTCACACACAGAAATAACTCTTAAATTAACATATTTTTTTGATAAAAGAGAAAAAAGTAAAATGATCCCAACCATCACGTAGGGTCAATTTCAACTGAAAAATGTGTTAGTGGGACGGTAACGCCACTCACTATTGATCGGTCAGGACAAAAGAAAATAACTCCCTCCCAAACAGAAATCAGCCATGATGTCAGACTCTGAATGAAATGAAAGGAAATGAGAATCTAACTTTGCTGTCATTATGGTTGAACCAGTGAATCAGTGTCAGAATTGTTAAACCGGTTTGATATTAAGCTGAAAACCAGACCGCTCTCCCAAATTTTGACTCAGCAGCTACTTCCGAGCAGGTAATAGAGCATGTAATGAGACTGAGGCTGCAGGCGAATGGTCAAAAACATCACCTCCCAGGTCTTTTCCGATCAACTTTACTTTGACCTTGATGAAAAACATCATGAGGTCAAGAAAAGATGTGAAGGAGAGCCATTTTCCATGGTTTTTCCTGATAATAACCAAAATCATTATCAAGAAAACATGGAAAATGGCTAGATATCACCTCTAGAACTAAACTCTTATGGGCTATTTATGTTGTTATCATTACATTTGTCCAGACAAATGTAGTTTAACCAGGCATTCAAATGAACAATAAACTGAAGAAAACAAGGGTGGTCTAATCATTTTTTCCATTACTGTATGTCATAATGACAAATGACAGTTAAGTTTAAACTGGTTTCGATTTTATGCAAACTGGTTTTAGCTCATACTCTAGCTGAAATGTGATCCAGCACCCAAATTCGGTCACCTCTGGCTTTTGAACAAAAGGGACTCACAGATTACTCTGCAGATCATGCAGTAGGAAATAACATGCCAAATCAACATGCTGGACTAAAAAAAAAAATGATTTCAAATATTTGCAGTGTAGCATGAGTAGGTAACAACCACGGCACAAACACCAAAAGATTAGGGTAAAAAAAACACAAAGTAACCGAAGCGGACCAATCCCTCCGGTGAAAACTTCAACTTAAAGTGGTACGTGTCAACTATGGATGGACCAAATATGCATTTATAGCCACACTTTACTTTAATACAGATCGATTCACATATAATTTAAAAACACCACTTGGTAGAGTGAGCGAACACAGCTCGGTAAGTCAGGTCTGCTGTGAGCCTGTCAGGCAGGGGTTCGTGGCAGTGGCCCAGGTGACAGCAGTGAGAACAGCCCTAGCGAGCGGAGTGCAGGGGATAATCCCAGAGGGCCGCACTGCAATCCTCTTGGCTGCAGGACTGAGCGTGGTGACAGAGGGCCAGTTTTAGAGCCCTGACAAGGGGCTTTCAGCGCTGCCCTCAATCCCCTTATGTACACACGCAGGCTAACACAAAGTGTAAGGAAGCGACGTGAAAATAACATTAACTAAGGCCTGAACCACTCATCTGATCAGCGGCTGCTCCTTCTCAGTGCGAGAAAGATCAGGCGGCAGCGTCACACCACCCACTCCTACCAAACTGAAGAGGAAATAATCTGTTACTTTACCTGTGGTGGATAAAGTCACTTACTTTATAGGCTTTCTCCATTAGGTTGACCTTGCTAAGCTTCAGGATGACTGCAAAGTTGATGGGTTTCTTGCTCATTCGCCCTGGTTTCTTGTTGAAGTCCACCTGCTGGAGGATCTATAAAGGAGAGGCATAAAGTGGTGATGCTGAACTCGAACCCAACTGCTCAGAAATGCTCAGTGTGAAAGACATGTGACCTCATAACTATTATGTTTATTATCTTCATTATTATTGTTATTATTATTATAATTGCAGTTAATAATTTGACTAATTCAAAATAAATTAACAGATAACACAGGGATGAGGTGTGGTGCAACGGTCTGAAAATTAAAGTTAATTTGTCACTTTTTAATTCAATTGATTTACAGATGTGTAGGCCTGTCACAATAATTACTATATCTTTTCAACATTTCAATTCCAATGTTTAATATTCTTGAGATTTAAAAATTCATTGTTGTGGAAAAGGATGTACTTATTATGCTCCGATATCGTTATAAAACTAAATCGACGATACCAATGTTTATCGTGATACTTCCTGGGAAAATATATCGTCCTAAAAACCGTGTTATCGTGACAGGGGTACTGGTGTGTTTGCTGAGCAGCATTCAGAAGGGTTGTACAAACCATAAAATAAACGTCAAGCAAAAAGTTATTGCTTGATGGCTGTGTGGTTCAGCTATCTGAGGCTCATGCTAACACCAACGTAGCATCTTAAATAGAGGCCGTGGCTAGGTTAAATCAGTTATCTCAGACTGTTGCACTCTAATCACACATGCGTTAAACAAAATCAACACAAACGTCAAACTGAATCAGCAACACTTCACTGGTTCAAGCGTAAATGTATTTCAGTGGAGAGATAAAGTCGCAGCTAAAGCATTGCTCGTCCCTGTGACGTGATTCCAGCTGAGGCTGGGCTAACATTGGCTACAGAGAACATTGCATCACTCCATTATGTAGATCAGTTATGCAGATTCTGTCACATATAAAGAGATACACTGAAGCCTGTTGTGTGGAGATCGGGGTAACCTGTTTTACATTTATTTAATAACATTCTTTAGTTATTTACTGTTGAAGGCTCCTGCTATTTTGATTAAAGATTAATTAATTTCTAAGATATGTCCATCAAATTTGGTTTGATCCAATTAATGTTGTTGTGCAGTTGTTTGTCATTTGAAATACTTGACTGGCGACAGAGGGAAGCTCCATAAAAATAAATTAAGAAATTACTTTGTATTGTTTTGTTTCTCATTCTAGCAACTTGGGTGTTTACTTGATCTGTCCTTTTACTGGTAACGTAGCCTACTCTGATTAACCGACAATCAATTGTTTAGGTGGCTGACATTCGGTTATATAAACTGCTTAAAGTCTACACTCCTATTAGCTATAATATAAAAAGGAAGCTATTTATTTAAGACACACCTCATACTAAAGGAATCTATAAAAAGTCAAGCTGAGGGCAAACATAAGGTCATATCCCGTCAGTTAGTGATAAGTCATGTAACTAAAAAACTCTTAATTAGAACTTCAATTTTGCGCCTGCGCCTCTCACGGTCTGAAGTTAGTTTTTATATACATTTAATAAAACTGACATGTTTTTATTCTTCTCCGGAGACCTCACTTTTAACAAAGTTTAACATAAGTGAACAGCCACAGCCACAGGATACAGTAATATTACATTGGTGATATGTTGATAACGTCCTTCAGATATATTAATTATCATTCTCCACAGTTCATTTTACATCGTGCAGTGTTACAGAGATGACACATTTCTATCTTGGTCTGTGAAAGTACATTCTAGTCACCGTGTGGGCTATTTGTCTACAAGCTTTAGCTTTCACATCTGCCCACAATGCGCAAGTGAATTTCTGTCTTGTATTTGTGTATCAAGCTATTTCTGACTCCCCGTATCTCTGTGCATTTCTGTGCGCGTGTGTGTGTGTGTGTGTGTGTGGTCGTTACTGTGCTCAGTGTGCGAGGCAGAGCAACGCTCCTGGCCGGTGCTGTCTGTACAAACATAGGATGTGGTGGCGGTCTGCGGGGGAGCCAGGGGGAAGTGGGAAGGCATGGGCCAACCCCGGTGCATGCACATAGACACACACACACACAAATATACACGCAACAGCTAGTGAAGCAGGAAGCTCCAAATCATACACCCCCCTCGGAGATGCGAGAACACACACAGGCACAGACACACAGGAGGAAGGGGCTGCTTCTGCTGCTCTAATTAAAACAGTAGCAGCGTACCTCAGCCTGCCTTTAACAGTGCTTTAACAAGGGGAACAGTAAAGGAGAAAAAAAACAGGAAATATCGTGCGTCACAAATAAACACGGTTCGCTGTTGGGGGGGTTGGGGGAGGGGCTTCTGAGAGTGTGTATGGGGAAAAAGAGGTGAAGAGTGGGCCCTCAGCAGAGAGGATGTGGTCTGCACAGCGTGTTAGGACCAGAGTATAAACCACAACCGAGCCTTTATCGCCTTGGTCAAACTGCTGCACGCACACACACACACACACACACACACACGTTTACAAACAAACACACACACACAACAGGCATGCGCTGACCGATCCCAGCGGGCCGAGCCAGACGCTGTCGCCAGCACGCCGCTCTCCTCCGTCACACCACAACACCGCCCCACGGCATGCAGAAACACTTGCACACATTTGCACACAAAAGAAAGACAGACCGCACAATCACGTGCTTAACACCTGACCCAGAGAAAATGTTGTCAGTTGGTGACATGTGATTGGCCTGATAACAAAAAGGTATTTCTCTCTCTCTCTGTGTCACACACACACACAGTCCTATCCTTCGACGTGTTTCCTCCTTAGCTCCTTCAGTTGTGGCCGTTGAGACCAGAATGCATTTCATACGCCACCGATGTTTTCCACAGCAAACCACTGACGGAACATTTCATCACATCTACCTTTTCATTGTTTCCGTTTGTGACAAAGACAGCCAACTGACTGTTTATTCTGCATAATTTTAAAAATAGTTTCAGCTCAGTGTAGTGGTGAGAGAAACAGCTGCTGTAAATCCTGTCAGATCCAGATGTTTGCACTATGACTGCTGCTTATTGGACATGACTTATCGTGGTCTTACCTCCAAGAGGAAAGGCAGAACTGGTACAAATGTGTTGGTGGTGCTGGACAGCAGCGTGAGGGCTCTGCAACAGTGCATCCTCAGAGGGTAGTACCTTGCTGTGGGCACCAGTCTGTTCAGAGAGAGAAAACGGTGGTCAATGTCTCCACCTGCTGTTGGCAAAATGTACAGTGACATGATGGTCTCTCATAAATAAATGATATACAGCCATGGAAAAAATTATTAGACTGTTGTTCTCTTCAATTTCTTGTTAATTTTAATGCCTGGTGCAACTAAAGGTACATTTGTTTGGACAAATATAATAATAACAACAAAAATAGCTCATAAGAGTTTAATTCAAGAGTTGCCCGTAGGTGTGAATGAGAGCGTGATTGTCTGTATCTATATGTCAGCCCTGCGATAGTCTGGCGATCTGTCCAGGATGTACCCCGCCTCTCGCCCAATGTCAGCTGGGATCGGCTCCAGCCCCCCGCCACCCGAGTGCAGATAAGCGGTTAACGAGAATTAATTAATGAATGCAAGGTGATGCAGCATTTAAAATGAATATGAGGATGCAGCTAAAGTTTGTCTGGCACAATCTAAGGTGATAGCATTTTGTATTAGACAGGATATTAAACTTTTAGGGGGTCTGACACTGATAACTGTTATTTGTGAACTCTAAAATTATCTAAATTATTAAACCAGAGAAAATGAGATGAGTGATGAGAAGACAGCACTGTGAATGAGTGAGAGGCAGGGTTATGTGGGCAAATATTCAATATTCAAATGTATCAAAAAAATTATATTTTTGTAAACACAATACTGTATAATTTTAATTTTTTAGCAATTTAGTTATCAAAGAGTAGAGACAAAGATGTGTACTGGAGGCAAATAACAATGATTTCATTGTTCTTATATTACCTTTATCTCTTTTTAACGCTTTATGTACTATACGTCAGACTTTTTGTGTGTATTACCATACACTATATTACACAATATTGACATATTTGTCAGTATTGAACATAATTCACTTCAACCCTCCGTGCCTGAAATTTCAGCACTGCTGCGGTCCTCTGTGCATAATCCTGCCTTGTTTATCACTTTTTGCCAGCAGCCATCCTGTCACTCAAACATTTCATCACAGCAGGAGATCCTTTATTCTCAGCTCGGCTCAGTTGTTCATTTGCTGCTGTGAGCTTTATGTTGACGTGTGAAGCGAGTGTTCATATTAAATGGATGTTCAGAACAAAAGAATAGCGGCGTGTTACTTCTGGTGCTGGTGAGACAATGAGATGTGATTCAGGAAGGCCAGTTTGATTAATAGATCCAGGAGTTTACGGTCTATCAGATGCAAAACTTTGCACATTTTTTAGCTCTTTTTGTGGGGAACACTGCATGAATTCAATAGATTTTGTCACATAAAGAAAGTTGCTGATTTTTAGAGGACTAAGAGAAAATGTATCTGCAACCAGGCTTGGTTATTATTAGAGTACACCAGGGTATTTACAGGTGCATCTCAATAAATTAGAATATCATACAAAAGTTAATTTATGTCAGTAATTCAATTCAAAAAGTGGAAATAACACATTTTATAGATTCACTACACACAGAATTAAATAATTAATGTCTTAATTTATTGAATTTCTTCTAATTATAATGATTATGGCTTACATTTAATGAAGATCTACAATCCATTCTCTCAAAAAAAATTAATATTACAAAATCCCAATTTTAGTATGCTTAATGTGGAAATGATGGCCTCTGAAAAGTATGTCCATCTATATGCACTCAATACCTGGTTGGGGCTATTTGACTTGAACTATTGGAAATTTACTTATCCATCATATTTTAATTTATTGAGATGCAACTGTAGAAATACCAATGGTATGCTTTTCACTACTGTCAAAATATACAGACGCTGCTCTTTCAGTCTGTATTAAACTGATAGAGAAATGATATACTGTGTAGTGCACAGCACAAGCCACCAGAGGTCAGGCCCTGATGCTGAAACAGGCAGCTCATATGAGAAAGGTGGTAAGAATTTTGGGTCTCGTCCTGATGATAAAGGTGAGCCAGCCAACACGGATCAAGCTGTTCGCTGAACATCAGCCAGCAGCCAGGGCACGGCAGAGAGAGAGAGAGAGAGAGAGAGAGAGAGAGCGGTGGAAGAACAACTTAGTGTTCCTGCTTCTCACATATAACAACCTGCTGCTTTCCCATGCCAAAGGTTGTAGTAAACCAAACGTTTTCAAACACAAATACATGATTAGATAGGAAAATGCTCGACCAATACATCAATGTTGGAAATAATTGCTAGTTGCAGTCCTGCTTTTGTCAAGTTCTTTGTTAAGATCAGAACTCTTAATCAGAAATGGCTACAACAATTATCTGGGTGCTTCATTTTAGACACTTATTTAACTCCGTATTAAAAATAATTTTGAGAATTTTTACTTTTTGCACATTTTTGCATACTGTCTAACATGTACATGAAAGTTTACAACTATTTTAAATCATAAAATTGCATATAAATTAAAGTTGGGGGGGAAAAAAATCGATACAGCAAAGTATCGCAATATTTTGCGTGCCGATAGATCGATTCATGAACGCCTAGTAACGATATTTAGCGTTTCGGCGGCCCCTTCAGTATTTTCTTTTAAAGGCTCATTTTGGGAATATACTGGAGATACTGGTATCATATGAAACTAGATCTAAGGAATATCTAGGCACCATGACTGTCAGGATATCATGTTGGGAAGTTGTCGAAATAAAGCTGCAAAATTCGTCTTTTTATGTTTATTTCAAAAAAAATTCAGAGCAGTGAAGTTTAAAGTTGAGGAAAGTTTCATAAAATGCTGCAGTTGTTGTCGTCCATACATGTTTGATATCAGTTCAGTTCAGTTTGACTGAATACTTTGTTGGTCAGTTTGTGGGTTTGACTCTTATTGTGGAGAAATAAAAAGACTGAAGTGAGATGAATACACTGAGAATTCTCTAATTTCACAAAACAATTCTTTTTCTTTTTTTAATTTAATTTTGGGGGCCCAAAAATGCAGTTAAACAGTTAAATCGCAATATATTGTATCGCAATAATATCGCATCACGACTCAAGTATTGGGATAAAATCGTATCGTGGGGCCTCTGGGGATTCACACCTATAATATAAATATACTTACTTTATGGTGCCGATTATGACTTGGCAGAGTGGGTAGATGAGAGGCTGGAGGACGTCACTGGGGTGTAAGGTGCTGAGGACGCGACACCAGAGGTACAAACAGTGGATAAACTGCCAGTTATACACCGACTGGTACGTTTCCTGCAGAACACACACAAGGACAGTCAGTGTCAGATTAAAGGTGCTGAAAAGGCTTTGAACCTCCATAATAACGGAACTCAGTTATTGAATAACAATCAACCAAAAAAGGTCATAAACGTCAGGCTGGGGTGACGAACATAAGAACATACCATGAAGACGCTTTGACTGCTTTTAATTGTAGTGGGCCGGTCAATACGGTATGTTTAAATCCATTTTAATATTGTAATTAATTTAAACACAAGAATACAACAAAATGGCCTGTCACACCTGTATCCCTGTCATCTAAGAGAGCATTTAAATTATGTCTTCGCATGTCCTATTCTGTGTTCATACCACATGAAGAAAATGACTTCCACGAGTTTGACCTCAGGATCGTGAGAGATGCAAGACGTGCTGGTGTCCGTTACTGCTTTGTACCAGTTGTAAAAGACGCAGATAAGTCGGAAAACTAAATGCCGTCATGCCACTACCTGAGGCTGACCAGTGCCCGGTTTGATGACCTGTGAGCTCAGATCGGTACCAGGATTTCTCGGTTGGAAACACATTACAGTCGTTCCGTGTCAATTGCAGCTCTCCAGGGAGCGGTAGTTTCAGGATTGGTGTGTCAAAATCAATAAATATTCACTGCATCTAGCCCGTCACTTGTTGGCTGTATAGATCGGGTTTACTACAGCGTTATAAACCCCAAATTAACTTATTTTACTATGTATAACTGCAATAAATTGTTTAAAAGAATGCCGAAATAATTACATCATGAGACCAATTCGTTAGTCTGAATTCATGGACTTGAACATCTGTCTGTGAGACAACAAGCAAAAAACTTTTAAAATGCTTGTTTTTTTATGGGGTTCAGCTCATTTAGGGGTATGCTGTGCAGGTAAATGTCAACACTGATATTGTGGCAAAAAAAAAAAAAAAAAAAAATCACACTAATTTCTCAAATGTTTTTTTTCAACTTAAGAGAATGAGTAATTTGTCTATTCTTGTCTTTGCATTGAATTCGTAAGTTTTTGCACTGTGTGAAAAATTTGCTTGTATTGCTTGAGTATAGGAAGAGTTTATTTGCAAAAACGGATATCTCTGTTTTGATTTTTTTTACCTAAATAATGTTATTTTTGTGCAGTCCAGGGAATACAATCAAACTGCTGTTGGATTGTTTTGATAAGACATCTAAACATTTTTTAATCTAGCTAAATCATGTATTTTATTGTACAAAGGAAAATCGTTGTTGAAAATTGTTGCAAATAAACGCTTCATATGCTGTACACACAGTGTGTTAGAGCCATTTTTTGTGTTGATTACAAATTATATTAGAATTTGCTTATTTATTGAGGTAATATACTTTCTTTCTGACTACTGAAATAATATGAAAGGAATATTCTGAGTAATTGTTTTTTAGATTAGCCATGATCGATCAGATGATGATGAGGACTATTTCTAACATGTGAGTCAAGCAGAGCTCTGTTCAAGATGGCACAGACAAAGAACAGGCCATAACACAGGGAAAAACCAACCTTCTTCTTCATGGTCATGGCGTTTCTGAGGTGGATCGCCAGCTGTCGGATGTAGATGAAGGCCTGTTGGTACGAGGCCTGTGTGTCCAGTGAGTACATCTCTGTTAGCGTTCGCTGCATGAAGTTGATCATGGGCAGCGCGTTGGGAGATGTGAACTTACAGTTCTGTACGTAGGAAATGTACATTTGCTGCAAAGAGAAAGGAAATCATCATAAGCAGGAGATATGAAAATACTAACTAAGAAATTAGGTTAAAAAGCATTTGGAAAATACAGTCATGAAAAAAATATTAGACCACCGTTGTTTTCTCCAATGTATTGTTCATTTTAATGCCTGGTACAACTAAAGGTACATTTGTTAGGACAAATATAATAACAACAAAAATAGCTCATAAGAGTTGAAATTAAGAGCTGATATCTAGCCATTTTCCATTGTTTTCTTGAGAACGATTTTGGTTATTATTTACAAGAAATTGAAGAAAAAGGGTGGTCTAATATTTTTTTCCACGACTGTAGATCAAGTTCAAAATAAATTGAACTCCCTTTCTGACTTGTAGCCCACTTTACATGCAGGTTTGCCATGTACCTTTCTATTCCTGTATTACTCTGGATTTAGCTCACCTTGAGAATAGAGTTAAGATATGTGTCCTGCTTGTGTCTGCAGATTTTGTTGAGGGCCAGGAAGGCGAGAACCCGACTTGTCTCCTCCCCTGTGCTCCACTGCTTCAACAGTTGCTGCACACAAAGACATGAGATACAATGGCATATAAGCAATAGATTACATTTCTAAAAAAAACAACATTTTGTTAGTAATTTATGGCTTACCTTAACCAGGTGGCGACACTGTTTGGGTAGACAGAGGTAATAAGGTACGAGCTGGTTGGCGTGCCGCAGCACAGCGCTGATGACTGTCGACTCTGTCAGACAGGATAACAGCTACAGGTGGAGGGGGAGAAAAAAAGAAATGTTAGAAAAGAGATGTTTTGAGACGGAAGACTTTTCTGTTTGCCACTGCCTTTCAGTAATACTGCACTGTAACTTTTATTCCTTTTATATTTTTTTTAAATAACTTATCAGCTCGCTTTCAATTATAAAATTTTATTTTTTAATGTACTTTTTATATTTTTTCCTAAATATTTTATCAGCTCGTTTTCAGTCTTACATTTTTATATTTGAATGTAATTTTATATACAGTCATGGAAAATTTTTTCCATGGTTTTCTTAATAACCAAAATCATTATCAAGAAAACGTGGAAAATGACTAGATATCAGCTCTTAAATTAAACTCTAATGAGCTATTTTTATTATATTTGTCCAATAAATGTACAGGCATTAAAATGAACAAGAAATTGAAGAAAAAAGTGGTCTAATAATTTTTTTCCATGACTGTGTCTCTTTCTAATGCTTTTATTTTTTTGTGTAAAGCACTTTGAATTGTCCTGTTGTTGAAAGGTGCTATAAAAATACACTTGCCTTGCCGAGAGGAAAACAGAGATTAATACGCCATGTATTCATGATGCAGAAGGACAAAGGGGAAGAAAGTACCTGAACTACTCCACTGATATACATCTTGACATCAATCTGATTCTTCTGCCACTTTTGACTGGACGATGGGAGCACCAGCCTGAGAACAGAACAGAGGGAACATGAGCGAGAACGAACCATCTTTCCAACAACCAAGTTATGACAAACAGGAGGAGATTTCAAAGAATACGACATTCATTTCATACTTTTTCTGGTCTTTATCTGGCTTCAGGTTGAGCATCTTCTGTAGGGCCACATGAATATCTTGGATGCAGAACAGGACCAACGCGTTGAACACTGCAGACAATAGAGGAGGAGAGATATTTATGCATATTTATGGAGTGTAAAGTCAGTGAAAACAGGCCAGGTTGTGGAGTTAAAACAAATGCTTATTGTTCTTGCCACCATATTGGGATGTTTTTGTTATTACTGTAAACTACTGCTGTTTTGTATTGTAGGAAGTGGTAAGGTAAGTTCCTATTATGCTTTTACAAAAAGGTGAATGTTACAGCAAGCAGATACATAAATTATAAATAATAAATATGGGTAGTATCTACACTTTATCATTGTTGTTAATATGCAAAAACATAATCATGATTGTGATTATTTTGGTCAATACTGATATCAAGATTATTTAACATGATTATTCATTGACTTTGGAAACATTATGCATCTACTGAACTTTAAATATAATTTAACTGCAAAACAATTTTGAAAACATAAAAAAATTATTAACAACAACCTTTCATAATATGCTGATTATATGGTAGCTCAATATATTTTATGCAATGACTAAATTTTGCCTATTGC
Organism: Centropristis striata; assembly: GCF_030273125.1. Taxonomy (NCBI): domain Eukaryota; kingdom Metazoa; phylum Chordata; class Actinopteri; order Perciformes; family Serranidae; genus Centropristis; species Centropristis striata. The sequence continues at coordinate 22,662,381 of NC_081521.1, forward strand.
ACCACTTTGTTCTTCTTCCTAGTACCAAAAACTGGCATCAAATAAAAGTTATTATATTTTATTATTATTTTTATTTTTTCTTAATCAGAAAGTTCCTAATTTAAGTACATTTATGCCAAGTCTAGACCGCAGTTATACTGAATATTTTTCATAATAAAAATGTATGATCGAAGTGATGATACTGTAGTTTGAATAACATATCAAACATGGCGTCCTACCAGAACTGTCAGCCACTTTGTATCGACACTGCGCTGCTCCTTCGCCCTTGGTTGTAGCCACGGCGGCCTTAAACGCCTGGGTGACGTCTCTGAAGAGACGAGGTGTGGGTTCTTTCTTCATAGCAGCTTTCCATTCTTCAACCATTTTGTCTGTGACTTTGATAGCTTCCCCTGCACTCTTGGATTTCTTCGAAGCTTTCTGTCCCTCATCAGCCTCTTCCTCATCACCAGAGCTGGCCTCCTGCAGACAAGACGCCAAAGGATAAAGATCGCCGTTTCCACGAGAGAAACTCCTCGTGAACTCACACACCAGCAGCCGGCTTACCTCAAGTGCAGATGGCAATTTGTGATACTTCCTCTCATCCTCATCCTCGGAGCTGTCCGTGTCGTCAAAGTTTAGGAGAGTTTGGTCGTTTGCTTGCAGAAACTTGTAGAACTCTGGATCTTTGTTCTTTAACCTGGACAGCTGCTCCTTGTGCTCAGAGGCCTTTCCTTTCTTCCCTCCATCTCTGTCGACAGAAAGAACAAAAAACAAACAAAAAAAAGAGTTGCTTGTCTGTCCTTAACCCATTTAGGCCTAAAACACCTGGAAAAAATGCCTGGAAAACCTATGGGTGATTTTAAAATAACCCCCTACAACCTGAAGTTTTTCTGGAAATTCAACAGAAGTGTCAACGCCTACTAAATAATAGATTTTTCAGCCTCTGTAGCAGATAGAAATGAAATTCGAAAAGTATTTGAGAGCTTATACCTGTTATATCTGATCTCCCTTCGCTACAGTTATCTTTCGCCATGATTTCAAAGTTCTGGAAAAGTCCCATGTTGCATTGCGACACTCCCAAATGTATTCTGATGCATTTCATTGGCCAAGAGACCGAAAATAGGTGGAAAAAACTACAAATACTACAAAACGATGTATCCGCTTTCCTGGCTTTAATGGTAGAATAACGCAACACAGAAGACTGTCATAATAAGATGCCTTGAATAAAATATACAAGAACCCTTATTTTATTTTTCAAATAATTCTTAAAATATGCAATCATAAGATCAGTGTATATGATGGAATAGTGGCATTAGAATCTGTGAGAGGGGCATGCCCCCAGACCCCCCTAGCCAGCTATTTTTCCACACTGGCTGGCTACTCCATGTCCTAGTGGAAAGCCATGTTGACAGCTATTAAAAATGACACAGTAGGATAATTAAGATTATTTAATACAGTATCTCCCGATTGTGAAAAATGTTATGTGAGGTGTTTTCTCTCATTGAGCTCTCAAAGTGCACGAGACTGATGCATTTTACTTATAAACAGGGTTGTCAAAAGCTAAAACGTTGTATCCGGATACAATACTCATTTTCAAAAGTATCGAGTATCTGAAGCTTGTTATCATAGTTGCAGTTTCTTTTTGCACAACCTTATTTTATTATAAATATTAAACCTGTGGTTCTGTTCATTTTTACATGGTGCATTTTTCTTGTTAAAAAAAATATTTCTGTTAAATTTTGGGGTCTTTGTTTTTATCCTGGTGGTATTGAAAATGGTATCGAGTATCGAATATTTTCCTGAGTATCGGTATGGAGTTGAAAATTTTAGTATCGTGACAACCCTACTTATAAGTGTACAAAATTATCTCCCAGGACCCCCCTAGATGGTTTGGTCCTCGCCCCCTCGACTCTAATAAAATCCTGTGGGAAACAATGAATTGTTTTTACCATCACAACATGTTTAAGGAGAGTTCAATTAAGACAACTTTTTGCTTCTACTTGGATCTTCCTCAGACCAATGTTGGATCGAAATTTTTATTAAACTTTTGTGGCATTGTGTCAGTGTGTAGGTGTTATCTTTTCCCCATTCACTTTTTTCTCACAGCCTTACACCTACATAATGTGCATATAATTACACTCCTTCCTCGAAAGTGCATATGAACCCACAGCACAAGACTCACCTTTGCTGCAGAGCTGCATCTTTCAGATCTTTCTTCTTGTTCTGTTTATTTAATCCATTCTGTTGTTCAGTCCCTTCATCGGATTCTTCTCCATCTGAGTCAAAACCTGTCAGCAGGAACTCGTCCATGCTGAGGTCCTCCAACTTCCTAAAAACAACAACAACGAAAGACAACAGTTAAACAGATGAAATAAGTCTTCAACTCAGTGTACAGATCTGAGTCAGGTCTCAAAACTATCTCCAAACTACTGAAAGACCTTCAAGAATAAAGTGGGGTGAGAACCTCCTATATTAAATAGAAGTGGGAAAATGAGGGTAACTCTGTAATGTTTATGGGGGAGTGGGATAACTGAAATGCTAAAAGAATGGAATTCAACTACCTAACTGGTTTTGGAGGGAGTTTAACAGCAAAAAAAAAAAAGTTTTGGGACTGTGAGAGCAAATCACTATCATGTATTTTGGGATTGTTCTGAGATTAAAAAATATTGGAAATCAATCAGAGACATCATGGGAACAGTTAAAAAAAACTAAGATTGACTATTTTTTTTCAAGTTTTGTATCTGGGTAAGATGCCACTTCGTCCTCTTTGTCTTTTGTGATGTATTTGATAAATGTTGGAAAGGAGGGATCAACTTTATCTACCCACATACATTCATGGAAATACTTATTAGACCATTCTTGTTTTCTTCATTTTCTTGTTCATTTTAATGACTGGCACAACTAAAGGTACATTTGTTTGGACAAATATAATGATAACAACAAAAATAGCTCATATGAGTTTAATTTATGAGCTGACATCTAGCCATTTTCCATGGTTTTGTTGATAGTGATTTTGTTTATTATCAAGAAAACCATGGAAAATGTCTAGATATCAACTCTCATGATAAAATTTTGTTTTTATCATTACATTTGTGCAAACAAATATACCTTCACTTGTACCAGGCATTAAAATGAACAAGAAATTGAAGAAAACAAAGGTGGTCCAATAAGTTTTTCCATGACTGTATGAAAAAAAGATCACACAATCACCAGCAAAGTGGAAAGTCATATTTACTCTACACAGCATTATAATTATCCAAATAACAGTAGTACATCTGTTAGTCCATTTGATTATTGTTCCTAGTTTTAGCCATAAAAAACATTAACCGTGAAACGCTTTGTACAAGTTTATCCTTTATTTTATTTTCTAAAGCAAGAAGTTGGCCAACATGAGGGTTTTTTAATGTTTGATACATGGTGTAACGTTAGTTTTCAGCGTCATCTGCCAGCTTGTCAGTAAACTCGCCAGCTCTCCTTTAACAGTTGTAGACAGTTTATTTTAACAAAGAGGAAAAGTTGACCACTGATCTGGCTTCTTAACTCCAGCTAGCTCTCTTCCAAGAAGCCCCAGCACCAAGCTAGCGTTACCAGCATGGTGCTAAGACGCTGTGGAAACACAATGTTCACTAAAACGAGCCCACGAAACCACACAAATACACCGACATGACGAACAACACTTTAGCTCATAACATCCACAATAATGGGCCGTTATAACTCGTAACATACACAGAAAAGTAAATAAAAATATCTACATGCCTTTTCTGTTTGCCTGCCATGCTGGATCCAAAAACGTGACACTCTGAGACTCACTACCCACAATGCCTCGCTGCAAAGCTGAGGGGTTGGTTTTGTGTTTCATGGTGCAAAACCATCAACCAGTTTACAAATCGTCACCCTGTTAAAATAATCGCCTAACTCATTTTTTCAAGTTTTGCAAGAAACACAAAAAACTTCACCAAAAGTGTAACATATGACATTTATTGATCATTTCACTCAAAAAGGATGTAACAAAGGATGGCTATTGGCATAGTAATAAAACTGTGTGTAAATTGTGTAACTTATGATAAATAAATTACTCAGGCAATTTTTTGAACATGCGTTTGTGACTTAAACAAGATATGGTAACACCTTATTTTGAAGGTGTCTACATAAGAGTCACACAAGCCTGTCAGAAAGATGACATGACAAGTATCATGAGCATTAATGTTACTTCAAAGTGTCATTAATGTTCATGACACATCCCATGTCATGTTTATGACACGCTCATGTCACTCTTATGTAGACACCTTCAAAATAAAGTGTTACCATATCATGCTTAAGTCACAAGGCATGTTCAAAAAAATTGCCTAAGTCACACTTTATTTTAACTTAGGCATAATAAATCAGCTTAAGTCACACACTTGACATAGGCCATTATCTTAAAGGGGTAAAATCACATGATCTGATCAAATGAGGATGTAGGCGATTTTACCATAGGTGGCCGGCGTCATGAAGAGATGATTTACGCAACAACAAAACTATTTTGACAAAAAAAAAATGACTTAGGCGATTATTTTAACAGTGTGACGAAATGTAATAAAAACATAATTTATTTTATCCAACACTGATGGGAGGGTTTTTGCTTTTCGAGTACAGCAGAACGATGCACGATTATTTTTTTCTCTTCTTATTAGGTCCTCCAGACTGAAAAGACACAACATGAAACATAAACGTTTACACGGTAAATAAAAATAAATTAAAGCATAAAAAATAAATGTAAAAAGATCATGAATAAATAAAATTATTTAGCCAGCAATTATTCCTAGTTTTTTTACAGTCGGCGTGCTCGACAACCTTTAAAATGTGCCTGTCAAAAGCTGTGCATACAAGAGCAAGCAGTGTTTTGGTGCGGCACGTGAGATTTAATTAAATGATCAGCTGCATCCACGAGATACAGGCGGCTCAACACCCGCAGAGGAAGGGACTTCCTTTTTAGTTCATATCCCATTGTGTTACACAGCCACAAAGCTGGGCAAGCTTACAAACAGGAAGAAATCTCTGCTGTCATATCGACACCGACGACGGCTGGTGGTGAGTCCTGCTTGGCGCTTACACACACACACACACACACACACACACACACACACACACACACACACACACACACACACACACACAATACAATACAATGAATTAAACAGCCGTGGCATTTGTTTCATTTTGTCTTAACAGTAGAATGGTAAACGTGGTTTCTACTTATATCGCATTCACAACTGGAAAATATTACAATATGTTCAATCTTGAACGCTGGGTTTATGTGTTGTTAGCCGTGTGTTTGATTTGCTGACCGAGCTAACTGAAGCGGGGGGCGGTTCTGGTTCTGACCAATCGCAGCGCACCAACCTAAGACCCCGCCTGTCTTGCTCGCTACGGTTTACTAATCGAGCGCGCTTCCGGACTCTGACCAGACAAAAGGGGGCGCTTAAGATCGCGTCTGTCACGTCAAATAATAAACAAACATCCATTGTAAAGGTTTGACATTTTCGCTTCAGAAGCAACTTCCAGCGTGTTTTAAACGTGTATCCGTCCGTCCCGCGGCATCATATCACAGCAGCATCGCTCATTTCTTATCCGGGAGCCCCAGCTCCACCTTAACAAACCGATGTCGGCTTTCATGCAGTTTTTTTGCATTGACGTCAACTGCATACAGCACAAAACAGAGGCTTTCTTCATGTATCGTATGCTTGAGTCAGAATATGGACAGATAGCCAGACACTGGGACCAATTTTAAACCAATCTGACTGCGACAGCGGCTGATTTATCCCCCGTTACTCCGAGGAAGACACTGCGTCCAAGGATACCCGCAACACGACCACCGGTAAAGAACTGACACATTCATTCTCCCTATTGCTGCTGCACAGCTGTTATTCAAAATAGATGGTGTGGGGGTTGGGGGTTCCTTCAAAGCACATAAGGTGGCTCATATATGAATAGAAACATCCTTAAGTACAGACTTGTGCAACATTTCCGTATCCAACAAGATTGTGCTTATTTATCAAAAGAGCCACAGAGGCTTTGTGTGGATGTCAGCCAAGGAGGCGAGAAGATTTTAAGAGACAAACCTAGGATGAGCAGTGCTTTTCTCTGTTAATTTTAGCTGTGTGTTTACTTCTGTCTTAACCTCCTGTGTGTCCATGTCTCAATTTGCAGCATTGTCTCACGTTATTCCCCTGGGCAGGAGAGCAGATTGTTCCCTCATAGAGGAACAGGGCTGGTGTGTTTTTGTGGTCCATTGTGTTTTGGAAAATGGGGTCCGAAGCAAGTCGCCAGGCAGCTGTGGTGACATTTGAGATAGTCCTCAGTGGGGAGGTGCAGAGTATTTAGTTGAAAGAGTGCCCCTGAACAGATGACAACCTAATAATTACGAGGTTATACTCAGTGAATCTTGTATTTGACTCATGTCACACCTAACTTAACAGAATCAATAACATGTGAGCATTACATTTATTGAACTTCAAACTTATCAGTATTCTTCATTAATGTGGCTGTGGTTGCTGCTTATTTGCTCTGATAAGCTTGTGCCATTGTCACAATAATGACTAAAATGAAAAGTAAAGCATCACTAGAGGGCACTTATGGATAATTTAAACAACATGTTATGATGAAGCTCTCCATTGGATCTCAGAGAACACATCTTTACACTTAAAACCACTTAGTTTCCACTCATATGCCTTTTTCTCTACTCTTGTAAGGTAACACAGCATCACAGTAGATATGAGCAAAAATATTCTCTTCCTTTGATGTTTCTAATTTAGTTCTAGACCGGTTTTCCCCATTCAGTAGTGAGCTTCAGTGCATTCTAAATATTCATCAGACAACAACTTCTAACATGCCGCGTGACGATTGTTATGCAACATTTTGAAGTGTGTTCTCCATCCGAGAGGGCGGATGAGACTACAAAGGATAACTCAGACTACATCCTCCTCTCCTCTCCTCCCACCCTGCCTACCCGAGGCTGCAGCTCGGGTGATGAGGGGTTTTTACGGCTAATTCTGGTTGCAATAAAACTTTGTAGTCAGGAGTCATTGCAATTAGATAAATCAAGAGTGTCCAAAGGACGAGAAGTCTGCATTGATTAGATTCCAGTTTAAGTAATATTGTCCATCTCTTGACTATCTATTGTCAAACTAAAATGAGATTTAATCAGTCTTGACACTTGATGTCAAATAATCAGGCCAGCCAACCTACTGCACTTTATAATTGCACTGAGACGTCATAGCTGTCAGGATGGGTCCTATAACAGAAACAATAAGGACAATGATTGCTCAGGACACCTGTCATAACACCTGCATCCCAGCATGTCAACTAAGCTCTCGCAGGTGAAAGATTTTTCTGATGACGAGACATTTGTATAACTGATGTGAAAATGGTTTTCTGCATGTTTCAGTTGCCCAGAGTGCGGCCCAGGCAAGAGCCAGCGACCGCCACATCAGGCACCATGATGGAGGGGGGCATGCAGCTGCTGAACCGCGATGGCCACAGCATCTCGCACAACTCAAAGCGACACTACCACGACTCGTTCGTGTCCATGAATAGGATGCGACAGCGTGGCCTGCTGTGTGACATTGTGCTCCATGTCTCCAACAAAGAAATCAAGGCGCACAAAGTGGTGCTGGCATCCTGCAGCCCGTACTTCCACGCTATGTTTACCAGTAAGTTCAGTCCACGCTGCCTGTCTTTGCTTTTATCCATGCAGCCCAGCGTGTTGCATGCCTCTGATACTCTAAGCTCAAACATCAAACTATGTATTATTTTGCTCTGTTGCTCAGAGTTTAATAATATAAAACTGGCATGTGCAGTGAATGCCAACTCATCCTTTTGGCATCACCACTTCCTTTGCCCTCATCCTGTCTGGGGCACAAGTGGTCAGATGAGGTGTGTGTGTGTGTGTGAGTCTTGCATTTCCTCCGGACACTAGACCTTTTGTAAGGGTTCAGTGTGTCTCCAGACAGTCAGTTGTCTGGCTTTAAGACTCAGCTGCAAGGCTTTCTCTTGTCTGACTCAGTCACTAAGAAAATCAGAATCTGCAGATCTTTCATGGTCATCCAAACAGCAAAATCACAGCTCTCCTGAAAATATTTTTTGTAGGGATGCAACTAATAAGAATTTTGTGCCTCATCATCCTGCAAACCATTCTTTTGTTTAATCAATTAATCATTTGCAGTATAAAATGCCAGAAATTAGTGATAATGTCCATCCCAGTTTCTCAAACTCCAAGGTGATTTCTTTAATTGTTCTGTTTTTCCAGTCCAAACCCTAAAGATGTTCAGTTTAATATATTTTTCTTTATGAAGAAAGGAAGAAATCTCCACATAAAAGAATGTTCTTCTATTTTTGCATGAAACTATGAACTAATTGTCAAACAGGTGCATGTCAATAAATTAGAATATCATAGAAATGTTTATTTATGTCAGTAATTCAATTCAAAAAGTGAAAATAACACATTATATAGATCCATTACACACAGAATGAAACATTTCACATCTTAATTGATTTAATTTATTCTAATTAATGGTCATGGCTTACATTTAATGAAGACCTAAAATTCAGTATCTCAAAAAAATTAAAATATTACAAAAGACCAATTTTAAAAAGTATGTTTAATGTGGAAATGCTGACCTCTGAAAAGTATGTCCATCTATATGCACTCAATACTTGGTTGGGGCTATTTGACTTGAACTACTGTAAATTTAATTTTGCATGATATTCAAGTTTATTGAGATGCACCTGTAGTTGGGGATTATTTTCTCCGTCAACTAATCGTTTCAGCTTTATGTTTTTGTGCTTTCTTCTAAGTTTGAATAGATAAAATGTTTCGCTGTTGATCTAGAACTTCTTGACATTGAGTTCTGCAGGAACACCCACGCTGGGCAAGAGATTTAGAAAAAAAGCTGCATACCTATGTTTAAACAACTAAATAAATAGACAGCAACAGATAAACCTTTGACACTCGACAGCGGCGATGTATACATTAGGAATTGCTGTGTGTCAGCATGATTGAACAGGGAGGCTACTATTTCAGATGGAGTTTTACTGGTTGTAGCTCACAGCAGAAATGTAACAGCTCTCGTTCTGTGCGGTCATGCAGATGAGATGTCGGAGAGCCGGCAGACCCATGTGACCCTTCATGACATCGACTGTCAGGCTTTGGAGCAGCTGGTCCAGTACGCCTACACAGCAGAAATTGTGGTCGGGGAAGGCAACGTGCAGGTAGGGTAGAATATTGGAGATTATATAGACAAGATTGTTAAATTAGACTTCATTAAAACTCAAGTAGACTCATTGTATTTCATCCTGTAATTGCACTCTTTGTAGACGTTGCTCCCAGCAGCCAGCCTGCTGCAGCTCAATGGGGTGCGGGACGCCTGCTGTAAGTTTCTCCTCAGCCAGCTGGACCCCTCCAACTGCCTGGGCATCAGAGGCTTCGCTGACACGCACTCCTGCAGCGACCTGCTCAAGTCAGCCCACAAGTATGTACTGCAGCACTTTGTGGAGGTGTCCAAGACAGAGGAGTTCATGCTGCTGCCACTGAAACAGGTAACAGTGATGATGTTTCTGTCTCCTGCTGTGTCTTCTGCCAACTAGTGCGTTTAAGGGGAGCAGTTTTAATGGTGTTACATCCATAGTGGGAAATGGTTCTTGGTAGATCTTTCTACTGGTAATTTCTGGATCTCTTCATCAGTCACCACAGGGAACAAAAGTACTTTTTCCAATATAAAAAGCCACTGCCAACGAGACAAAAAACATTTCCTGATCAGGCCTTTACTGTGAGACAACTGGGAGGGTAGTCATGTTACTTTAAAATATCACTCATTATAAATTCATGACAAACAATCATTGACTTTTGGGTTCACCCCTGACTGCTTGCCACACTTAAATTGCTCAACAAATCAAGTGATTAGAAATGAAAGAAAATCTCAAAGATTAACATACAGTAATACTGACAAGCACTAAATTTAGTTCCAGCTTGATTTTATCGCTTTTTCCTCACTAACATAAGCATACCTGCCTGTATTTAACATTACAGGCACACAAGGATAGTGGCCACAAGCATGCTGCGGTGTTTTTAACATTCATTAGTTAGAGATCTGTTCTTCCTCAGCTCGCTGCATCAATCATTGTCTCTTGTGGTTTTCCAATGTGCTGCCATGGACTACTTTATCTGGTGCGTCAATGTAGCCAAACTATCACTTATTCATCAGCTGGGCTCAGCATTGGCAACGCTGTAGTTTCTGTCCTGGAAGTGGTAATTAGGCAAAGCCAGTGACATTTTCCACAGCGGCTTAACTGTTTATTGAGCTAACAGCTTTCTTCTCTGAGGTACTGAGGTTTTTTTTTTATTTCTCTGACCATTTTTGGCCAAGGTTTCTGAAATTTAAGTCAAGATCTACGCTTGCTGATTCAGTATTAGACATAAAGCAGGGCTGCTTTGTGGCTAATTTAATTCCTGGACCAGCGAGGCAGACGATATCGTCTCTTAGGAAGGCACATAACAACAACTGCTCCATAAGAACCTCAGCAGCCAACAGGTCAGACTGTGGTTGTACAGACAGCGAGTGTGTGTTGAGCAGGGCGCTCCTAACAAAAGAGATACTGCACTAGTTAATTAAGATCTATGGTCCCATATTGTAAAAAAGTGACATTTCCAGGTCTTTTTTGATTATAAAGGACATCTAGGTGCTTTATGAATCATGTATGAAAACACTCAACCCATGGAGAAATGCACACTGCCTGTATTCTGTATAGAAACTGTGCCTTTATATAAGCCTGCAGGACTTTATTAAGTGTGTGATGTCACAACGAAACTATATATAGGTAGAAATTGCTGCTACAACGCCGGTAGAGTAACTCCCGCGATGCAATGACGGTGTAGAGAGCCTAGATGGGGAAGACCCAGAAACACTCACCAATTACAGCCTACTGGGAATTTTCTGGAGGGGAAGCTTAAAGAGACGGGTGCTAAAATAAGTAATGCTTAATACAGGTATAAATCAATAGACATTATGAGAAAAATAATATCTTTCTTTGTATCTTTTCTTTGTTTGTTTTTAGTCGTTAAACAGGCCTATGATATTGAGTATGAGCATTAAAACACCATTGTGCGAATTGTTTGTGAATATTCCTGAGTGGTCAAAGAGTACAAAAATGTTTGCACGTTTCTCATTTTAAATGTTTTTTTTTCTTTTCTTTTCTATTTTTAATTAGTCTCACAATATCAGACTGCATCTAAAAGCCCAGCAGGTGAAATGTAAAAAAAAAAAAAAAAAAGAAAGAGGGTTGAGTTGATGTCTCAATAAAGGAAGAAACTGCATCATCTCTTATAAGAAATGGCATCCGTTTCAAATAAATGCCTGGTCTACCAGACAATGAATTAAAGTTGCGGTTAAAAGAAGTAACAAACAGCTGCCAACATCACTTTCCCATTATCTTCTCGCCTCTCTAAGGAACAATCCTCACTGCACTAAAAAGATTGTGCTCCATGAGAGTTAAACACTCAGCTTCACTCTCTGTCTGAGGCATTCAAATCCCTGAGACTGAATCTGCAAAACAAGTGGGGAAATGTCAATTAAGAGGGTGAAAGTTAAGATGCATATAGACTATAATTTTAGTTTTAAAAGTGCCTAAAATAGGCATTTTTCTTTTCTTTTTTTTATTACCTTTGGCTCACTGTCTCATTCTGTCTGCTGCTGCTCTAAAGGACTCTGAGCTCACAGACCTGTGAAATATGCCCCATATTTCTTTCCATATTCTGTGAAGGAAGTGACAAGCCATGACAGCGTGGTGACTAGTTTGCATTGGTGATGCTTCACTGACGAAGCATAACATGCATGGCATTATTAAGACAACAAGGGATGGGTGCATCTTGATTTCTCTGTGTGCAGTATTAAGACATCTTAAGCATCTTGATGCAGCCAAAACCCTCCTGCTGCCATACTACAAGGCAGTTAATACACTCATAAACCCAATCCCCTCCACACACAAACATTTTTTTAATGTGATGCAGTGTGTACATGCACGTAAATGGTAAGGGGGACTGCAGGGTGGGGCAGTAGCAGCAATGGCAGTGGCAGTATTTCTCTGTGTGACTGTGGATTAGTGCAGGCTGTTCTTGGAAGGCTGCTAACTGTTGCCCAGATCTGGCCAGGCAAGACAGCTGCAGCAGCTGGCTGCTCTGGCCCCACCCAGCACCGCCAGCTTTGGGTTCATCTGGGAACAGTGCCAGCCAGCCACTCAGACTGCAGCACTCGTTGTGCCACAGACACACACAGACACACACACACACACTGACCTCAATATAACACGCAAGCATTTATGTGTGGATGGTAAAATTGTACCTGAAATGATTTTGTTTGGCTTTGTATCGAATTGAGGGATGTTATTTGATGAATCTCTGTTTGATACAAAACCAGGCACTGCCCATCCATTTCAACTATCAGCCTGCATAAAATGCAACAAATCAGAGGAGAGCGAGAGTGCAGGAAGGAAGAGAGGCGACTGATCAGCAGAGAGTTGGTACAACATGCAGGAACTAATACTGTCCAACGCAATCTACTTCCTATGTGCTGACATGCTTCTTTGCCAAAAAGCTTTTAATGTCACAGTTTTAAATGCACTCTTAGTTTGATTTGAGGAAGTTGATCTTCCAGATGATTATAAACATAACGTCCTTGTCCATCTGCTTTGTCTTGTCCCTCTAGGTGCTGGACTTGATCTCCAGTGACAATCTCAACGTGCCATCTGAAGAGGAAGTGTACCGGGCTGTGCTGAGCTGGGTGAAACATGATATAGATGGTCGCAGGCAACATGTACCTTGGGTAAGACTTTCTTATCTTTATTTAGTTTGACTGTACTGTGTATAAAATAAACGCCAGCCTCATTTCATCCTCCATTCCCCTCCTCCTGACCCGAACTCACCGCCCACCTTCTCTCTGCCTACACTAGCTGATGAAGTGTGTGCGACTGCCGCTGCTGAGACGAGACTTTCTGATGAGCAACGTGGACACAGAGCTGCTGGTGCGACACCACTCGGAGTGCAAGGACCTCCTGATCGAGGCTCTCAAGTACCACCTGATGCCTGAGCAGAGGGGAGTCCTCAGCAACAGCCGGACGCGCCCGCGACGCTGTGAGGGCGCCAGCCCTGTGCTCTTCGCCGTTGGTCAGTGTGCCCCTGAAGGTACCCACTAGGGTACACTTAGGCCACACTTCAATTAACTTTAGTTTCTGATGTCACTGCAGACATCAGCTTTTTTTTTTTTTTTTTTTTACAGCTGGTAGATAAAAATACTGATATAATTACATGAGAACAGATATTGTCTGGGAATTTTATAGCACTGTCATATAATAGTTTTATGTGTTCCAGGTTATAGTGGGTAAATTCGAGGAAAATTAAACGCTTGTTTGATCTTTGACTGTTAAAGCTATAGACTGTTTATAAAGATGAAGACATGATGGCTCCCCAAAAGTTTATTCACCCCCTGGTGGCTGGCTTCAGTATAGATCATAAACTCCTCCCTCTCCATGTTAGCAGATGGGACATGGGTCAAATGAATAAATTAAAGTACACTTCAAAACTGTATTTCCAATGATGGTTTCTGTAATTTTAGGTAGCTCTCGTCAAAAGCTTGATTTTAATTTGTTTTTGATGCAATAAAACGTGTGTGTGATGTCATGATTGACTGTGATTGACACTAACACATATTTGTGTGTGTCTGCAGGTGGCGGCAGCCTCTTTGCTATCCATGGAGACTGCGAGGCGTACGACACCAGGACTGATCGCTGGCACATGGTGGCGTCCATGTCCACTCGGCGGGCACGGGTGGGCGTGGCAGCCATTGGGAACAGACTTTATGCTGTTGGAGGGTGAGTGATGAGAAATTATAGTTTTGACTAAACTACTCAACCCACCATCTCTCCCCATTTCCGTGTGCCATTTATTACGTGCTTCCATGCTAATTTAAAAAAAGGCTTTTCTGATTTAATTCATAATCCTGTCTCCTCAGGTACGATGGCACCTCAGACCTGGCAACCGTGGAGTCCTACGACCCCATCACTAACTCCTGGCAACCTGAGGTTTCCATGGGCACAAGGCGGAGCTGTTTGGGTGTAGCGGTCCTGCATGGCCTGCTGTATGCTGCTGGAGGTTATGATGGAGCTTCCTGTCTCAATAGGTACACAGACTGATATCTTACTGATGAACATCTTGATACTTTTGAGCTAGATTTCCTTTTCATTGTGATATCTTTTTTATCCGTTGTATCCTCACTGCTTATCTTATTTTAAGTCCCAAAGATAAAGGGGATGTGAGAAAGATTTTTCCTTCTATTATACTACAGAAGCTGTTTCTAAACTCATGGCTGTGTCTCATTCTGTCTCAGGCTTCCTTCATTAGAATGAACAAGAAATGAGAGAAAACAAGGGTGGTCTAATCATTTTGTATGTTTCTAACTGTATACTGTTGGAATATATCATATACCCTTTAATATGTGGTCCTGGGAAAAGTAAAGCACCATCATATCATCATAAGTAGCCTTATAATGATTATATTTTGATGTTCAAGTTGGACCTAACAACAGTGCTGTGCCATTTTTGGCCATATTTAGAATTTAGGACAGGGTCGATGCCATCCTAACTTAGGAAATCTCATTAGGACGGAAGTTTAGTTCCTATTCTGAGTTACGATAGGAATTTGTACTGCAAATGCAGCTAGTTATTCCAAAAATCCTAAATATTATCATATACTGAGATAAGATAGGATTTTGGACATTGGGAGTTTCTGGAATGAGGCCCACAGTCTTAAATACAATTAGCTTTCTTTATATTCAATATTAATAAGTCTTTTCTCCTCTTTCAGTGCAGAGCGTTACGACCCTCTGACAAGTACATGGACGTCGATTGCTGCCATGAGCACCCGTAGGAGATACGTCCGGGTAGCAACTCTGGGTAGGAACTTGTCAGTAAACATCATAATCATGAACATACTGTTCTACTGTTTGTTTCATTTTCACTGTCTGCATTTTAATTTCTCATACCGAGAGGGAGTTGCCACCTTGGTATTTGACTGCTAATATTTACATTCTGAGTGTTTACTCCCTTCTCCCCTCCAGATGGCAGCTTGTATGCAGTGGGAGGTTATGACAGCTCCTCACATCTCGCAACAGTGGAGAAATATGACCCCCAGGTAAAATGCACTCACAATGTTAAATTTATGGCCAAGTAACTTTTGTTGCCAAGATTTGACTGAATGTGGAGACAAAGCTGTACACAGATGTATCTATGAACATGTGACCAATGCTCAGTGTCTCATTGTGATGCACAGAGCAACACATGGACAGCCATTGCCAACATGCTGAGTCGGCGTAGCAGTGCCGGGGTGGCCGTGCTGGACGGTATGCTGTATGTCGCAGGAGGCAACGATGGCACCAGCTGCCTGAACTCTGTGGAGCGCTTCAACCCCAAGGCCAACACCTGGGAGGGTGTAGCCCCCATGAACATACGCAGGTTAGCCAGCACACACAATTCATTTCAGTACGAATGGTCAAGTCCAGTAAAAATAGTCATAGTATGACAAAAAATAAGTGAAATCAATTTTACAGTGTTGGGGTCGTAATCACATTACGTGTCTGTAATATGTTACTTCTCCAATCCCAATAAAGTTACCCATCAAGCCATTATAATGCATTACATAAAACTACAAAGGAAAAATAAGCTCTGCAGAGATAAATACAGGTGCATCTCAATAAATTAGAATATGATGGTAAAGTCCATTTCCAGTAGTTCAAGTCAAATAGTCCCAACCAAGTATTGAGTGCATATAGATGGACATACTTATCAGAGGCCAACATTTCCATATTAAACATACTTTTTAAAATTGGTCTTTTGTAATATACATTTTTTTGAGACACTGAACCTCTTAGGTCTTCATTAAATGTAAGCCATAGTTATTATAATTAGAAGAAATTAAATAAATTAAGACATGAAATGTTTCATTCTGTGTAATGGATCTATATAATGTGTTATTTCCACTTTCTGAATTGAATTACTGACATAATGAAACTTTTCTATTATATTCTAATGTATTGAGATGCACCTTTATTTGACCTGGAAGAAGTAAGGTGCAAGAGATAAAACACCATCAAGGCAGCAACTTGTAGCCAAATGTATTCCTTCCAATAATATCAAAGACGGTAGAAATGCCATTTACTAAGTCCGTTTACTTAAAAAAATGAGAGAGAAAAGAGAGGAGATGACATGACAAAGGACCTGGGATGGATCCAGGAAATGTAATTAAATGAGACACACCTTTGCCAACTGAGCCATCAGGACGGCCCGGTTCTTCTATTTCAACTTCACAGGTTCAACTCGCAGTAATAAAATGCTGAAATGCACTAGGGCTGGGCGATACTGACCAAAAGTCATATCCAAATATATTTAGGCTGAATATCGATGTACGATATATATCCCAATATTTTTATTGCCAAATATGACATGTCACAAGTAGTTTTATTGAAACAGTTTATCTAAGTGAACATAAATACTGTATAACAGGAGTACCTTTTTTAGATCAAAGTTTTTTTAAATCAAAGCTCCATAAAGTGCACATTTAAACAAATAAAAAATATCTTAAATAAAAATAGCTTATGAAATAAAATAGGCCAATCTTTTTCTCACATAAATATATTTATGTGAGAAAAGAATAACGAAAATTACAATAGAACTAAATATGTCAAACCCTAGTAAGGGCAGCATTTGTATATAAAAGATTTTTTTTTCACATTTAAAAATATATCGATATATTTTTAATATCGATATATCACCCAGCCCTAAAATGCACTGGCCTCAAATGCACTCCACATCTTTGTTGAGGCCTGTTCAGCTCTTTAATGCTTCTAAACAAACATGTGACACCACAGTGAGGAAGGTTTTTTATTTATTTTTTTGGAAACAATCTCGTTCCCGCACTTTTGCCTTAAAGTAAGTAAAAGATAAAACCTCTTTTTCAAAAGCTAAAGAACAAAACTGTCAGCTTGTCAGAAGGATACCCCTGCTGCTGTCATTTTGCTCTGTGGAAAATCTTCCCTACTCAAGGCGTGGGGAATTCGGGCATTTGGATGTCTTCCTTTTCTGCCTAAACCTTCTTATGGCATAAACATCAAATGACCTATTTTCCACAACAGTCGGCTCTTTCTTAATTCTTAGAAGATGAAACTTGTCCTGCGGGTGATTATCAAAGCAGGTGTGCGTGCAGACACTCGCAGCATTGTATTGATACAAGATCGGCACCAGGGAGTGAGATTTAGAGATGAAGCAGTCTTGTATTTGAGGACACATCAGCAGATTCACTAGTTCCCCCTGGCCCCGAGACACACACACTGAAACACACGTTCTTGTGTGTGAGTCAGTACACTGTAGCAGGGAAACCTGACAACAGATGACTTTGCAGCCCCATGAATAACCCATCAGCTGTGTGGCTTCGAAGCTTTTCTTATCCAGTTGCTGAGAGACTCCATTTACACAGTGCAAAACATCACGCTGTATTGACCACTGATCTAACACTCTTGTACAGCTCACAATCTCTTTTGTCATCTTTCACTTTTTCTACACAATCGTTGATAATGTAAATGAAAAATGTAATTCCTCAAATGTAAAGCCTAATTGACTGCAGACCTCCTCTCCAAAAGAAAATATGATGGCCCTGAGAGCTCACAGCACTGCAACTTAAGAAAACACATGCAAATACACAAAACACAAGCAAATTGAGAAAACATCTTCAGCAAGTTTACAACACAAGTGCAGCATTTAGAAAACGCGCTGCAAATAGACAGCAACCCAACAGAAGTCTTTCCAGAGGACGCTTAAAAGTGATGCACACGTCTCAACATGCTCGTGATATTATCACATTATTTCAAGATTATGATAATTTCACATCTTAATGATCATAGCGTGCTAACGTTAGCGGTCGATCGATAGCATGCTAACGTTATCGGTCGATCGATATCGTGCTAACGTTAGCGGGCTAGCAAGACCAAGACCAACTCGGTGCCTTCGAGAGATACCAACTAAAAATGTGGATCATTCATTTATTTGATTTGTTAAACTGCAGTGTGATTGCTACGGGCTAGCGGGCTAACACTAGCAGGCTAATGCTATATATCCTATTCCAACATGAAAATATCATTATCATGAAATAACGTCATAATATCACAAGCGTGTCCAGACATGTGCATCACTTTTAAGTGTCCTCTGGAAACACTTCTGTTGTGTTGTGGTCTTTGCAGCGCGTTTTCTAAATGCTGCACTTGTTTTGTCAAATTGGTGAAGATGTTTTCTCAATTTGCTTGTGTTTTGTGTATTTGCATGTGTTTTCTTAAGTTGCAGCGCTGTGAGATCTCAGGTCCACCTTAAGAAAAAGACCAGGTGAATAAAGCAGTTTGACGTTAACAAAATGGCGTTTCCCTGACACTGATCAGCTGACAGCTGCAACTTATGTTTGCTCAACTTGTTTTTAAAAACAACAGCGTTGACCAAAGCGCTGCACAACAATAAGCATTGAATTACAAAATACAGAATACAGACAGTTAACACAGATTTGAAGACAATAATTCGGGCCACAAAAGCAATCCTCTAACAGACAGAAACTTCGAAGGCCAGGGAGAAAAGATGGGTTTTCAAAGGAGATTTAAAATCGATGATCTGTAGGGGGAACTCATTCCAGAGTTTGGGGGCCACAACAGCAAAGGCCATGTCGGCTCTCTGCTTTAGTCTCGGGACAATCAGGAGCAATCTTGAAAATTACACCTTTCTAGTGGTCAGTCTTTGGTTAACATTTAATATGTTATTAAGGACATGTAATTGTTTTAGGGTTAGGTGTTTTTTTTTTTATATATGCACCCGCCCATCATTTCTGATAAGAGCTACAAAAATGAATCTAATATGGCGTAAAATACATGTGGAATTTGTGTCCTGATTGTTTTTATTTACCAGGAGTACTCATGACCTGGTGGCAATGGATGGCTGGTTATACGCAGTGGGAGGTAACGACGGGAGCTCCAGTCTCAACTCCATCGAGAAGTACAACCCGCGCAGCAACAAATGGGTCGCGGCATCCTGCATGTTCACGCGGCGCAGCAGTGTGGGCGTGGCCGTGCTGGAGCTACTGAACTTCCCACCGCCTTCCTCACCCACCCTCTCGGTTTCCTCCACAAGCCTTTGACACGGGGTCACCGCTTGGCTGACCTCAGCCTCTGCTGCTACAACCCAGACTGGCTCTGGGAAGAGACGCAACTGCTCGGTTTGAGAGGAGGAGGAGGAGGAGGTAAATGGATGGAGAGGGGAGAAGAGAAAGAGGGAAGGTGTGGAAAAGGCTCCTGGCTTTGTTGATATCAGTACCTTCCAGAATTAGTGGCACTCTTTGTAAAGCTTGGCCAACCATGGTTTAAAAAATAAAACAAAAGTCCTGAAAAATCTAAAACAAAAACAAAAAAAGAAGTACCCTGTAATCTCAAAAGTTCCACACATAACTATTCATTTTTCATTAAAAGGGATTCCAGATGATTCCTTAAAGATCCACTAACATTTTCTTTCTTTTTATTTGATTTTCAAAAAAAACAATCTGGCTGCTCTTTACCAGGTTTGCCATAAGTTCTGGACTGCACTGTATCTGGTCTGGATGCCTGAGCCTCCACTGTACAGCTCCACCATACAGATACCAGCTCCCGATCTCTGTAAGAGTACTGAGATCTTCCCGGATTTGTTGACATTAACCGATCTTTCCTCGAGCTCCACTTTTTTCTCCCACCACTCCAGTGTTTGACACACTCATTGTGAAACATGGTGGACACTTAATTCTGTCATGTGTGATGTAAATGTTTTTTTGGTTTTGATGGGGTTTTTTTGTCCTCTGCAACATTTTTTTCTGTTGATGTCAGGATTTTTTGCAATAATGTACAAAAAAGAGAAACTGAATGATTTTACTTTTGGAATGTAGCTTTTGACTGGGTATACCATGCATGTTTATGTATTGGCATTGACTCCCAACAGGAGGATAAAATGTTGTAGTGCTGCTGTGCCACACTAGGTGGCAGTAACAGGCAATGTTATAAACCCTTCCCACACTGCAAGACAGCATGGACACAGACCACATAGAGAAGTTAGGCCCTCAGAACTGTATATGAGTTTAATCCTTTTTTTTATATAAACAGAGAGAGTAATTAAGTCAAACTATATGTATTTATAAAAAATCTAATATATTCTGTTTTAAAGATGCTAAGAGAAGGAAACAGATTAGACCTATGCCTATTTAAGAGTGTTTTTTAATATATTTATTTAGATGTGTGACGTGCATATCGTAAATGGAAATGACAAAGAGAATGTCTAAGAGTGAGAGAGGTCGTTGTTCAGTTTGTGTGCATCTGGAGTTTCTCCTGGTTAAGAGGACTGATTGTTGTAGCAGTTCATTTACATTTCTTAATGTTTCTTCACTGCCACAAGCACGACGTCACATGAACCTGTTCCTTATGTCCGCTACATTTGTGCAAAATGCTTTGCAAAACTATTGACCAGTCAATGAAAGGACTCAATTATTTTTATGTGGACGTAAAGGTGACAGTTTGAAATGACATTAAAGCAGCAAGTACTAGTTTACCTACTGTATACCAACACTTGACACTAATGAGTAATGCTGTTGACACTTGGTGCTGTCATATTTCCTTCCATGCATAATAAGTGTGGTGTCTTGTTATATTACCTCATTGTTGAAATGGATCCAACTCTATTGCAACAAAATTGAACTAGAAACAACTGTATAATTAACTACAAATATAGTGATGCATGTGCAGAAGCACGTGTGGCGGGAACATCAGCACTGAAGTTGCATTGTCTAAAATAAATGGATTTCTTTGAGTCTTCCTGACTCAGTTAGAACCCGAGTTCAGTTAAGTTTACATGTAGCGCAGTGATACTATTCCAAACTTCTAAGAAGTTGCTTCTTTTTTTCCTTTTTTATTTTAAGGATTTTGTTGATCCGGTTCTGCTTTATCTATAACTACCTTACTTTTCATTTGTTAGAGCGGACCCAGTAGAATAGGGGCTGTGATGGTCTTATCAGATGCTGTTAGTCTGTAAAGTGGCTGTGAGTCAGGGCCAGACTTTAAGAGAAAGGACACACAAAACCACGTAAGACTTTGGCCTCCATTCTGCTGATCAAACTGTAAATACAAAAAAATTGCTTATCTTAAATCCATTTGTGCAATTTCAACGTGACTGTAGCTTTTTTTCTTTTTTAAAGTTTGTGTTCAATGTGGTGATACTTGTTTATTTATGATATGTTTGTTATTTATGAGAAACTTTAAAATATTGAATTTTGCACTATTGCGAAATGGAGCAATACACTGGGGAAAAAAATGAAATAAAGATGTTTTCAGATGTGATTACTGCTTTGACCCTTTATATGCCAGGTTTGTGTCATGATGCTGCATCTTTCTTGTAATTCAAGATGCCCCCCTTTTTGCTTTAACGTAAGTGAGATCAAAAATTGCATTTAGAATGGGTTTCAATGGCTCATTTTACATGCTCAGCCTTAAGAGTGTAACTATTATTTGTTCACAGTGTATTTTAGCCTTACTACAGGAGCTGAGCTGGAAATAACAAGAGCAAATAAAAATACACAATCTTGCCAAAATCCATGCCAAATGCATGAACACAGCCAAAACTATTAACAAATAAGGAATGAAAAGTGTGTAAAATGCGCTCAACTTGCTGTGAGGGTTTCACGTACGGCATAGTGCAGGTTTGATCCCTGCATCTGCAAACGTGTCTCACTGCTGAATGTCACTGCGGATCAGACAGGCAGCTAAATGCCTAACCAAAACACAAACAAACAAACACACACAACGTTGTGTTGCTAGCTCTGTTTGTTGCTAGGCTCACTACACACTGTTGCTTAGTACCATCCTGCTGTGCTGCTCTTTCACGGTGATCTAAGCGGACAGCTGAACACTCTCACTTTACCCTTCTTGACCTCAGTCACATGGCATTCACACCTGTGGCTGGCTCTGCACACACTCAAACATATCCCACTCTCCCAAAACACATAGAAACACGGGCCAAATATACACAATGCAAAACACCTACAACTTTGAATGGGAGGAAAAGAAGGTTGCAACTGCACGTAGCTCTTTTCTTTTTTTTTAGGACAAAACGTGAAGACACATCTGTGCATGTGGGTTGTGGGCTTTGCTATACTTGATTGCAAAATAAAAGCTGCAGAGACGGAAACGTTAAGGTGAAACAAATACAGTCATGGAAAAAATGATTAGACCACTGTTTTCTTCAATTTCTTGTTAATTTGAATGCCTGGTACAACTAAAAGTACATTTGTTTGGATAAATATAATGATAACAACAAAAATAGCTTATAAGAGCTGATATCTAGCCATTTCCCATGGTTTTCTTATTAATGATTTTGGTTATTATCAAGAAAACCATGGAAACAGGCTAGATATCAGCTCTTAAATCAAACTCTTATGAGCTATTTTTGTTGTTATCGCTATATTTGTCCAAACAAATGTACCTTTAGTTGTACCAGGCATTAAAATGAAGAAGAAATTGAAGAAAACAATGGTATCACAGATTGTCAGACCTCTAAATGATAATTTTAGCATTTTGGGGCGGAAAACGCTCATTTTTTTCTTGCTATGAGTCAGATGAAGAGACTCTCATGTCTGTAGGATCATATAAGATGCTACAGGATGCAGCCGATTAGCTTAGCATTGGCAAAAAAAACAAAAAAAAACCACTAGAAAAAGCCAACCTGGCTCTGTCTAGGTAACAAAATCCGCCCACTGGCACATCTAAAGCTACCACAGTTGCTGATTGTAACCTTATATTTAACAGACAAAAAATTAGATGGCATTGATCTTATCATCTAACTCTCAGCGGAAAATGTGGATTT
This sequence comes from Centropristis striata, assembly GCF_030273125.1. Lineage (NCBI taxonomy): Eukaryota > Metazoa > Chordata > Actinopteri > Perciformes > Serranidae > Centropristis > Centropristis striata. Next base: position 22,685,346 of record NC_081521.1, read on the forward strand.
CCCTAAATGTTAAACTATGCTTATATATACGTTTTTTCTCTCTGATACAGGAGGTATGAGAAAATGCTTGCAAGTTTGGTGGATGCTCTTGGTTATGTTAATAATCTTTAGTTTTTTAAGAGAGAACATAGACCTTTAAATCAGCACATGCTCAGGTGATGTTCCACCCAAATCAAGCACCCTGTAAGTTTAAATAGTGTGTTTTCATCTTCATGAAGAAAAAAATCATATTGATTTCAGTCATTCTAATGAGTTTTACAGCAGACAACAACAATCACACTGTCAACAGAAGATTCTCCATAATCCACCTATAAGCTGTTTTATGGAATCACTATAACTGAAAAGACAGATTTTCCGTACCATTTTAATGTGTTGGTACTCTAAAGTGTGCACAGACTATTGTGTTTGCACGTTTCTGAGTCGCTCTGAGCCACCTCCACTATTATGGAGACATTAATGAGTTTACAACCTGTCTGGATGAATGTGCTCACTCTGGAAGAGCAGCTGATCAGGGGGCGGTCAGTTCCTTCTCTCTTTCCTCACGGCATTCCTGCCACTGGAGCCTCTACGCTTTCCCCTGGTGTCAGCCTCTGCACAGTCCTCCTTATCAGGCCGCGGAGATGCTGTCACCCTCTCTGGAAGGACAAAAGTGGACCACTACACCTACAACATACACTTTTTGACCAACCACTTTAGATAAGACCGGGCCTGAAATGGAAAATCTCTCAACCCCATCAGAACTATTTATGACTGTACAACTCATGAAACCATAATACCAAATAATGTGTTAGGCTGTGATGCTCAAGCAAAGACAAGAACAAGAGGTGTGTCCAATACAGAGTGGACAAAATAACAGAAACACTTTACAGCCCTGCAGTCAAGTAGCGATGACTGCAGATCACAATTCAAAAGGAGGTCATTTTAATTTGAGTATCAATTAATATGGTGTGGAAACTTTGATAGAGGTTTGACCATCCTGACAAAACCATTTTGAGAAGATTTTCAAGATATACAGAAGCACAAATGTGCCAGATAGTAAACATACAGTCATGGAAAATAATATAAGACCCTTGTTTTCTACAATATCTTGTTCGTTTTAATGCCTGGTACAACTTAAGTTATATTTGTTTGGACAAATATAATGTTAACAACAAAAATACTTCATAAGAGTTTAATTTAAGAGCTGATATCTAGTCATTTTCCATGGTTTTCTTGATAATAACCAAAATCATTTTCAAGAAAACCATGAAAAATGCCTAGATATCAGCTCTTAAATTAAACTCTTATGAGCTATTTTTGTCCAAATAAATTTACCTTTAGTTGTACCAGATATTAAAATGAACAATAAACTGAAGAAAACAAGGGTGGTCTAATAATTTCCCCCATGACTGTATGTGTGCAAGACAAAAACTTAATTAAAATTATGAAACATGCCACAGTAAAAGTCTGAAAAAACAACAAAACACTGCTGAACACAAAAAAGCAGCTCCATTTTTAGACTACATCTTAAAGATTTTCATCCACACAGAGTTTCAGCACCTGTGTTCGAAATAGTCTCCGTCTAAACCACCACACCTTAGAATTCATGTCACATGACCATTCACGTACACTGGGCATGCATGTGCCAGTGTTAGCAGGAAGCAGATTGTCTTCTCTGCTGTCTGTGGCTTAGTTGCAGAAAATACTACAGAGGAATGGCGAAAAGTAAGGCCAGAGATTTTTTTGCTTGGACCAAGGTGAAAGTAGCACATAGTTGTAAGGTTGTCAATCACTTTGTGGCCAAACCGTGGAATTACAACTTTTGGGTCCAGCATGTGATGCCATGGTGCCCAAAAATGCTTTTTTCCCATTCAGTGGGTTGACATGCACAGTTTAATCGAACTATGCTTAAAAATCGATTTTGGCATCTAATCGGCTTCTGTCCATGTCCAAGTTTACATGTAACTGAGAAAATTGAATAACTGTCGGGAATGTGTCCTCCTCCTCAACACTAGGTGGCGATATGCGTCGTTTCAGCGGGTTAATACGGCCTCCTTTTCCGGCTAATAAACAAGTGGAGAAAGGCAGGAAAGCGGCATTTTTGAACACCAAGATGGATGGTGATATTGAGGGGCAGACAAGAACGCCAGATGCTGTTGGAGGGCTACAACAGAAGCCTGTCTTCAGTTTGACACTTTGTGCCGTCGCTACTGCCACCGGCTTACTTGGATATTTTTGTTCATGCCGGCGAAAATCCTATTACAATCGCATTATCAGGGTATCTTAATCAGAGTTGGATAACTCTGACATCAGTTGGACTAACATGTTTACATGCACTTCAGTTATCCAGTTATTATTGTCGGATAAAAGCAATAATTCGTTATTTTCAAGTGTTATGTAAAGGTACTGCATGACTTACATAGTGAAAGAGACATCTGTAAATAAGTGGATACTTTACTTTTAGGTGAATCAACTTCCCAGGAAAATAACTGGATTCAGCTATTAGTAGATTTTTCAACAACAAATTATTTAAATTAGGGCTACTCTTATTTAAATCATTTGTTCTAAAAGTTGTTAAATTCACAAATAGCCGAATCCGGAGTTATTTTCCTTCCGCTTATCAGCTAAAGGAATGGTAGTTTCCTGGTAGTTTCCTCCCCATACAAGCTGAAGATCCAGATGATTGTATACGCAGAAAACAAGCGTTTTTCCGCCTCACACGCGGCTGAGCCACTCCCATAGGAACGAACAAGGCCTTGCCTCCAACACTGTATCCGGTTTTCCTTACACATCCATGGTCCAGACTAAAATGCAGTCCCAGAGTTTTCAAACAAGGGGGTCTCCAGCATTTTCAAAAGTCTCCAATTTAGGTGTTTAAAATACCAGAGTAGTGTGGAGGTGGAACAAAAGTTCTGTGTTTAACAATGAAAATGTATTAGTGTTGATGTAGGCTGAGAATCCAACAGTATTTACAAGTACATCCTAAACAATACTACAAACTACTCTCAAAAATGAGCACAGATTTTTATTTTATAACAGTCCCAATAGCACTGCCCCGAGTATATGATCATGTTGGTTTTACCGGTATAAATTAGTTGGACTTATTTCCTGAGAAGTTATATTTCTATACATTGCTCCAATATATGGATTCCTTCAAACTGTGTATAGATAAGTATGGATCATATGAAATCAGATATCTTAGATTAAAAAATATAAAAAGACTTGACAAGGTTAACTCGATATCTGCAGAGACATGTATCTGACAATGAAATGGTGTAGGCGTTACAGGCTGATTCATGTAACAACTTTTCTCACGATCCGTCAATTATTTCTGCCAATGGCACCAGATTTCCAAGGAAATCATAAAAATTGTCTTACGTGCCAACTCAACACATTTCTGCTGCTGATTCAACTGCTGATTTTTTCCCCATATATATTGCTTTCCAACTCATCGTTTGACACCAATTTCCAAACTGTGTGCTCATGTCTGATTTTTTGCCTCTATTTTTCTATTTGGTCAGTGCAATGTGACAAAAACTGTGATTTACTGAATTGAGAAGTTTAAATAGTTAATCTGACTTTGACTGATCTTGCCTTCAAAGGAGGGCCGGGGTCCAATTAAGATTTCTTTACGGTCGTCCTATGTGAGAACTTTGGCACGTCAGATTCTCTGTTGGACACCTGATGTTGGGGGCCTCATATCCAGACTCCGTTTTAGTGGCCTGAGGTGTGACTTTAGCACCGCTGCTCTCACCCGCTGAGTCGGGATAAACACAGGCGAGTGACTTCTGGGGAGAGCCAAAGTTCAACCCACCACACATGGAGGGAATGACATTATGAAAATGCCATTTAGGTCTCTTCTTTTGAACAGATGTGATAGATTGAATAAACTGGTCAGGTTGAACTATAAGGAAAACAGTTAAATATCATCTGATTTGAGTAGAAATTAGCTCAATGTTGAGAGCACAGACCGAAGAACTGAAACATAAAATAATAAAGTCCTTATTTTTCAATGGAAAACTATGTGGCCTATTGTTAAGTAACAGCTCATTCAGGAACTGTGAGTCCCACCACATGAGATGGTGTGGGAAAAATGTGGAAAATATAATGTTGCTTTTGGCAAGGCACTCGGTATTTCCCCTTCCAGTTGAGCAATGTGACACAAACTGTAGGAGTGAGATCTACAGTAGTTGTCTTAACTCGCCAACAAAGTTTGGACTTTCAATAACGCTCCTCTGTCAGCAGCTTTGACACACAAACACAAATAGTATTATAAAGGGTGCATGAAACAAGCTAATTCATGTAATCCCATGTATAATAACAATATTATGATGATGATGATGATGATGATGATTATTATTATTATTATTATTATTATTATTATTATTATTATTATTATTATTAATAATAATCTGATTTATATAGTGATTTTAAGACTTAGACCTAGACAGACTTTATTGTCATTCAGTTATACATAAAAATATGCACACTGAATGAAATTCCGCTGCATTGGCACACAGTGATTGTGCTCTGGCATGTCATAAATAAAGTATAAATATAAAATATAAAACTGTAAAAATAGAATATTAATATTGCACAGAAGTGTAGCAGCAGAAAGTGTTTTGTACATAGACATTAAAATAATACAAAAATATAAAAACGAGGTACTCAAAGTCACTTGAGTATGTTGTCCAGCCACATCAAACAAAGATATTTAAAATCATACGAACATCCTCACTTGAAAGTTGTGTAACAGGGCAAGATGAGATAAACATTATCTCCCATTAAAGCGGTGCAAACTTTCAGTCTCTCCCACAGACTGTATGTAAAGAGTGGCCATATGACAAAAACATCTCAATCACCCCCCTTGTGGCTGCAGTATTGGCCAATTATTTGTTTAAAACATTGGGGGGGGAAACGGGCCGTCAATAAGAACACTGTGATCACAAACTAGCTGGCAAAAAAAGTCTGCTTTCTCATGGGACTTAATTCTACTGTTGAAAAGCTTTCTTGATATTATAACAGCTTGTCACTCGGGGACAGGCAAGTAAATATAATGTAAATGTAAATGTATAAAACAATTATGCAAAAAATTAAGACTTTTATTTGTACCTTTTTGCGGTTTTGGCAGCCCATCGCCCAAAACGACATGTTCAAAACAGATAAATGATAATAATAATTTTATTTGTATTGCACTTAAAAAAAACTATGAGAGGAACACAATACAATAGAGATAGAGTCGATCAAATAGATTACAACTCTCCTGTGATTAAATTTTCTTGTGTATTTAAGCCGACTTCTGTTTCATTCTGCAACCGAGGTACGTGCAAATCGTGTGTAATGCTAGGGTGACATGTTCCGATAAGATGATAGGTTATAAATTGCGCCCCCACCACGTTGGGGGATGGGGGCAAACGGAAAGATCAATGTATACAGTATATACAGTACATTTTTTTAAAAAAATGGTTCCTGTCTTTCTTAGGTAGTTCTTATCACACTGATGTTAGTTCAAATGTTAATATTTATATATAATTAGCTTGGTTTAACCTAGTTATTTGAGCCTGGGAAACAAGCCATAACGCCATGATGAGACAGGTGTGATTTACTCACGATTAATTACTCTCACTGGCAGAGGGGAGAGAAAAAAGTTCCACTCTCAATTTAAATTTTTTTTAGAAATCTGTGAGGTGTGAGTCACACCTTTACGCTCATAAAATAAAACTTACAAGGTAAAAAATGGTAAAGCAAACATTTTGGTGTTTTCTGGTTTTCTGAATTTAAGTGTTTTCAAGTGATAAGTTAATTGTCCGGGGACCATGAATATTTGGACCAAAACATGCAGTCATGGAAAAAAGATTATTAGACCATCCTTGTTCTCTTCACTTTATTTTTCTTGATAAAGATTTTAGTTATTATCAAGAAAACCATGGAAACTGGCTAGATATCAGCAGTTATCATTATATTTGCCCAAACAAATGTACCTTTAGTTGTACCAGCCATTAAAATGAACAAGAAACTGAAGGTCTAATATTTTTTTCCATGACTGTATAAAGCAGAAGGCAGCTAATACTTTATTGCATTTTGTTGCGGACTGGGTTTTGTACCTGATGGACATGTAGCTTCCTTGTTCCTGATCATTGTGAAACATTTAAACTGAAACAAGATTGACATCACAGTAAAAAGTCCCTAGCCTTTTTTATTCCGACAGTCGGGCACCTTCCTTTAGGAATACTGCTACAGAGAGGTGAGTCATTGTGCTGCCTACATGTGTTATCAAGTTCATCTTTCTGCTTTTCCATGATGAACTGAAACCAAGGTGCTTTCACCTGAAGAGAAATCGCGTCATCATTTTACAATGGATTTCTCAGGAAAATAATCAGATTTCTTTCATCTGATCCTGCTATTTAAAGTTTACCTAGAGCTGCAAAGTGGTTGTTGTTTTTTCCTACTCTGTATTCCCCTTTAAATGTTTTCTTTAAGCAATATCCTCAGTATGACTGAACAAGGAAACATGGGACTCTCCTGCATGATGTAACGATTCTATAGGTTCATGTTATAGTCTCAGGCTTCAATTATTTCAACTTTGTTTCTAAGAAATCCTGTTTTGTCTTTTTTTCCTTGTACATTGACTTGACCTTGGTTTAATTTCAGTGACAGCATCGTTTCTTCCTCCTCAATCTCATTATCAAAACTTTCTTTTATAAAAGAAAAAAATCCAAACATTCGTTAATATTTTTCCCTAATAATTCCAATAATCACTTACTTTGTTACACTGCTGTCATGGAAAAATGATTAGACCACCGTTGTTTTCTTCAGTTTATTGTTCATTTTAATGCCTGGTGCAACTAAAGGTACATTTGTTTGGACAAATATAATGATAACAACAAAAATAGCTCATAAGAGTTTAATTTAAGAGCTGATATCAAGCCATTTTTCAATGGTTTTCTTGATAATGATTTTGGTTATTTTCAAGAAAACAATGGAAAATGTCTAGATATCAGCTCTTAAATTAAACTCTTATGAGCTATTTTTGTTGTTATCATTATATTTGTCCAAACAAATGTACCTTTAGTTGTACCAGGCATTAAAATGAACAAGAAATTGAAGAAAAAGGATGTTCTAATATTTTTTTCCATGACTTAACATAGCCTCAGGGCAGAAGTTATTATATCTTTGCAGTGACTGCCACCCAAAGTTAAATATGACAATTTTATAGTGAAGTTACAATAATGGTAAAAAAAAACAACAACAACAAAAGCTGACATTCAACTGAATTATACTTGTAACCTGTTTTTAGAAACACAATCTGCTTATTAACATCATGGCGACATGTCTCTCACATTTACTCAAATTGTACACGGTCGCCCATAAAGTTTGAATAGTTTTGTTTTTCAGACACAATCCTCTGTTAATTGTGGTTTCATTTTCATTTTGATATGTTTGAAAGACATTGAAAAATATTTTTTTAGAAGATATAAAGTCAAGAATAAATCCCATTGTCACAATCATTTCATGGAAAGAGGTAAAAAAAAAAATGTATTCCAACTTTATGGGCAACTGTGTAATTTCAAAATAATAGAGAATTTCTTTTTTACCTCCTTAGATTACTCAAGTGGGCCATGTTGGGTTGAATCAGGATATATTTAATATGTCACAATATCATTTTGTTGGCCATGCCATTGATCTAACATGTTACTACTTGCTGAAAATGAACTATCAAATGTTTCACACGTTCTTGTTTTTGTCAAACGGCAGACACAATGTTTTATATTCAATCAAATCAAATGCAGTTTAATCAGTATTCTTCATTGATTAAATTATGTGACCTTGTCATGAGCTTTGTGGCTATCAAACAGAGTTTTAGGGAACAATAACACAGCATCTGAAAGACTTAAAGGTGACAACGACTACTCTACAGTTGGTTTAGATGAGCTTATGACTGTTGTTGCCTCAGGTGCATCCGGATTAACAATCCTGCTGAACAGGTTAGCGCTACCTGACTGCAAGGAGCACACGTTTCATTTCCTGACTTCAGCAGCTTTTCCCAAGAAAATTATCTACATAATGAGTAAACACAAGATGGTCATGGGGGTCTGACTCCTTCTGATGAACACCACTTGTCATTGTCTGTTTAATCTGACCTACCCTGGAAAGTTTCATGTTTACTCATGTGACTCATTAGTGTTGCAACCTAGAAGCTATTGTTAATGACCTAATTACTAAAAAAGCCTAAAGGCAATGTAAGTTGGAAGTAAAAATGATTGTCTTGTTATATTATACTGTACAGGTGCATGTCAATAAATTAGAATATCATAGAAAAGTTTATTTATATCAGTAATTCAATTCAAAAAGTGTAAATAACACATTATATAGATCAATTACACACAGAATGAAACATTTCATGCCTTAATTTATTTAATTTCTTCTAATTATAATGATTATGGCTTACATTTAATGGAGACCTAAAATTCATTGTCTCCAAATTTTTTTATAAAAAATATACAAAAGACCAATTTTAAAAAGTATGTTTAATATGGAAATGTTGGCCTCTGAAAAGTATATCCATCTATATGCACTCAATACTTGGTTGGGGCTATTTGACTTGAACTACTGGAGATGGACTTTTCCATGATATTCTAATGTATTGAGATGCACCTGTATATCCCTTGAGAAGAAAATGTAAATACAGCAGTGAAAAGCTGATTTTGGAGACTAAAAAGCATCAAAAGTTCATTTTAAGCTTGTTTGTTAGAAGGAGTTTCATTTTTAGGTGGTGGATATCTCATTTAGGAACAAACTCCTCATAAAGGAAGAGTAGGTGTATGCAAACAAGATATGTTTGCATACACCTCTTGCATTATGAAAATTAGAGCCTTTGAATAAACAAACGTCCTGTTTAAACTATCCTCCCTTCCCAGTTCACTGACAGGTGAGGTGGGAATTGAAAATATTCCATAAGTTTAAGAAAAAAATTAGAAAATCTCATATTAATCATCATGATACCTGATACATTCACACCCTCAGTTAAAATACCACAGTGATGTTTTGTCTATTTTTAACATTTACGCTGTGTTTTCTTTTCATTTCGTGGAACAAAAACAAAAAGGGTAATGCAACATTTCCCAAGATACTTAAGTTTCAAAATGATACTGATGTGTTTAAAGTATGTGGGGCAAAAATAAATAGACTACTTAAGTGTGCAGGCATTTTTCATGTCTGGGCATGCCAGTGGAAGCTCCCATCTTCCGCTTTGATTGACACACACCATCCAGTGTGTTAGGTGACCACTCATTGCAGTGCTGACCCAACAATGAGCTCCATTTGGCTCCTGGAAGGTGTGAAATGGCACACTTCTCCCTGAACCCCCCTGTCTTTGTTGTTGGGATTGATTTAACAGACAGAGGCCACTCACAGAAGGTGTGAGTCCCACTGGTTGTTCACCAGACACACACACACACGCAGACACACACACACACACACGCAGACACACAGCCTGTGTGTGACACAGCCCTAAACTCCACCCCTCTTACGCAGACACGCTCTCACCGGTCTGACTAACAGCCCTCACCCTGCCCACTTCTCTCTCAGTACAAGCTGAACTGCAGCAGTGAGCACACCACACTCTTGGATTACACTCATCCATCACAGAAGGTTTATCTACAGAGCAGCTCAGAGCCCCACAGAGCCTGGCAGCATGGGGAGCAGCATGTCATGTTACCCCCAGCACAACTTCAGATTCTCCAGCAAGAGTTTCATACGCAGAAACAGGTAAGAACAATCCGTGTAGTCCAGGTATTCTTACTGTACTTGTGTCAGTGTGTCATGCTCTCGGCTGCCGCTTGTTTTTCTAGACTCTGTGTTTCAGCTGGAAGGAATTCTTGGTATTTCTCAGGGTTTTTGAGCGAAGAGGTTAAACAGAGGTTGTGAAGTTTGCGAGGCCAGGGTCAGGATCATGTGGTAATACAGGATAGTCTCAGAGCTGTGCCTGAGCGCTGCCCGTCTGGCCAACGGTGTCAATGATCCAGTTACCATTTGCCTCCTCTTTGCATCCCTGTGAAGATAATCTGCCAGCTGTCAGCGAATCTGGTTTCCCTCCAAAATCAGGACCTGACCCCAATCATTATCAAGATCACATGTGAGCAATTATACTTAATAGCTGATATCTGGTTTATGATACCTGATATATGTTGTACTAATCTGACATGAAGGCTTTGAACATGAACACGGAATATGATTGACATTAATGGGTTGTACTTGTTATTCTACTAAATTTACTTTGATTATTCGGGATTATATGCCTGGGCATGTTACCCTGGTTCCAGCCCACTCTCCTAGACCAGCACATCTGATTCTAATTATGCTCTGCCCCAGTCTTCTGCCCTGTGCTGTGTGATGATTCAGGGTCTGGTTTTGTCAAACGTGCCATGAAGCTCTTGGTTTTCAAATAAAAACAGAAGCAGGGCAACCTTTCAACAAAAAAAAAACCAACGGCTCAAGCTTGAATACTGATACACCTTCCAAGTTGGTTCGATGGCTCGGCATGGACAATACGTTCAGTGTTCGAGTTTCCTGTGTACCCTACTAAGTCTTTGTGTTGGTGAATCAGGCCAGCCTCAGGTATTCCCTACAGAGAAGAGGAGCGAGCAGCGGTTGAATGCCACTACAGTGACTTAGAGAATGTTGGGTGTGCAAACCAACTACCTGTCTATTATCTACATTCCTCTTTCACTTTGCAACTGTGGATTGCATCAGTGTGCATGGTTTTCTCTGTGCATGAATACACTGTAAAACACTGATGTACTGGAATACCATCACACACTAGACACTAATCAATGCCTGATGCTGGACTTCCTGATTAGACAGACCTTGATTCCCACCATGCAAACAATAGCCTGCGTTGTTGCATGGAGGACACTGGCACATATATGTGCAGATAAGCAGATAAACTACAGGCTGAGATTGTAAAAGCAGTCCCGAGTCTTATCATTGCAGTGAGGGAGCTTCCTCATAAAGATGTGACACTAATGGTAACTGATGGGGGTCATGCAAAACAAAGAAGGACATTGAATGCTGATTTTCCTATGCATATCCTCGCTATCAGAAACACAAGACCTGATTGTTCTTATCATTTAAATGGCTGGCATTGATGGAGCGAGGGCATAGGAAGGAGCTCCAGTTAATTCATATGACATGAGACACAAATCATGATGCAAAGTCATTAATCTACTGTGAAAATTGAACTGTCGGCACTTCAGGTTTCAGTTTGTGACCTGATTACTATTTTAAAAAAGAGGAAAGAAATAAGTCACAGATCCTGAATCTGATATGCAAAATGGTGGAGCAAGGATTGTTATTCAGTCATGGAAAAAATTATTAGATAATGATTTTGGTTATTATCAAGAAAACCATGGAACATGGCAAGATATCAGCTCTTAAATTAAACTATTATAAGCTATTTTTCTTGTTATCATTATATTTGTCGAAACAAATGTACCTTTAGTTGTTATAGGCATCAAAGTGAACAAGAAATTGAAGAAAAAGGGTGGTCTAATAATTTTTCCATGACTGTATGTAGGTCAACTCTCATCTGACAACAGTAGATGAGAGTAAACTAACATAAACAGGAAATACTCCTTGTGACGCTGCAGTTGGGAAGTTAACTGAAGAGTAAACATAGAATAGATGGTAAATATTGGAGAGTGAGTATTAACACGTGGTTTTCTTCTCTCTGTTGCAGCAGCCGCCTGTTTCGCAAGAAGAATCCCCAAGAGGGACAAGAGAAATCCAACAGCATCATCAATATTCTGTGTACCGTCACCCCCAGAAAGGTAAGAACCTCCACCAGCTCGTACGAGATGGTGACAGCCTGAAACTCAATCATCTGCATACCAAACAAAACTGCTCTCCTATAAATGTCAGCCTTTGTGCAACTCGATTTTTATTGGCGTGTCTGACTGATTTTAACAGCAGGTCTAACTGGTTTATTCAAGTCATGTCTAAACTTCACTCACGTTATGATCTGTTGCAGGAAATGTCCCATAAAGACCTGCAGACGATAGGAAACATAAAATGGGATCCTCCGTTCCCTTACGACCCGGCCAGCGGCTGGAAGAAGAGCAGCATCAATGTGAAGAATTACGGACGGATGATTCACAGCTCCAAAGTTCGTTTCCGCTTCCTGCACTGCCAGGTGAGAACAAAATGACTTTTTAATGACTCTATGTTGAAATATCAGGAAAGCAACTATAAAAGATAACAACACTAATGCTGCACAATCCCTCTTGCGGTTAATGAGGTCTCAAACAATGAACAAGTCTACAATGACACATCATGCCAGTCATCTATGTGAAGTGTCAAAACCAAAATAAGCAAACAACAATAATAAAAAACTGACAAAGAATAATAGGATGTAGCTCTGCGGCCACTGAACACTATGAAACTGGCTGCTGCTGGTATTGACGTAGTGGCTGGCTGTGAATAATCCAATCCATTCTCCTCAAAGCGGACCGCAGCCTGTGTTTGGACATGCTCACTTCTGCTGTGGTTGTGAAACATCTCAGAGAGAAAACCTCAGGGTAGAGAGAGTTCCTCTGATCCCGGAGACTGATAGAGGACACACCGGCTCCTCACTGTGGGAATTGCAATTTGTCAGAGCTGTGGCCCAACAGCTCTGTCAAAAAGTGACAGGAAAAGATTAATTAAAGGAACAGCGTCATGACAGCAAAAGAACATGTTGTATTATTGTAACAGAAAATAAAAGTACACAGGAAGGAAACATGTATTACAAGGTAGTGAGAAATGAATACGAATCATGAATCATTAAAGAAAGCGAGGATTGCCGTCAAAAAGACTTTTAATTGCAGTTTGTGGTCAGTGAAGAAATTCCTAGATTTATGGGAATCCTTCAGCAGCCTACTAAATCAGAACATTTCCTGTTGGTGCTCTGTGAATCAGCACAAGATACAAGAACAAGAAGAACAAGATGTTTCTATATGAAATAAAATATCAGACATAACCCCTGGCAAGGATTAAAAGAATAATTATTCTATAAATATATGACCGATTCTTCATCTGGGACAAACAACAGAGTAGAGTACAACACAGGCTTCCAGACATGCTTCTACAGTCATGGAAAAAAATATAAAACCACGCTTTCCAAATTTAACCAAAATCATTATTAAGACAACCACGGAAAATGGCTAAATATCAGCTCTTAAATTAAACTCTTATCAGCTATTTTTGCTGTTATCATTATATTCTCCAAACAAATGTACCTTTAGTTGTACCAGGCATTAAAGTGAGCAATACTTTGAAGAAAACAAGGGTGGTCTATTAATTTTTTCCACGACTGTATGTGCATGCAATATTTATTTTCATCACCCCAGCTTTTACTTATTAGTGTTCTAATTAAACCTTATTAAAAGGACAAGGATTATGGTTTTCTTGCGTGATTTTAGTATTCTCAGACAGGACTAATTTTATCCACACTGTATCTGCATCTGTAACTCTTTCACTGTTTAACTTCACTTTTTCTCTCTGCAGGATATACATGATTGCTACCTGGACCTCTTCCAGACACACCTTCATTTTGTCTCCAACAACACAACCGGACTGACATATCAGGTGAGGTTTTTATGGTTTTTAATATTCCTGTAGGGCAGAATTTAAAGTTATGTCATCATACATACAGACATGCATATCCTGTCAACACGGTTTGTGTTGGTAAACAGAAAGTATGATGATGCTTCTTTACCTCATAAAGTCTCATAAAGCATGAGCAGCCATTAATCATCATTTTACTGTGTCTGTTGAGAGCCATGTCAAAAAGAAACACCTACGCACCTGCACACAGTATGAGTCAGAATATAGATGACGGCATATGTAACACAGACATGAATACATCATCGACGTACAAGGCTGACCTCAGGGTCCAGGTGATTAAAAGCTGATTAATTGGCTGAAATAGAGCAAGGGAGATGTCACAGAGACTGCTTTTGGTATGTCAATGAGATTTTTTTATTCTTTTGTTCAAAGACGCGTGATAGAGCTTTTTGTTGTTTTGTGTGCAGGGAACTCTTCCGTTGAAAGAACTCACCATCTGCAACCTGCAACAGAACTGCAACCACAGCCAACCCCAGGAATTCGCCTTTCAAATAAACGGTAAGTTCGACCTCGCTACACAGTACACATTTGGGTGTTGGCACCGAGCACTGGAATGTTGTTATAATCACTTCTGAGTTTTATTGGTGGTGTTGAATTTATATAATCAATCAGTGGAAGAGTGGAAGCAACTTATCCAGGTGAGGGCAGAGTCTTTTTGCTCATATTTAATTTAATTTTATGATTATGACAGGGTTCCTACGGGTGCTAGAAAAACCTTTCCTTTTTTTATTTTTTTTAAGTGGTGTTTGCAAGGTTTGAAAAGTTGATTTTGAAAGAATAACTTGTAGTTTAGTTTATAAAGTCTACTTACAAAGAGGTGGCACATTCTTAAATTGTCCCACTTCTGGAAAAATGCTGTCACAAAACATATATTTGGTTGTTTATAGCACAATAAGGGCCAAGTAAGAAAAATAAACGGACCAGGGGAGGGGGGCAATATTTCGAGAAAAAAGTTGAAAATTTATGAGATTGAAGTGATTAATCTGCGAGAAAAAAAAGTCATAGATTTGCGAGATTAAAAGTGGCAAATCTACAAGAAAAATGTAGCAGATTTATGAGGAAAAAAAATGTATTGTATGAAAAAGCGTGAGACATCCTGCGGGTAGAAACGAATAAAATGTGGTGATGTAGTACCTGGAAAAACTAGCAAATTTTTCCGACTTTTCTCTCATAAATATGCTTCTTTTTTCCCGTAGAGTTACCACTTTTATTCTCATAAATTTGCAACTTTTTTCTCGAAATATTAACCCCCTCACCCTGGTCGTTTTTTTTTCTTCCATAATTGGCGCTAATAACTTTGGTCGTACAATAACATCTAATTTAATGTGGAGAAAAAGTAAAATATAGTGTACATAAATATCTTCCACAAGTGTATGGAGCTGGAGGAGATTCAAAATACACCTTGAAAATGCTTGAAAAATGCTTGCATTAGACTTTGGATAAGCTAAAGGAACCCTGTTTTAATTTGTTTCTATTTTTTGACCCTGCTGGTGGTCTGCTATGTTTGTCCCTCACATCATTTGTGGATCAAAGTAAAAATTCTCCTCACTTATAAACCTGAGAGAACCACACGCTATTTTCAAGCTGCAGCATTTCCTATGTTGTCACATTCCAGTGATTCAAAGGTGCCGCGACCCTCTTCACCTCCACTCAACCTCAAGACTAACTAGAGCTGGGCCCCCTTCACCCTTGGTCAGGGAGCCAAAACGGCCTTAAAGGCCCCGCTTGTTAGACAACAGGTGCACTTAAGTCAGCCCAGCTGTCGCGCAGAAAAGCCCAGCTACCGCTCTTAGCCTTGTCACTGCGTATAATCTATGGCACATTCCAAAAACTGCTCAGGTTAATGTCCTGTGGAAATGTCACTTAGCTTTTGAACTCAAACAATCTCATGTCCTTTCATTCATTAGAAATAAGCCGCTGTAGTGACTCAAGGGCTTTGGTTCTTGCCTGGGAAACAATAAAATCTGCAAAGTCAGGGATTAACGTAAAATTAAGAAAAAAAAAAGAAAAGAAAAGTCAATCCCGGCCACAAAGAGTGCAAAGTTTCCGTGTTTATATTTCTTTATCATTACTATCTCACTGAAATCTGAACACATCTCGCCTGTCATAATATTGACACTCTTTGACTTTGCAATTCCCGGATCAAGCCTGTTATTTTGTGGTATTGTATTGCAGTTGTTTTCATTGTTCAGTGTGAACCTATATTTACCTTATGGGAGGCATCACTGACAGGAAACATCTAGAGGAAGCGTGACGAAATTCTGAGTCAAGTGAAAGATCCCATATACAGATTTCCTCCCGCGTCCCGCTCTGGCTCAGCTGAGAATATGAATCAGCTTTTGCGCACAGCGGTGCTGGTGAGTTGGAGAATGACGAAGCAAACGCAGCGTGAGATGGTCTTTTAAGATTCCCAGAAGCCCTCACATGGTTTGAATTAATGTAGCTGTGAAAGTTAGATAATGATAGTTAATTACTTTTAACAGTAGTTAATGGCCTCTGTAAACTTTCTGAGTTTGAAGAGTCTCAGTATGTGCTCCCAGTCTGACTCCTCTCATTATTTACTTGCTTGAAATGTGGATAAACAACTTTTCAATGATTATGGTTAAGGTCTACAAGTAAGAGGGGATGAGGAGAAAGTCAAAAGATGAATCTAGAGTAGCTGCTTATTAAGGAGCAGTCAGTGGACTATGGTTCCAGACGATTACAGAACAAAGCAATGGGACTGGAATGAAACAGGCTATCTCTGCTGGTTATCTCTGGTATGTGTGGGGCTGATAGATAGAGAAAGATTGCAGCTCTTTTCATCCCAAGTCCTACTCATTCCTCCTGGGTAAACGGTTCGTGGGTGGGAGAGTCTGCTGCGATTTTTTAAATGCCAAAAGAAGCAGGTCAGAGAGGGAATCTTCCGCAAGAGGTCTTACATGTGGTTTTGAACACGTGTTAACATTTATTGTACTTATTGAACAACATGTTCAAAACAGCCACAAAAGGAGTTTGTGAACAGGGTTAATGATTCTTAGGCTCAGAAAAACAAGCCTGGCTAACACTTTCTCCTACTCGTCTCTTCTTGTGACCTTTGAACCCTGCAGGTGTCAGCCTTAACCCCATCATCGTCTACTGCGCCAACCAAGAAGAAATGGACCTGTGGTTCGGCCTGCTTAAAGAAAACATTGAGGCCAATGGGGGCACTGCTATTGCACCTGAAAACTTCACCAGAGTGAAAGTAAGTTAAAAAACACGTTTTCATACCCACTTGTAGTAACCCAAGGGCTTTGGTTCTTGCCTGGGAAACAATAAAATCAGGGAAGTCAGGGATTAACGTAAAATTACTCAGGAAAAAAAAAAGAAGTCAATCCCGGCCACAAAGAGTGCAAAGTTTCCGTGTTTAAAACATTGAGGCCAATGGGGGCACTGCTATTGCACCCGAAAACTACACCAGAGTGAAAGTAAGTTTATCAACATGTTTTGACCCCCCCCCCCGCTCCAAATAGCTGATGAGACATTGTATCAGGCTGCATCAAATCTGACTTCTGCGCTGCAACAAAGATTAACATCCTTTTGTGTGTGGGGTCATCTTTTAATCCACCTGGTGGATTAGCCTACAACCACTTCTGATAAAAAGAGGGTGTGTGACTGTGCAGATTTGATGAGTCAAGTAGGTCACTGCTGGCTCTCCCTGAGGCCTGGATACTAGGGAGCGGCATTGACCACATCACAGCCTACATCAAACGAACGCTCACATCTGCAAAGGGCTAAAGTGCTGACTCTACACCCACAGGTGGGAGAAACGGCTGATGAGACACATGACCCTAGATGTGTCACACCAGAAGAAAACAACTGAACCGTTGATTCTTTTGTAAGCCTCGGCTTGGAAGCGCTTAATGCAGCAACAAGAGTGACATTCTGGGAAAGAGATTCAGATCAACATGTTTAAATCTGCTGGAGAGCAGAGCTAAAAAAAAAACATGTCTCAAAAACTGTAGCAGTCTGAAAACTACCAGCTGTAGCAAGGTAGAAGCCATTACATTTTTGAGAAGATCAGAATCTCAGGGTGGATACACAAACAATTTTTCACTTTCACTGACACTGTTGACGTTTGTGCTGCATTCATGTGGTGTCAGAATAATCAGAAAAATTACTTTGAACGCCCCTGAAGTTTAAACATTAACAAAGCGAGATAGGGCATGCCTTAAAGGGAGGTCTGCGCTCTGAGTGCACTTTTAGTTGTATATCTTTTGTTACAATCTTTTATCAACTGATTCTAACTGTACGTAAAGCACTTTGTCACTTTTTTAAAAAATTATTTACTTTACTGATGATTCTCCCATGTGCTCCCATCATAGGTAAACCAGAACGAGACTTCTGAGGGCAGAGAGGAACTGAGGAACTCCATAAACAGAGAACCCATCTACGAGTGGGAGGGCTCTCAGCGGGACAGCCTGGGCACCATCACCTACGTCACGAAAGTCAGACTGCAGCACCTGCCCTGTCAGGTAAGACATCACTGCTGCTAATCAGGGGTGAATCACTATAATATCTCTCTGCTGTTGCCTGTATATGGAAATATACAGTACAACACTCATCATACATACATGTTTTCAAACTCTGGGAATTTTTCACCTGATGAATAAAAGCAGGATAACATCAGCTCTAAATCCAGGTGACTCACATAGTTTCGAGATTGTGCAACACACACATTACCTCAACGCAATGAAAGGAGTCAGTGGGAAGGGTGGAGTCCATATTTTGGCAAATGTTACCTCCTGTGCAGATTTAACACTATTATCTTTATTTTCCTGTCAAGGTGTAAGACAGTGGCAGACACCTGCAACCAACTGTTGAAATACACGACTCCTCGCTAACCGCATCAAAAATAAATAATGCTGATACGGCTTCACATAGCAGCCAATAAAAACAGTCGTCGTGACACGGCTTGCATGGATATCAGTAATTAATTCACTGTGGGAAATAGCGGCAGCCCGATTGAAGTTTGTGAGATTTAGGGCCTGGGTGTGTGAGAGGCATTTGCCCGGCTCACGCAGTGACTCGACTCACCTCACAGCTGGAATGTCAGCTGTCTGTCCAGACACACCCTCGAGAGGGAGAGGAAACATAAACTCTCAGTCTGCCGCACCTTTAAATGCCCCACTAACTGGTTCCACTGAAGACCTTACTGGGAATTAAACTGTGCGTCTTAACACAGTATTAAAGGATAATGCTGGTGTTTTTTAAAGTTTGTGTCAGGTCTCACGGTTGCCTCTCAGCTTTTGAATTATTCATAGTCTTATCAGAAAAACTGGAGTCATCAGATTGTTTTCTTACAATCAGAAGAAAGTGTTTGTTGCAATTTTGGAGGGTAAAATATCATATATAAGAGATAGGGAAATGACTCAAAATTTAAGAATTCCTATTTGACATTATTGTGTCAGACTTGAGAATTTTTTTTTCACTTTGCACACAAATGAGAATTTGGCTTCTTCACAGGGAGACAATCCCTCATGTTTCCTTATGTTAAGGTGTGTCATTGTCTTTTGACAACATAAAGCTGAATTTAAAGATAGAAAAAGTACTTTTGAAAAACATAAACAAACATTAAGTCATGGAAAAAAATGATTAGACCACCCTTGTTTTGTTCAATTTCTTGTTCATTTTAATGCCTGGTACAACTAAAGGTACATTTGTTTGGACAAATATAATGATAACAACAAAAATAGCTCATAAGAGTTTAATTTAAGAGCTGATATCTAGCCATTACAGATGGTTTTCCAGTAATGATTTTGGTTATAATCAAGAAAACCATGGAAAATGTCTAGATATCAGTTCTTGAATTAAACTGTTAGACTGTTATTAAACTTGTTATCATTATATTTGTCCAAACAAATGTACCATTAGTTGTACCAGATATTAGAATGAACAAGAAATTGAAAAAAAAAAAGCTCTAATAATTTTTTCCATGACTGTAGACAATGGTTAACTGACCTGTGAATGAAACTGCTCATGTATAAGAATAACACTGTGTAATTATATATATACTTGATGTATTGAAACAAAACTATACAAAGCTCATCAGCAGCTGTAATCTTGTGCCCACAGGAGCAGAGCGACAGACTGCTGGTGATGTACCCAGCAACGCTGATCATCCTATCAGAGGAGAACGATGGCCTCTTCTATAAGGTACCACCAACCTTACTGACCTTTCACTCTTCAACTTAGTCACATCCTGAGCTGTGTGCAAATAGTAATATAAGTGTTTGCATGAAATACTTAAAGAGTCATTATGATTACAGGGGAAGCTTCCACTCAACATGATTACAGTGACCACACCCTGCCAAGACGTCAAGCCCAACACCTTTATGATCGAAGGTAAACACAGTGAATGAGTGAGCGGCTCTGCTCCTCTGCAGCACATTTAAAAAGACATGTTAAAGGGATCTAAATCAGTGTACATTCTTATGCATGTGTTACGCTAAGTGGCCTTTTCCATGAATCCGCTAGCGTCACAGAGTGTAACCCTCCATGAATGAGCTGGTTTTATCCCCAGTGAATGACAATCTGACTATGGCACATTCCAGTGAGTGAACCGACCGAATGACAGGCTTTGTGCTCCCCGTTCCCCCTCTCTCTCTTCCCAGGGAAGTTGATCAACCCCATCGTGGTGTCGTGTCTGGATAGGACCGAGTTCTGCGACTGGATCCAGCATTTCAAAAGCGCTGACGTGCCCGTTGTCAGCCCCCCGCCCCCCGTGTATGACATCATCTACACCCCGACGCACAGAGAGGTGCGGCACGCCCACTTTTGTTTGAACAATTACACTACTCAAGTATGAGGACAAGAGATAAAGACAGACAAGATGGCCCTGCCTCTTTTGGCATTCAGCATTACTATGATTAATGATTTACTACAAATACTACTGCTACTTAGTCAACAGTCGGTTAAAGTTTAAAAAATGCTCATTGGTTCTTCAATCAAATATTTTAATTCAATTTTTTTGTTCTACAATCTCTAGGCTCCACATTTTGATAGGTGGAGTGGAAACAGCCATGAACGGTCTGAGTCTCTGAAGTTCAGCCAGTCGCAGAGTGGATGTGGGTCCCTCAACCTTCAGTTACCCATCCCCGAGGACAACCCTCTGTCCCCAGGATACACTGAACCCCTCTGTGTAAGTCAGCTGTGTGCTGCTTCTCAAGTATTCTTGAACTAATAAACAAAACTTAAGCACACCAATGCTTCAATATTTGCACAGTTCTAAATGTGGTAGGAGTTCGTTGTACGTTGCCAAAGAAAACCTTGTGTTTGTTTTGGTGGAGCAGAGCAGCAACACCTTTCTTTTACCAAGTTAATTATTAAGCAATGTCTGCAGACCAGAGTGCTCCCGTTGCAAAGGCTCAGCCAATGATCCTCAGGCCTTCAACTAAAAAGAAAATTTAAAAAGTCAGCAATTTATCCTAAAATCTACCAATAAAAAAAACTTTTGGCTGTTAGAAGACAAGAGGCTCTTGCAGCACATGTTGATCCAGAAGTAAAAACTTTGTTTGTTAAACTTTAGTCTCTTTAAGAAGCACTGGAGCACTCTGCATTATCAGGACTTTTGAACAAACTCCCCCAGGAGAGGGGCTATGAAGGCCAACTGCCTGTCCAATTAGTTTAAATTAAAAGGGCTCAGTGCCCAAAAGACATGTTGTTGTACAGCTTCTGACTTGGACCTCCACCCTCCTGATTAAACTCTCTCACAGTTAGATGACGGCGTTTACAAATAAAACACAAAATGATGAAGAAAACTAACACTGCAGAGAGGAGAGTTGATAATGTCATATTATAATATGATAATGTAATGTGATGTCACCCGTGTTGAATAGCCACAACTCTGTGCTGACTTTTGCTCTGGATGTGTTTGTTGTCCCTATAGTACAACTCCAGTCGTCCCTCCTCGGCTGAGACTGCCCGCCTGGGCAGCAGGACCAACAGCATGTCTTCCCACACCAGGCCCGAGCGTGACCTACGACCTTTGCCCCTACGCTACTCCTCCCCCCAGCGCAGCTCCTACCTCCAGCCTGCAGAGAGCTCAGCGCTATCTCAGGTCTACAGCACGCCCTACTCTGCCCGACACCGTGCCAGCCCACAGCGGCTAGAGAAGGCCCCGCTCGTCAAGGTAATTCAGTCTGGCATCTAACTCGATAACCAAATATTCCCCTCGAGCCCGTTGACTTATTTTACATATCATGTGAGGAGTAACTAAAATAGACACACCATGCAGTTGGCTGAGAGGGGTCATGCATATGGTGTTAACAAATGGGATAATAGTAGCATTTGTCCAAATTGAAGTTGAAAGATCAATCTTCTTCACGGTGCAAAGGATGAAAGCTCTATTATGGTTCATAAACAAAACTTAAGCCAGCGATCAGGAAACAGTTTCTGTACTGAGGGGGTGTCCTCACATTACTGTGGCAGTTAGGAGTTCAGTTTTGATACACAACACTGACAGCTGCAAGTCGATTTGTAAGACAACAGATTGCTGTCACACCACCGCTGCACCAGTGGCACTGGTCCAAAATCTGCATTTGGGAATCTGATCATACAGTGTGCCTTCTGTGAATACACAGAGTGTGAGAGACTGAGTTGATTTTTCTCTCATTGCTTTTTGTTCAAAACTAACTATTTGAATCTTTTGTGATCAGTCCAACAGCTGGAGCACCCCTCAGACAACCCTGAACTACCCCATGAACGCCCCCCAGCGCCACTCGGACATGTGTGCCCCACGGCAGCCCTTGTCGCCCCTGTACGATGAGCCCTGCAGCCCCGAAATCTACTCATTGGATGACGCCAGGCCAGTGGTAAGTGGGTCAATGATACTGGATCCATAGGTTCAATTTACACCTGCGCAGCCTGTAAGATATCAAGCAGCGCACGCCCACATACACACGTTCAGTGAAAAAATAACTAAGAGCACTTCATGCATGTGAAATGATCATGTTAATAATCTAAACTTCTGTTTTTTACATGTTAAAAGCTTCTCTACTCTAATACATCTCCCTCTGTTCTTTAGCAGCAGAGCTGGCAAGAGTCAATTCAGCAACACCACCACCATTATCAGCAGCAGCAGGGCCCCCAGCTTCTGCCCTCCTCCTTCCAGCTCCGCACCCCTCCTATGGGCAAGCGCTGCAGGAGAAGCCTGGTCCTGACCAACTCCCAGGGACAGACTCTGGGGCTGGAGATGGAAACTGCTCAGAGCCAAGCAGAGCAAAGGGCTGAGGCCGTGTCCAGGCTAAAGCTGCTACCTGCTCCCGGCCAAGTGCAAGAGCAGGTGAGAAACACAGAGATACTCATCTCCCAGGACACTCTGGTTTCTGGAATGCTTTGGTACAAAGTGCAACACTAATGCACTGCGTGGTAGCAGAGCGAGTGTATATACTTGTTCTGCAGGTGATATTTGAACAGATGCCACAGATGAAACAGATATTTTTAGGAACGTGAGAATGTTTGTTATAGCTGATCAACGGGAAGTAACTTTCTTTTGTTTTCACATCTTTTCATAGATCCTCCTCCCGTCGAGCTCTGCGAGGAATACCTCCCAGATGCCTTATGGTTACTCACCAGGTAAGAACTGATGGCATGCAAACATAAACCTGATAAGCACGCCCCTGTTTATATGTGCCTGTGTGTAGAGTTCAAGTATGCTTGACGGTTTCTAATAAATTATTATATCCCTCAAAAACTAAATCATTTTTTTAATCTTTAGGCAATTCATGTTATGACTAAATAAAACGTGATTTCTACTGAGAAACAATGGGTGCTGTTTCAAACCACAGCCATAACACTGCGGCATCATATTTCTCACAAGTGTGAGTTATGAAAGTCGTCACCAGCAGCCGCCTTCCTAAATACCACCAAGGACACAGAACATTGCTCACGCGCCGTAACACCTTAAATTAAACACTGCATGCACTTGATTTGATTGACTCTTGGGTCTGTCAGCAGGTAGACAGAAGGTTAAAGGCCACAGAATTGGAAAGTGCAGGAAATGCATAAATGTGCCAATGAAATTGAGCTTAGTGCAGCTCTAAATGCCATTTGTGCAGATGTCCCATGTGAGGGAAAGCCCGGTGTAAGAGAACACTGTTTCACAGACAGGGTTTACTCCTTCACTGTGATTGACAGCACACAACTGTGCAGGATTACACGTAGTAGCTACAGGCTCTAATATCAAAAATGAAAAAATGTCTATCAATGATTGCATTTCACATTGATTCACTGCTAAAGTCTAACATGTGCTATGACGACATTCTCCCATCTGCATGTTTGTACACCATTATAAAGAGGACATGAATTACCAATGAGGGCAGAGTAGCAGTGGCATGTTACACTACTGGTTTTACAGTAAGATTATATGTTGGTACAAAGCCAGTCACACCATACACATGTTGGGACTGTGTCCAAGTTTATTCAGTCAAGGCGAGGTTTGCATTTCATTGTCTGAGACTTAAAGCCTGGGAATCTTCTCTCGCTCCTATAGATCACCACTCGTACCTCGAACCCACAGAACCAGATGACCAGGAAATGGACTATGACAACATTTGGGAGTACGACTGTGATACTGGAATGATTCAGCCAACGTCTGGAATTTCGACACGCTGGACAGGATTAGACTATGGGGCCAGAGGCCCTGGTGCCATGGCAACCCAGCAGAGATGGTCATAAAACAAAACAATAGCCCGGCACTCGTCTGGACGTGTGCAAACAACAGATCTCTATCAGAGGGATAATAAAAAGCCAACGAGCACAGCCTGTGTTGCTCCTGCTGCATACAGTATGAACCAACAAATCTCATGAACTCCTTTGTCAGATGTTGGGTAGTCAAGCAGACGAACAATGAGTGCAGGAATGAAGAAGAACGGGCTAAAACCACAACATCATGAAAGTGATAACAGACAGACTTCAACTGCCTGTTTAATATGTAGCATTTAAGACGGCAGAGTGTATATACTGTGTAGCTTTAACTTTATTTTTTAATGTATTATTGTCGTTGCACTAAAGGATAATATGTAGTGCAAGAATCTCTGTCTTTTTAAAAATATATATTTGAGTATTTTCTAACATGCTGTCCAGTTTACTTATTGTTCTATTTTTTATTTAAAGCTATAAAAGCATTCCATCAGGGCTTGTTATAGTAAAGGATGTACATTTTTGTAAATGTTGTAAATTCGTTATTTTATTATGCTACATTATCAAGGCAAATAGATGTGGCTTCACCAGACTGCCTTAAAGGTGCTAATACTAATAGTGCTACTACAGTACTGTACTGATATCCTGTGTGGCTTCTTTTTTCATTTTTGTTTGAGGTGTTTATTTATATTTGGAAATAAAACTGTAAAAAAGTATCTGCAAGTTTGATTTGTCTTATATTTGCTATTGTTATCTTTTTTTTTAAATATATATTTGACCTTTATTTAACCACAAGCAAAAGATTCATTGAGATTAAAAAAATATATTTTTCAAGAGTGTCCTGGCAAAGACAGGACAAACAAGCACAATCAACGTGGTTACAGATATAAAACACATATATAACAATTTCAAACTAAAATAAAGTACAAATGAAAGAAATAAAATAATGTTAATTGTTTGACATGAGAGCCAGATTTGCCAGTTTTCAACTCATTTAGAATCACTTTAAATGTGTCCAATGAGACCAGCGAAGGATCAAAAGATTGCTATATCAACTTAATATGTCATATGTTGTCCGTGAAATAAATTCAGTAAACTGCTAAAAAAAAAGAAAGTATGTAGGTTGTTTTAAAGCAAAGTCCCATGAAAAAGAGATGTATCAAATAACTGTCATGATTTTGTTTAGACATAAAAACAATCAAACTGTAAAGCCCCTACGAGTGAGATTCTCAACATGCATAACTCAGGCATGCCATAAACTATTCTTCAAACTTAAATAAATATCTAATTGGTTTTGAGTTGTGGTGTGATACAACTTCATAAGCTGTACAGGAGACTCAATATTTTATGGCTCAACTTTGCCATCTGCTGGAGAAAACATGTATGGCTCTTGACAAGGACAGGATCTCCAATAAATGCCTGTAAGTAACATATAAGCACATTCTTTACATTTATTATGTTAATGATTTCTTTAGCTAATGGTTTGGGTCCACACTGAAAATCAAGTATTGTAAATAAATTGAGAGCTGCAGCTTGCTCAGCTGATAGTTCTTGGGCCGGATTCACAAAAGTGTTCTTAAGATAAAACTTAAGAAAATTCTTAGGAAAAAAAAAAAAATGCTCCTAGGAATGTTCTTAAATGCTATCCACCACTTTTTTCTTAAGAATTGTCGTACATCTTAGGAACTTCTTAGTTTTCTCATTTAGGACGTTCTTAGATTTTTAACTTAAGATCCCTCGCCAGAAAAACAATTGTGGGCCTAGGGAGCCTATAATGTCTAAATAAGACATGATCAGGGAGTGTAAGAGGATCCATTCTGTCTCTCAGAGGCCTGGTGGTGGATTTTGCTCCCTAGCTGCCACCCAAAGACCTTCCTTTTAAAAGTAATAATAGTAAGAACATGGTTTCAGTAACTTGGCCTACTTAAATAATATGTTCATAGTGATTAATTTAGTAGTAGCCTATCAATTACAACAACTGCCTCCGTGATTTACTAAGAGTACATTGTAGTGTAATCTAGGAATAAACCTACATGACACACCGACTGAAAGGCCATTTCAATTCTATGTCAACTGCCAAAATAATAATAATAATAATAATCATTTCTTAACAAATAAGTCCAGGGCTAAACTAAATATCAAAGAAATCAATTAAATGTCATACAAATTTGTTTAAGTAAATACATATCAAGACTTATCTTTTCACTGTAGCTGTTTTAAGACTGGTGAGGGCTTCTCTTAAAGTTGTGAAAAAATATGAGAAGAAATCTAAGAACTTTGTTTTCAAGAATCTCATTTGTTCTCAAGTTCTATCTTAGTAAAAAAAAACTTAAGAAGAAAGAAAAGATAAGAATTTCTTCATGAATACCAAATCTTCTGAAAATTTGTCTTAAGAGCAAAGTTAAGAAACAAGTGGCACTTAAGAAGCATTTTTTTCCTTAAGAATGTGAATCCGGCCCCAGGTTCTTATATGAGCTCACGCTGCCCTCTAGTGTTTGAAATGTTTCCTTTTCAGAGACACAGCACACGTCAAGAATCGGTTTACTGGAGTTAAACTGAAAGATATCAACATCTCACAGAGTAACCCATATGATAAAATACTGTACAGTCATCTATAAAATCACAAGTTATAAATCTGATACTGGCACAGAATATAGTCCCCCCAAAATGAATTGTAAGGGTGTTTTGTTCATTGTCATTTTGGAAAACATTATAATCACTGTTCTATTTTGTAAAATATGTCCAATATTGTGTATGGATGGAATGGAAACAAACCATCTTAAATCCTTCAAGTTAATCCATTTATCACATGTCCATCTAACGTCTTGACTCTGTACAGCTCTGGGTAAACCTGCCTCTAATCTCCCTTCAGTCTGCACATACTGAAACCTTATTTACAAATGTCTAAATCTTTCTTTCTGATGACAACAAGTCACGTCTTGCCTTTGGTCGTTTCAAACAACCCATATTCCAAAAAAAGTTGGGAAAAACGTTTAAGTCTGAAACACAAATGGAACCGATTTGCTAATCCCTTTTGATAAATATTCTATGAAAACTGTAAAAATACAATATATTTTATGTTCAAACTGATAAAAGTTTGTGATTTTGATGCATTCTGTTTGTATTTACATTTCACATTGCATCCCAACTTTTTTTGGAATTAGAGGTTGTATTTAATATGAATGCTTTCAGACGTTAAAGATCAATATGTCGAAATGACGAATGAACAGCTATTAAATATAACTACTTTCCATGTCAATTAAACGGAGAAATCAATACAAATAGTGCATTTACATAAAGCAGACATGTAACAACACATCAAACTTCCTCACAGGACTGCGGTCTCACTCTGGCTCATATCAGGTGTTCATGGAAAATGTTTCATTTTCAGCGTGACGTATTTAGAGGCAGAGGCATCAAGAATCAGATGGAGTGGGGTAATCCACTTTCTTCACACCAGCTGCTGCCTCCACCTTGACGTATTTACGCAGGTATCGAATGGCTGACAGAGCACTTACATTCGCCAGCAGAACTGTGTGAGAAAACATTTAAAAAGTGAGTCATCATGTTACTCACGAAACTGTAACCAAACATTTATTTCATCTATTTATACAGCATTCACTTTTTCCTGAGGTTTGTTTTTATTTCAGTTCTTTGTTGATGTGAAGTGTTACTGGGAGAAGTGGTTGAATAAGTACTCAGATCCTTTCCTAAAGTAGTACTGGGCAGATTAATAGTGCAGAGCTACATCATTTCATATGAGCATATACAGTCATGGAAAAAATGAAAAAATCATTATCAATCATTAAAAAAAATGAAAAAAGTCAATCATTAATAATCAAAATCATTATCAAGAAAACCATGGCAAATGGCTAGATACCAGCTCTTAAATTAAACTCTTATGAGCTATTTTTATTGTTATTATTGTATTTTATTGTATTGTATTTGTCCAAACAAATGTACATTTAGTTGTACCAGGCATTAAAATGAACAAAAAATTGAAGAAAAAGGGTGGTCAAATAATTTTTTCCATGACTGTAGTATGATTTTATGTCAAAAGTAACCGTTACATTTATTTGACAATTATTGGTAAAAAGTAAAAAATGACAATGCAACATTTGCAGGCTGTATTATTTAGGTACAATATTACTACATATTAAAACACGTACCAGCCTTCCAGGTATCTCCAACTTGTGGGTTTGCAGTCTTCAGCACCCACGAAGCAAATGCAATACAAACCAGACACATGTCTGACTGTCTGAGAGGCAGGAAGGAGGCATCCAACCCTGCAAAGAGAGTAACAAAGTATTGTGCAAAACATCTTGAATCATTAAATGTGCCACTTGAAATAGCAATAACCATCCAAAGAGGAGTCCAGTGAGAGGTCAATGGTATTATAATTGGTACTAACACACCAACAGCTGAGCAGAAGCCCCCAGTAATATGTTGGGACTTCCTGTTCTGTCACACTGTGGCCCGGGCAAATCCCAGCTCCTGCACAGATTACTGCTATGCAAACGTACAAGGCTGCATGATGCTACTGATACTTGAAATTATGACTTGAGTGGCTTTAAAGATAATCCTCACCGCCAACTGCTGAACATAAGTGCTATATTAGTAGCTTGTAGGTTATTAACTTAATTACAGTGAGGTATTTTCATATACATTAAGTGTCTTCAAGTTTTTCTTCACAGCCAAACATAAAGTCCAGAGCTCCACTGGGAGCTTAGAGAGGGCGCTCATTGAGGAAAGTCAAGTTATCACGTACAGCCACTCCTCTGGGTTTTCACTACGTGACTGCAGTCCAGTCAGTGTCCTCTGACAGCTGAGGTAAGAGAGTCCGCCCGTCCTGACAGACGATGCCAGGACCGCAACAGCTGACTGAGTGGTGACATGTCATACATTACAACAGTCCATGTGTGAGGAAAACACAAAGAGCATAACTGAAAGTGACTGAATACAAAATTTGCAATATGCACTGTAAAATAAATTACTGGAGAAAAAATTGGTTTGCTAGAACTGTCTGAAAAACATTTACACATCTGATATTCTTTCACTTATAACTACATTACACAGACTTTTTGGTTCTCGTCAATCTTGATCTCTGCAAAGTGCAAATGTGTGCAAATGATGAGTATAGAAATCTCTCTGAAATCTGACTATCCTTGTAAAATCTGATGCTTTTGGGTTTTCCTCATCTCACCCAGTGCATGCTGGGATTGGCATCATGAGGATTTGTATGTCTAATGAACACATGAATGCATTTTGTGTGTTTTTCAACTCTTGTTTTGGTTTTGTTTAACTTACAAGTTAGAAGTAATTGTATCGTATTGCAGAGGGTTACAAGAAATCCTATTTTTGCCTGTAGCTACCCTTCTTCTTTGATAATCCACTTGTACTCAGTTGACATACATAGATTTTTGGTTAGACAGTGATTGTATTAGGATGGGTGGGGAGTATTCTATTTAATTAAGCCAACATCTGTGTATTCTTGTCAGTTAAGTATGAATATTGTTGGTTAAATAACTTTCTTTGAACTACAAATTACATGGCTGACTGTTTGAATGTTTACCCTGCTGTGAATGTATGAATGTTTGTTTACTTTATGTGAAAATAAAGAAAAATAAATTGGTTCCATCAGGCTTTTTCAGTAAAATCATGACAAATTTCTGTTTTAATGTTTACCAAATAGAAACATCTCCATTTGAATTCACAGCTACCATGGCTGAGTCTCATCATTGATGCAGTTTGCTCTCAATGTAAAGTGTGTTTTATTGTACAAACACACTACCAGCCCTGATTTGTGATTGAAAGGTTTTCAGAATTGACCGGGATCTGAATCGAGTGTCACCAAACCACTCAAAATTGATGCTGTATGAAGATATTTTAACTGCATTGAATAACTTAATTTAATGACTGTAATGTGTAAGTTAAAGCCTAATTTGTGTCTATAATGGCACATAAGTCTGTCAGTTTTTATTCGATATTCGAACATGGGTTGGAATGAGGGGTGAAAAGTTCGTATTGACGTTTCTTTTTAGATTTGTTCAAACTTGATTATTCTAAAAAGTGACAGCACTAATGGCACATCATTGTGTTCATTGTGTGAAAAGGGACTTACTTGGATTTGAGACCGGCGTCTGCAGGTCCTCGTATCTGAAAGGCTGCTGTGCTAGTTGTGTGGCGATCCTGTCCTGCAGGCTGTAGAGAAGTGGATCAGGAACCATCACGTCTTGATTTCCCAGAGCATTAATTGAATGAACGGCCCTTCCCAATCTGCCAATTTGCTTCTCTGGTCCACGAGATAGAGGGTTTGAGAGAACCTGCTTCTGTGCCGTAGATCCAGTCAAACCAATATTCCTGAAGGAGAGTGTGTTTTTCCAAAAGAAATTCTGTTTGAGGTCGCCATCTGTGAAGAAATTCTCATATACATCTTTAGAAAAATTAGAAGTGCTTGATGTACGGCTGAACCTGGTCACCACCTTCACAGGGCTGTGACTATCCTCTTCATCAGATTCTGCCGAAGAATCATCAGAAGATGAAGAGGATGCAAAGAATTGCTCATAAGCCTCAGGGAACTGTATATTTCTGTTAGCTGAGCGAGAGCAGGAAAAGATAGGAACCCTCTCGTCTTTGGTCTGATCTTCTGCTTCAATGAGAGGGGCGAAGAAGCTTTCTGTATCGAACTCTGAGAAGAAATGATGATACGTTTCAGGGACAGAATTTCCCTCAGTGTAGCAGCTGTTTATGTTCTCTGTGGCTGATTGGCTGGAAATTGATTGCTTTGTACCCAACAGAAACTGAAATATATCTGTGAGAGAGATTTTGTAGCTTGAAAGTGAAGTGTCCACCTCTTTGTCTTGCTTAGGCATGTGTCCATCAGTGAAATACTCTACTTTCTGTATTTCCCCTTCATCTAAGGTTTGTAAAGTTTGGTTTTTCCTCTTGTAGTGAAAAGACTCAGATGCCAGGGCAGGCAGATTATGCACGCTTATATTTTTAGAAATCTTTTTGAGGCACGTTTGAGCACCTACAGGGAGGACCGGTTGAGCAATATCACTCACAGATGTCAACATCATCTTCTCAGGGTAAGCACCAGCCCCTAGACTCTCCCACATAACGCCATTTGATTCGACTGCTGTAACAGAACCAGAACTTGATTCTGCAGATTTAGGATCACCGGACCACTCTTCATCGGTATGTTCAGGCTTAGATTCATCCAGTTGAGTAAAAATCCCTGAATCCGTCAAAGCTAACATGTCAGCCTCCTCAATTTCCGGTAAAGGTGGTAGGGAGTTGGTTGGAGCAGCTTCGCTAATCATTCGTAAACCCAGAATATCATTTATTGTCAGCTTCTCCATCTCACTCCAAAAAGAAGACATCGCGAATACTGAAGGTTTTTTATCTGGTGACTTTGCAGGTTGGCGTTCTGCTTTAGATACTGCAGTCATGTCTTCTTCTTTGACCACTAAGTTACATTTTGAATATTTTGTGCCATTTGATCCAGACTGGCCTTTGGATTCAGATGTGCCATCTCCCTCCGCATGCTTTGCCAGTAATAGCGACATTTTTTCTCTTGGATCTCCAGGGTCTTTTCCACTGACGGATAAATAAGAATTTTCTAAAATGTCTGTGATATTTTCATTTGACAGCGACATGATGGACTCTGTGTCCAGAGTGCAGCAGGATGATACTGAAAGACTTGTTAGTAAGTCATCAGACATGGATGATTTAGTTTCTCTCTGACTTTTGCCTGTTAGATCAGTTTCGCCAGCTACAAAAGGATTCCCACTTTTTAAAGACATTATTTGTGATGCTGCCAATTGAGTTCTCTCATCTGTTGTGTTTTTCTCTGACAATACGTCAAATTTGGATAATGTGGGAAGCACCGGTGGATGTTCTGTTTGCTGTGCTGTAACATTTATATCTGAACAGGGGGGGCAGTGTTTATCAGGCAGTGCATTGCTGCTATCTGATGTTAACTTAGCACAGCCCACTTGACCTGAAATCTCCTCCAAGGCTCCAGCATGGAATTGCTCGGGTTTTGTGTCGTGCACGTCAGAACTGCCTGCAGACAGAGGAAAGTGAGTCTCTTCCAGCGTAGATCTATATCGGTCTGTGTCTTGACTGTCAATTTCCAGCTGTTGTTGGGGCTCAGCCTCTTTTTGACACAGTGTGTGGTTGTCTCTGCCAGAATTTCCAGCCTCTACAGCCAGGACTGACTTAGCAGCAGATAGTTTGTCATGTTGGCTGACTTCCACTGCAGGATCATTTGACTCTGCACTTGATAATTTACCTACTGATTTGACCTCTGCTGTACAAAACTCAGCATTTTGCTCATTTTTACAATTGATAGAATGATTTGCTTTGTCACACTGTTGGTGAGTCTCTGTGTGAGTGTCCTTTCCTCCAAAGTTTGCCATTTGCATGGCTGGGTCTGATTTACCAGCTACACCCTCAGTAATTGAAACTGGCAACCCAGTTGATTCTTCTTCATGTAATTTGACGTACGGCTGTAAAGCTGTTGACACATTGCCAGTATTGTTTGGGGCTGACATTACAACACTGTCATCAGTTTGACTAAGTGGGGCTACTGACATACCATTTGTTGGATTATTTTTAACTGAGCCTGCTGCCTTTCTGATTATGCTCTCTGGTAAATATTGGTATTGACTGTCACATGGAGGACCGTAGTTAAGGAGATCGGTTACTTTGATCCCTTGAGCAGATATCTTCACTGGGAGATTGCTGGTGAGTGAATATGCAGCTAAAGAGGACAAACCATTATTTTGTGGTTCCTTTAAACAAGATAAATGAATATCCTCAGATAAACACAGACCCATTCCTCCTCTCCATGCAGACCATTCTTCCTCTGAGTCACTCTGCTTCACTAAAACCTGCCTCTCACATCCGTGCACACTCTCAGCTGGCTCAACACTGAGTCGTCTCTTCTTCCTTCTCTTTCTTTTGATGGAGGCAGATGGAGATGATTCTTGGCTCGTTGTTTTGTTCGTGCACATTGCCTCTGACTGTAAAACATCCGGGATTTGGTCTTCCTTCCTGTTAATGTGTGTCACCACTCCTTGATTACTTGACGAATCTGTGCTGCACTTTTTAACGAGAGTTGACTGATCTTCCAACAGATCTTCCTGCTTAACGTCATCGAGAGGTTTGCTCATTTCCACCTTTTTAGCTTTGTTAGTGTAACGTGTTGTTTCTGAACACACAACCCCCTCCGGTGCGTCATGAGACTGATTCAGCTGCATTGACTCATTTACTCTGGTTTCTGTGCAGGTTTCCTCTCTGATGAATAACGTTGTTTCAGGGTAAGCTGCTTTGTTAGTCCTGAGCACTAGGTTACAGGCTGCAGGTTCAGGGGAAATGTTGGAACCAGGCACGTCTTTTTTCATTGTGTTTATGTTGCTGATGGTGTCGACAGGCTCTGTGGTCTCCTTGCCAACTGCTGTTTCACCGCTGGCAGGCAGAGAGTTTAACTTGGGGATGTTTTTTGGCAAAGAACTGCTGCTGGCTTGTTGCCCATCACTACACCGCTCCTTCTCCTGTATTGCCTCTCTGTTTTTTCCATCTCTCAATTGGCTTGGCTCAGCAAGCCTCTCGGCCTCTGTACGATTTTTCAGCCTTTCAAAGAATATATTGACTGACTGCAGGTGTATGTCTTCCTCACTGCCCGAGAGCACGCTCTCCATTCCACCGCCGGCGTGTTTGCTGAGGTAATGCTCCACAGGAGAGTCCTCGCGGTGTGGGGGCCCGTCGATCGGGCAGTCAGCCTCTGAAAAGCCTGCTGTTAGGTCGACTTCCTGAGCTCTCTTCGCAAGAATGGACCCTGTGTCATCAATGTCACTCATCCCCGAGTCATCCACACCTGCTAATGTCGGAGGAAGCAGGTTACACTCCTCGCACTCCGCAAAGAAGCAATCCCAGTCACCGTCACTGATATTCACACTGTATTCAAGTTCCTCCATTTTAGAATTTAAGGGCTCAATATAACCTGCAAAAATCAATCAAAAGAAAAAAGAATCACTGCCAAAGACTGGGAAATTCTTTTCAGAATAAATGCCAAGGAAACATATTGCAAGCATGAATACCAGAAACCTGAAGATTCCACAAAATAACTAAATCAACAGACTAATAAAGATAGATATAAATATAAATACAGAATATAAATACAAGGAAATGAGGAAATAAGGCCATTCATCCACAAAAAACAAGCATTCTGATTTAAATTATACACAATTTTGTGTCAAAATTAAAGAATATATAAATAACAAATAATATGCAAGAACTTGTTAGAATATTTATAGATCTATACTATTGTCTAGGCATATAGCCAACAGGATGTATACATTTTCTCCCTTCTTCTAGCTGATAGCATATGTATGTGTGCATCCATGCAGGTTTCCTACCTGTCCTGCACCAGTGGGCAACCTGGTCTACACGAGGTGAAGGTCTAAGAAGTCTGGAGTCTCAGCAGCACCATGTTGTGTATCCTCTGGCGGGCCCCGTGATTTGATAAATATAGAGTGGTGCTTCTGATCACGTAATAGACACAACGTTCTTACAGCAGTCATCTCCAACAGAGGCATAACGTTTCAGAACTTTAAATAGACTCTCCATGAGCAAACGGCTTAACTGTAACACAGTATTTTAGTTTAGTTACTATTGTTTGATTTGGTCCATATATCTGAAATGTGGTTTTAGTGATATTTGTTTGGTTTAGACCTTTTTTCTTTATTTGAATCCATTTTTGAGTTATTGACGAAGAGCCATAGATTGTATAAAAATGATGTTACTTGTTGGTTTTGAAGCCTTGCGTTTGGTGATTTGGCCATTGTGATCGTGTTTTATGGCCATTGCTTGTTTTCCAGACCTTGCGTGTGTTTAATGGATCAGGAGCCTTAATGGTGCTAAGTCATCAGCTGGAGCTGGTGTTAGATAGCACGGGGCAGTTGTTAGTCAAAATTAACTTCTTAGAGTGTCTTTTAGTGTGAATACTGAACAAGAACAACAGTTTTAGGCAAACAAATTGTTAGTTGACCTTTATGAATACAAAGCACACTATTAAATGGTAAAACTTCTAAGATGAAAACACAGTGCACTATGGTAGTGACTTGACAATCATAAGGCAGCCCCGAGCTTAAAACGTACCCTGATTTATCATCAATTTTACTCTAAATGAGACCAAAATTTACAAGAGGAAGATCATGCTAAATTGAAGAACACTATAAATAGTGACTGAGACCATATAGTCATTCGGAAAATGTTTACGGAGGTAATAAATAAAGTGAGAAATAGGGTCATTTTCTCAAACTTTTCATACAATCAGACTGCTTTTTGCAACTACTGGAGTCGCCCCCTGCTGGCCATTAGAAAGAATGCAATTTTAAGGCACTTCTGCACTAGCTTCAGGTTTCAGACACTAAGGAGACCACTTTTAAAGAGCTCAAAAAACAGAAATACCTCCAGCAGCGTCCCTGGCAGCATCCAGCAGTCAGGCCCTCAGCAGATATGGGGGTCATGTGAAATGTGTGTCAGTCAGCTGATCCCTCACAGCTGCGATGTCATGGGGCAACTGTGAATCTGAATGTTTCCAGAGGCTCCAGGAGAGCCATGACGATCGCCGGATGAGTCTGGAGCTGCATCACATGGGACTTGTGTGACCTAAACCAAAATGGCAAAAAAAACAGACCTAAAAATGTTTACCTAATTAAACAAAACAAATTTCATGGCCCATTTCAGGACCAACTTTCATAATGAATTTATATGTTGTGAATTATGGCTTTATCAATAGTTAAATCCCCTTTCAGTCGAATGTGTTTTCTTATTGTTACTTTACTTTGATATTGGAGCCTCACTGCCCAGAAAGATATATGGAGTTTGACACTAAAGGGCTGCTTTCACATTCATCTGCTGAAGGGGGAAAGGTTCTCT
Organism: Centropristis striata; assembly: GCF_030273125.1. Taxonomy (NCBI): domain Eukaryota; kingdom Metazoa; phylum Chordata; class Actinopteri; order Perciformes; family Serranidae; genus Centropristis; species Centropristis striata. The sequence continues at coordinate 22,721,595 of NC_081521.1, forward strand.
GGTCTCATCTCAAATTTCCAACATGACCTGTTAAGAGTTTAACACGTGCACATACAAGCAATATTTTATGACATCACCAGTAGTTTATAGTAAACTATCTGGTATGCAGCTGTAAATATCAGTATGTCATAATCAAAGCTTTCTTACACAGTATTAAGACGCCAAATCTCTGAATGTTTAGTTGTTAATTAATGTGGTCCATTTGAGAAGTCTTTCTGATTAATTAAAGGGTTAAATAAAAAGACAAAGCAAGCTATGCCAGAGGATACACACCTCTCAAATGAACAACTTGGCAACACCAATGTTTTCTTATGTCCTCTTTTCTTTTCTTTTTTTAAACTGATTTATGAGGTGTTGATGATTGATTTACTAACCAAGCTATTTGTTTAACCTCTAAAAGCCTTTTTAAAATATGTATTATTAGAAAGCAGCAACCAAAGGTCAAATGTTTAACAGACTTTAACAGATCAAATGTCCTTTTAGTTGCTTTTTTGATGCATGAACCTCTATATTGAAAGGTTTCAGGTTTTTTAACTGAGCATTCTTGCAAGTTCTGACTTCTTATCTTGCTACAATTGCAACCTTCTTTCCCTCTCCTGCATCCGCTCTGCATTGGATAGTTGAAATCTTCAATGGATCTATGTTCCTGATGTGTACATTTACTTTGTTATCACAATTCAACTTTAAATTTAACAAAAGAACATTCTGGCGAGGCACTTCAACTCTTAGGTAGATGAAATTATAGCACAGATGTCAGGCTAAAACCAGGGCTTATTTTCTACTTGCATGTGAAATCTACCATTAGCGAGGATGGCTTATCTGAGGAGGGCTTGAGCCTTTGTTTACAGCTATCAGTAAGACTTAGTCAGGACAATGTGATTACGGGACCATCCTTGCTGTCAAAATGTCACTAACAGTGAAAGATACTGAGATAACCTATCAGTCCTGATCTCATTATAAACTGTTAAACTGTACTTAACAGATGCCTAATGTGCCTTAATTGCAGTTGAATGAATTGATTAACGATTATGGGGTCCCACTGGTAACTTAGAAGAGAAAAAAACACTCACAATAAATTCTACTGTTTGCTATCAGATCCATTTTGTGAATTAACTATATGGTGAGTTTGGTCATTTTTTTCACAATAAAAGTCTCTGTTTTGCAGCATTTTAAGTTATAAATATCACAGCATGTAAATTATGACATTTTTTGCATTTGTAAGGACACACATCACCCAGATTTACCTTCACATTGTTACTCTACCGTCAGAATTTGCATCCCACACTTTCACAGGCTGTTACTACAGCCTTTATTTGCCTAATTTTCATCACTATAGATATTTATGAGAAAACAGACCCTCTAATTAGCCAAACCACAGCCTGGGCTGTGTGCCCAAGAGGGCCCTCTCAATTCATCAGCTGTGATAAAGGGAGACAAGCCAGGGCTTGTGTGGCTACTGCACCTGGGGCAGCAGGCCGTTTTGACACGGGTGGGATTTTGTTTCCATCAACAGGATTAGGCTCTTATGAGTCAGTTCTTGGAGTTAAGATCGGAATCTGTTTGGGCTGTTTCACAGCGGCTAAAGCGACAGAATTTCACCCTAATTGTTTACCATGTCAGCCCCGGCAATTCAGCGTCAATTAAACAAAGCCCAGTAAACAGACGCATTCAGCACCAGCTCAGTGACATGAAGTTTAAACAGAGGGGAGTTTGTGTTTGGTCCCGTTACCAAGCATCCTTAGTTGGTGGCATCTTATGTCTCAAACAGGGGTGCAAAGTCTTAATTATAGCAAAGTAAAGGGTAGAACAACAACAGAAAACAGTAGACAAAGATTCCTATTTTGGATCTTTGGGGAGTGTTTAAAAAGCGCACAGGCTGTTTAGCAATTTACAAATGCCACACAGGTTGATGTTGGCTCCTTATAGGAGGGCTGAACTGCTAAGAGTTAGAATAGAGTTTAAACAATGTGAGACAATGAGAGGAAAGGAGTTGTATTACACCACATCAAGGTATACAAGAATGAACTAATGATTACAAACTGGACTGAGTTTAAAAATATAATCACTCTCCAGCTTAGCAGTCATTGTTTGAGAAGTGGAGCTAAAACGATTGTGACGCAGCTTCTGTAAGTTCTCTCTTTCAGTGGAAATGTGTAGCATTGTCAGAGGATAAATTAAGACACACGGAAGAAGGAAACTGCTCATCACATGAAAATGATCTGTTATCACTTGTATTAACTTAATTTGCCTTCTTTGAACATGATAAATAAGTTCATGCACATGTCTGCTATTTACATTTTTCTATCCAATGCCATGACTTTAATATATATGCAAGTTTGTTCTCTTGCTTTGATTCTATATTCAAACTGAACCTTGCACCTTTGCTCTTATTATCATTTATCAGAAATAACAACAGCCCCCCTAATGCTTTGCAATCTGATAATGAGATGGGTGATCAATGACCTCTACTTGGAGATTATAAGACAAATACTAAAACCCAGAGGATCAATTTTGTTGTTCTCTTTAAGACATCACTTTAATCAAACCTGTATCAGTGTCAGAATTGCAACAATGAGGGAATTAACTGATTAGTTGATGACAGAAAAAGTGAGAATGTTTCATACTTGATAATAAACTGAATAGCTTTAGATATTTGGTCTATTGGCCACATAAAAAATCATTTGAAGACTTCACCTTGGTCTCTGGGAAATTATATTAATTAATACTTTTAACTAGGCTACTTTTTGACATATTATTGACCAAACGATTAATCAAAAAATAAATAATAATAATAATATTAATAATAATAATGGACAAATTAATCAGTGAAAATAGCCGTGCATAATAAAGAATTTATGAATAAATTCAGTTTATAAAGATGATAAAGATAAAGATGCAAAAACGCACTTTCCATGCAGACTCCTGATTACTTCTGCACGGGTAAAAGTCTTCTTAAATGGGATAATCGACTGTTGCAAAATACCGGGAACTAGTCTGGTCCCACATTCAAGCTTGTCGAACCTGTGGCCCGCTGGTTTATCCTCACCTCAGCAGCGCCTGCAGGCCCCGGATTATGCGTCCTGACAATAGCGAGATTTGATCAGGCGCACTAACAAAACGTTTTTGTCCTCACCTCAAATATCACCGACAACACAGCAGTATCAGTGCTCGAGAGGTTTGGGGGTCATGTCAAAATCCGCCGAGTCGTCTCTGCAGAATTTAGACTGCACCTCCAGGCTACTGTACCGACACTGCGGTCTGTTTTTAATGGAAAGAACACAGGCGGGTTCATTTTACCTGAGCACTGACACAGGCCTCGGAGACTCTGAGTCAGAGTTGGCTGCAAGGCTGTTCGAAACTCCTATTTTGCATTACATTTGACAAAAAAACAGCAAACGAATGAGACAAATATGTGCTTATGGTCGCTGCTGTCTTGAAATATAAAAAAATAACATTAAAATAAGTAAACTTACGGAGTTGTCACTGTGCTTGTCAAAGTGGGACGACCTCGGTAACTTAGATGCATCGGGAGTGCAGTGTTTAATTTTAACCACAAGATGGCGACCACCGCCAACCAAACCGAGCTCTACTGGTGTCTTTTAAGGGTATCTGAGCTCAAGTCCTGATGAAATGATTCAGGTCATTCGCTTTAGTAATGGCAGTGGAAGAAAAAGTACTCAGATATTTACCTGAGTAAAAGAAGTAACACCACAGTGTAAAAACTACGAAAGTTGGCTGTTAGTATAAAAATACACTGAAAGTACCCATTTCAGGATCATTTATATGATATAATTGTATCATAATTGTAGATTCATTCATGTGTTCCATCACATACTGAAGCCCGTATGGGTCTATTTTTTTCTATTCTAGCAGAGAATGAAATCTCTCTAATCCCATGTAATGTCATAAGCGGTAATGTAATGCAATGCAATGTGTAGAATTAAAATGTAGTTATGTCATCAGTGCCAAAATCTAACAACTCCACTGTCTTTCTAGACCATTTCATTTTTATTTTACATCTTTTGTTTCTGCTCCAGTTCAGTCCAGTGCATTGGATAATATATCCCATAACAAGTCTTTAAAATATATTTTTTTCTCTAATGTGCAATATCTGTGAAATACAAAATACTCTCAAAAAAAACCCTATGTGCAATATTAATAATAAATGTCAAATAGCAGCCATGTAAGTATGTATGTAGTGTATATAAGGTGTATATTATGTATTATAGTATGTAGTATTTTTATTCTTTATTCTGTTTTAATATCCTTGTAAACTTCCCTGTCTGTATCTTAACCCTTATGCTCTAGTCGTCCAAGGTCACAAGGTCACAGGAGTATCTGGCACTACATAAAAAATACTAATTCAATTAAATCAAATTTGTTGCTAATCTTTGACATATCCAAGACTCTAATCACCACCAAAACCCCAGCTCCCTACTATTCATTATATGGTAAACAATCATTTTTTTGTGTTTTTTTGGAAGACATTATGGAAAAATTCAAATATATAAACTGGCATATAAAAGGTTAAAATTCTGAAAATAATTTAATGTTTGGTAGTTTTGAACAAGTCTGAAGTTGTTTGAGAGATTTATGGAAAAAAAGCAGAAAAAAAATATTGATGTATGGTAATTTAATAGCAGTTGTTGTATGCGTGCCTTTTTGGCCACGAATGTCACGAAAGGGTAGTAAATGCACCAATGGAGTATCAAAGACATTAATTACGGGTTAATGACAATGGATTTAAAAAAAATTACTAAAATTAAAAGTTTCCGCAAAAACTCATGCCTCAAGCTGTAACACGGCCAAAATGATCAACAAATGGGGAAAAAAAGAGAAAAATGTACAAAAATGCCAGAAGAGGGTATTAGGGTGAGGCTTATAATGTTTAATGTTTTTACCCTGCATATGATTTTTAATAGGAATCTGAGCACACTTGCTGAGCGCTATAATTCATATTAAAACTTGCACAACTGTTCTTTCTTTAGTTGTTCACAAATAAAATGAGGCCATTGGTTCCATCTCTACTACTTCCTTCCGACTACCCATTACACACACACAACCACATCCTTACACACTAGCTGGTGTCAAGGTATTTTTAGACCTCCACATACAGGGTCGAATTCTTCTTTCAGTTTCCAACCTTAAGGCAGTCTGAGTCTTCGCATATGAAACAATTCAGCTCATTTTCACCACTTCATCCCTTGAAGAGAAACAGCTAAAGTGATTATAAAGCGAGCCAGCTGAGACCTACACATTAGCGGAGCTGAACAGTGCACAATAAAGGCAGCAGACGCGTGACATCCGCCGTGTGCCCGAGGTGTAGGGTGACCCCGGCTGACTCTGGTCTGTCTGTCTGTCCTGAACCACATGTAGCCCCACAGGCCTCATCAGCTGAGTTAATTAGTGAAAGACAACCCACTCCATTCACTTCATCTGCTTTGAACAACAGCTATTGATGCGAGAGCGACAATATAAATATCTATTGGACTGTGCAGACATATTGAATCAAAGTTAAGTCAAACATGCACTGGCTCTTATCTGCTATTAATTGTACTTCCTCGTCCTCTGACCTCCTTATGATTAGGAGGTATTGTTCAATATCATTTATTTTGTCAATCAAAACAAACTTCTTGAATGTGATTGTTTCTTAAAGCTCTAACATGTGCACAAGTGCCATAAAGTTATTGTTTCAGATGAATGAAAGCATGCTGCTTTTCAAACAGGCCGTCCTCATCTTGCAAAACAAAGATTAAATAATAATCTTCCAAAAAGGCATGTTGAAGACCTGAACCTTTCCATATGTTCCATAATTTTCAGCATTTTTCCTTCTAATTATTAGACCTACTAATGTTTGTACAAAGGTCATTTAACCTAAAACAGGAGTTTCATCGTAGCTTCCAGCCTCCTAGTTAGTATGTTTGTTTTGGTGTTCAATGCTACCATTGGGCTTATATATATATATATATATATATATATATATATATATATATATATATATATATATATATATATATATATATATATATATATACCACAACTATATATATATATATATATATATATATATATATATATATATATATATATATATAGTTGTGGTTGTGGTTTATTTCATGTTGTCCACTTTCCTTGTCTCTGCTTTCTGTAGACGGACTCCTGAAAAGCTGTTTACTCTGGGTTAACCATACGGTGAGGCATGTGAGAAATCATTCTTCTCTCTGCGGACTTGGTGGGTTAATAAGTTATCTGAGGACAAAGAGCTGACAAGTCCACCACCACAAACCAAGCGATGGCCTTCCTTCCTTTGGCCCGGGTCACCGGGGGTTATCAGTGACAGGGGAACAATAGGAAGTGGTAGGACCAATCATGTCGTAGCACTGTCACTCAGCTCCTGCATGCCACCAAACAACTGCAGAGTGCTGCTGCATGAGAAACAGAGCTGTCTGTCCATCACGTGATACACTCAGGCTCCTGTGCTGTCACCGCTTTAGCCAGCATGTCACATAGCATGAAACAACCCTTTGACCTCCCATTTATTACTACTGCTCACTGTCTGAGGCTGACAACAATTATGTCCCCATGTGACCTGTGCAGAGCGCACGACCCACAGACAGACGTTAAAAACTACTGGAAGTGACAGCATACTTGGTACTGGCAGAATTATGACTTGCAAATATTTCCAGAGCTGTTGCACAAGTCAAGAAGTCAAGAAGGGCCAAAAAGTGAAGTAGCTGAAAAGAAAATCAAAGCACCTGCACGCATATCTCAATTTATTTTTATGTTTGACAGTGTGGATCATGATTATCAAAACTTACAGTAGTTTCACTGTTTATGTGCAAACAGCAGCAGTGACTACAGAAAGTGAATTCAGATGAATATATGTACTTAAGCACAAATTTGAGGCACTTGTGTTCTCCTTAAAGGTTTATATTCCATAGCTGTAGTTTCTGGCTGTTGAATGATCTTTTACATTCAAAATATATGAGTGGCTTATATATAATGAATTGTTACAGATTAAACAACTCAACATTATATAAAGTAAAGTAGCTTCACATTGACCAGCTACAACATTTATGTTATGCTACTTAAATATTAATGCAGGAGCAGTAATGATACAATAATGTATAACAAAGCATCAAAAGATTTACTGCACCATGAGTACTTTTACTTTTAATTGTATATATAATTTTGTTATATAATTACATGGTTGCACATAAAGTTGGAATTCAATATTTTTTTTTATCTCTTTCCATGAAAAGATTGTGACAATGTGATTTATTTTTGACAGAAAAGTGTATAACTTCTCAAAACTTTATTAATCAATCACAATCACAATGAAACCACAATTAAGAGAGGACTGTGTCTGAAAACAAAATTATTCCAACTTCATAGGCAACGTGTATAATATGCTTCTGTACTTTTAATTTACATGCTGTAATTAATATTTTTATAATAAAATTGAATCAAATGACTATAGTGACAAAACTACCGACGATAATAATTTGGCTCCACAGTAAGAGCATTTACATGTCTTTGAAGTTATCATTTAGCTTTTATGGCTCTCAATGTTATTGTTTTGGTTCACTCCTGTGGCTCTCATAGCAGCTGCTGTTTTAAGCTAAAAATCTCTATCAAATCTGGCAAGTCCTCTAAACCTTACAACCACATAAGTAATTTGTTCCTACCCTATAAAACTACCCACTGGACTGTTCTCCAAAATTAGCACCGGTACCGGTAGCAGGAGATCAACACGTCCTCATATATAAACGTAGCAATTATTAATCTGTGCAAATGAAGTGAAACTATCGCACTGCTTAGAAAAACAAAGTTCGGTATTGAAATAACTACTACCATACATGAGATAGTTACCGTAATTACGTGGGCGACGTGAAAACGTGACATAGCTAAGAATGAGAGTTAAATTACAAGCATAACATAAATTAAAGTAACTTTACGCTGTAATTCTTCAAACACCAGCGCTCTCCTTTTAGTGTAAAGCTTCAGTTTGAATGTATGAACGCACTCAAATTCAGAGGCTAGCTGGGGAACATTGTAAAGCGTTTAGCAATGTAGACACAAGTGTTTAATCTGAAAAGAGTATTTTTTGTTAGCTGTGCTGTGACAATTAGCTGCCAAAGAAGCACACTGGGATGAAGCTATTTTAATTGTATGTGTCTATATTCTCTGGGTTTAAAATGATTTTAATGTTCAGGATCCAGTTTAGCATCAACAGAGATGAAGTCATGGGCTCATAAGTGAACCCTCGCCTCTTGTAAAAGTGTTATCTTTAGATTTTGGCTGTAACATGATCATGAAGTCAGTTTTAAGGGTGTCTCCTCACCAGTAAGGAAAAGGCGTACTGCACAGGTTGCAACCTTGTCAAAGGCAGCCTGTAAATCACAGCAGGAGTGAGCAGCCCTGCAGTGCACACCCTCAGGCCTGGAGTCAAAACACAACAAACCTGAGTCAAATGCCTGCGCTGTGCCCCGGCTGCCCTCTGGATCTGAGTCAGCCGGCTGGTGAAAGTGGGTGTTTTGCTGCTGAGGGCATGGGCAGCCCCCCGAGTGACCTCAACCTCCACGCAGCCTCGTCACTGAGCAGAATGACTGAAAGAAGCAGCCCCACCACAACCTATTTGTGGTCTAACAGCCACATTTTCAGCACCGAAATCTGCAGCTTGTTTTCTTCCTGTCAATGCGGATCACCCACCGTGTTAAATCGACTCTCCCCTCAAACCACTCAATGCACAAGGTTATCAATGGCTGACAACAGAGCCTCGACAGTGAGGTAAACTGCAGAGCCGTACCTCCCCGGTTTGTTTAACCACAGCTGGTTGTTTGTGGCCTGACATTTGTTAATGGTGCGTCGCTTCTTGGCTGAATGATACATTCTTGCGCTGACACTTCAGATGTTTTTAACTCTTTTTCCATTGAGGTCCAGAAGACTGTGGATCAAGTAGGACTGAAAGGCAGCTAAATTAACACAACCAGTCAGTCAATGCTGGCCTTTGCTGCCTGAGAGTGTGCAAGAATTCGCATTGAGGCTACACCATTCACGTTACAATACTGCAGGTCCCTGACAAGTGCTCCAGTGCTCGTCTGGGTCTAGGGGAGTGCAGCTCTCCAAGGAAAGAGACTCTTCACTTGTATGATGCCAGAGGCCAAACGGAGAGCTTAGGTAACAAGAGGCAAGCCCAATCTTATTTGCTTGGTAGTTGCCAAAACAGAAAGGGTAATAAGTAGTATTGGCTGATGTGTTCGCCCTGCTTAATGAGGCACAACAAAAGCATATGGTCAGAGGTCAGCATTACCAATGCTGTCAGCTCCTAGAACCTCTTAGAGCCACAACCTGTTCACACAGCAGAATAATCAACGCTGGCTGTTGGGACTGTATGCTCCAATGGTCAGAATGTGTGTCATCAAGCTAATGCTGCATTTGCACAAGAAATGTGTTGTTAAAATGTTTCAATAACCTGAGACATAATGATTTTGGTTATTTTTGGGCCATGGAAAATGGCTAGATATCAGCTCTTAAATTGAACTCTTATGAGCTGTTTTTGTTGTTATCATTATATTTGTCCAAACAAATACCAGGCATTAAAATGAACAAGAAATTGAAGAAATCAAGAATGGTCTAACAATTTTTTCCATGACTGTAGATTATTTTGTATGGAGGACAAGTAGAAAATAGACTGTACATCAAACACATGTCATTCTTTGCACTACATCATTACAGACTAGGTTTGAAACCGAGGACTTTGAGGAAATAATGCTAATCACTGACCCAACTGAAGTTAAACATTAAAAAAAGACAACATCTGAGCTGTGAGGCTTCTCCTGCCATCAGTGATTTCCTTCAAGGCTGAGAAAAGAGCCAGGAGGAAGAAACACCTTTCAGCTTCAGGCCAAACTGCTGGTTGTGATGATGTCATTGCTCACTGAGGGTTCACTGCAAGTTCTCACCTAATCTTGTAGGACACTGCAGTGGACTGTAACTGTGTTGTAATACTGGCACACCCATGCACCCGGGTAAAAATCTCTGGTCTGCACTCCTTCAGCAATCTGAAATCCTACATGTATGTGTAGTCCCAGTCAAATCCAGACAAAAGCACTTTATGTTGCAAAATCATGGCTTTTTTTTACTTTGTTATTTCACCACGGAACAAATTACATTAACATAAAATCAGCTATATCATGTGGTGTAATGTTTCCCCACCAACACAGTTCTGCTTTCAATGTCGCCTACACTATGCCTCTAAAAATAATTATGCTGGAAAAACCCACACACACTCTCAAGGGTCAAAATGCAAGTTTTTATGTGTGGCCACATTTGAGTCAGAAAGCTGGGGTGATGGGTAGTTGGGAGAAAAGGACCAACAAAGACCATATACTTGAGCAACTCTGTGCACTTCACAATTTTAATCAAAGTGCACCGAACATGGCATGCTGGGAGAGAGCCTACCCCCACTGTAGCCTGGGAAAATGCCAGCTTGTCTTGTGAACTTCCAAACAATCACTCCTTCCCCTCCTCTCCTCTCTCGGAGCTCCCACTGTGTTGTAATATAACCTTAGAAGGGGGTACCAGGGCTGTGAGAGGTTAGTGCTGTCAGTGGGTACATTATAGTCGAAGCTGCTGGACTGCCACACGATATTACTAAATACTAGCTGTCGCTTTGAGGTTGCTGAGGTGAAATGCTCGGTTTTGGCAGGTGGGGAGCCGGGTGGGGCTCGGGCTTTCACAGTAGGTTCTGGTTGATTAAAAGTGTTTCAGCACAGTGGTGACCGGTGGTACCCAACTGCTTGGCATGAGGAAACTAACAGCATCGTATATTACAATGATCAGTTGGGGCTTGTGAGCGTTCCCACAACAATCAGAACATGAGACGGAGAGCATGTGGAGACGGAGATTTAAAGGGGTGAGGTCTTTTTAATATCGTCCCGCTGAAAGGATTGAGTCAGTCTCTGTCAGCTTTCAGTAGGTTTATGAGCTCATAGCTTGGTAACTCCAAACACTCACCTTAAAGTTATAGTTCAGTGAACACATTTCCATGTTTTACAGCTGTCAGACTATCATCTGAGTTGTTTGTGAGTTGAGATGTGTCATCGTTTCCCTGCTAATAGGAGATAAGAATATAAAGATGATTCTATTAGCAGGATGACTTCATTTGTCACTGTCAAAAATGCTTATAAATCCCTGGTAAAAACTGAACATTGTCTTCTGATGATGAGGCCATGGCAGCGAAGTAGCAGGGACGCTGATGCTGTCCTCAGCGATAAGGCAAATTAAATGCTGGTTTTCTACTGGAAGATTACTTTGTAACATAAAGGGGTAATGGCAACCTGGCCATTGTAGTGACAGAAGTGATACTACTAGTGATACTATTTCATCATCTTGACAGAATCTGGAGGAACACACCTCCAAGGTGTGTTCCTCCAGAAAGGTTAAAGGTTGATAATCACAAAATCATTATCAAGAAAACCAAGGAAATGTCTAGATATCAGCTCTTAAGTTAAACTCTTATGATATATTTTTGTTGTTATAATTATATTTGTCCAAACAAATGTACCTATAGTTGTACCAGGCATTAAAATGAACAAGAAATTGAAGAAAACAATCGTCTAATAATTTTTTCCATGACTGTATAATCCAAAAACTCACACACGACCTAAAAGAACTTGCGTCCTAATGGACTCAAACTTAACCCTGGGCATTTACTCTTGCTATGTTTCTTGACTTCATACTTGCTTGTGTTGTATTAACTCTCATTTGTACGTCGCTTTGGATAAAAGTGTCTGCTAAATGAAATTGTAAAATTGTACAATTGTACAATTGTAACACTGTATCATTCCTTCTGGCTTATTCTGATTATATATACATTTGAATTTCTGCAAACACACAGTTTGTATCTTCCAGTGACAATCTACTATTGAAACCTTGCTTTCACTTACCCCCACTACTCAGCTCCCTACTGATTTAACCTCAGGCCAGAGTGCCGCTTTTACTCCAGCTGTTTCACCTTCTCTTATATGACCATCTAGGGGATGGTCATATTCCCCTGCTGTGGGCCAGCCTGCCATGTAAAGAAACATCTCCGTGGAAAGAAGAGCTCCACAGGTAAGAGTGGCCTGAGGACGAGCTCTCCCGCTGGGCCGCCACACATGCTCACACACTCTGACCTTTCTCTGGTGGAAGCTCACATCTCTATTTTACATTACATTAAATTGGCAGATGCAGTTGCCCAAAGCGATTTGTAATATGTGCATTCAAACCACGAATCATCCAGAACTGGGAGAATATCCTTTTTCTAGAAGATTTATTTTAGTCATAGGTGCAATTTGCAAGGAGGCAGTCATTTCCACAAGCTAGGAAGTAAAAAACAACCTGTTGATTGCCATGTTAATGCAATCAACAGGTTGTTTTTTACATGCCTGTGATGTTTATTTGCTCTTGGGTCATCCAGCTGCCACCATAAATCTTATTATCAGGGCAAAATGGCTGAAAGAAGAATTTATGGATGTAAGAAAAATGCACAATACAATGTATGCTTTAGGTGTTGCTATGAGCTCCCTCTCTCTGAATTCAGCCACGACACAACACACAGTCGGGTTGGGCGAAGGGACAGAGGCAGGACTCAGATACAGACGGCCACGCACTCAAGCGCGTCCTGCTGCGTCGTGCTTTCAGTCTGGAGCTATTTCAGAGGTTATTGATGTGTCCGCCAACTGAGAGCTTTCTAAACAACTACCCTGCTGCAACAGGTTACAAGTCCAGCTTCCCGCTCATTAGGCTCTAATTGATTGTAATCTGGCCTTTGAGAAGTACTGGCCCGCTATGGGGTTGTTCTGCACATGTGAGCGCCCCCACTGTCCCTTCTACTTGTCCACCTCACTCACCAGCAGGGTCTGGAGTACAGACACAATTGGCCCTCTCAGATGGAATCATTAAAGCGGGTGGGATAGCATGAGTTCTTTCATACATCAGGCCTCTGTGGACCAGCTTGAGACCAGGGACAGTGGCCACTCTGCCTGCCCAGTGGGAGAGCCCCATCCTGGGCAGGCTATTGTTGGCCTCACCCCTTGACTGGCTGCCTGTGGTTCTGGCTGCATTGGCTTGATTTGTATGCCAAGGTCCTACACTAAAGACAGCCATGCAGGGGAGCTGGGTCAATATTGGTTTTGAGAGCTGGAGGAAAAATGTCAAAATGTTAAATTCTATTGACTTCCCCCCACTGTTATTTGTTTCTGTGGCCAAAGGCCTAGTGGGCCATTAGTGTAAACAGGGCTTTGTTTTAGGGCTCAGCTTCCAGCAGGAGGCTCATGAAACAAAACCCACAGATAGAGGGTCTAGTCTGGCTTAAAAATGACTGAGCTATGGGGCTGAAGAGAGACCTTAAAATGACAAAGACGGAGATACAGAAAAGAAACAGTTTTGATCCCCTCTGACACTGTTGAAGCACGCCTGCCATTTTTACTAATGATAGCTGATTTAGGGCATTTGGAAAGATCTGCACAACTGAGTGCGTGTTTAATGCTGATTATTAGCATTCTTCATCTGCTTTATTGAAGGATAAATATGTAAGGCATAATGTACATCGAATGAGTCATGATTGTGAAAAGAACTTCCATTAGGTTGATGCAGAACTTGATCATGCTAAAGGGGTTCATTTTACAATAATGGCCAATTTATTGTACATTATCCTGCTTCTTACACAGCTACATACCAAAGAAATCAATAATATTACTTCAGTTTAAAAAAGAAAGTATGTTTCTGTGAAAACACCTGTTTTTGCTTTGTAAAAGCAACTGTCAAAGTCTGTTGACATTTTCTTTTCAATTAACCAGTCTTTAAACGCTGCCATAGCCCATGCTGTGTCCTGTTCAGTGATTTTAGTGTGTCTGTTTGAAGACAGACGCACTAAAATCACTGAACAGGACACAAAAAAAAAGCATTTTGATTTCTCTGTCGTTAATCTCTTTGTGTCTTTTCACCTCTCTTGACAGTTCAGCCATCAGATCAAAAGTTTTGTGCTCTTCAAATATATAAAAAATCTGCCATGGTGTTTTCAGATGGAGAAATGAGAAGTGAACTTTTTTTCTCACAGCTGACGTTAATTTTCCCAGACTACTTTCTATGGATTGATATGATTGGATGTTGTCCATAGAGTCAGATTTTTGGATCTGCTCTTCACAAATAAAAGACTGTAGAATACCACGAATGACTGATCAGAAACGAGTATATAACAAAGCTGCGTAATAAAAAGAGAACATATAATATGACATGTTGTCACGTCCGAATATAGATTTCCAAGGGTAATTCATGTTCTACCTTATCTCTTCCTGCAAGAATGCCAATGCTTTTCAGTGTCACATGTATGTAATGACTTTTCCACTGTGTCTTTGTCTTTGAGGTCCACTGGGTAAAAGTGAAGAGCAGCTGTTTTACAGCGGTCCATCCCTCTTCCTATCGCCCTCAGCTCTCTCCTGTCTCTTTCAGCCCTCCAGGAATATGGGATTCTTTTTTAAATCACTTCAATTAACATGGAGCCATAAAACCGTTCCTCCTTGAGTGTTTTCACACCCTCGTCCTCTTTGCTTTCTCCTCTGGTCTTTCCTGCTTTCTTTTACCTATCTCCCCCTAACTTTATGAGGTGGCAGGCTTTTGTGCTGCTGCAACAAGTCACTTCCTCCATGGGCAGACAGGGAGGGAAAATGGAAATACTGAGGAAAAGGCACATAAAGCCTTGAAGGCTTTCACTGAAAACTGTAAAGTGTGTTTTTCACACATGCTTCAAGCCGAATTCACATCTTTTTGTAAGGTGTATTTTGTGTATATCTTATTGCCTGGTGTGTTTATTTCTATGACTGCTAATATGGTACTTAGCATGCAGTCATACTGGAAACAATATGTGAGTAAAATCACACGTGACTGCAAGGTGACACATTTCTCTCATTTGGCACCAGAGGAAAGGTTGTGGGAAGTGTGCAACCCACCTACTTATTGACACCTCTTTCTAAACTGGGCAGTAAAGAAGTCAGACAAAGTTTACTTAGCTCCCCTACTTCTCAAGCAAATAACATTTTCATTGCATGTTGGTGTGAGTAGACGTAATTTATGTCATTGAATTCACCTATGTGGAGCACAGTCTGTGATGCACAGACATGCTATTGCTGCAGCTAATGAAGTTCCCTCTGTGTTTTGTCTTTGAAGGGGAAACAAGAGAAGAGCAAAAGGCGTTCATGCACAGTGTATGTGTGTTTTGTGTGCAAGAGCATTTGTTCTAACAGGGTCAGTAGGTTTATTCAGTCTCTGGAGACCTGGTTGGCCTACTGGACAGAAGCAGACCTGCTCTGCAGCAGCAGCAAACAATAAAACCAGTTAGACTGACCTGTCCAGTCTGTGACCCTGCCCAAAACTGCATGCATAATGCATCTCACTCCAGGCAGGGTCAGGGAAATAAGAGCTTTGGCACTTTTTGCAAAGCACAAGGTGTGTTGCAAGTTAAAAACAGCAGTGGCAGTAAAATGTTACACCCTCACCTGGAGGTATTGGTTAAGATAGAGTTTCTGTTTGTGCAAAGTGTCTTGATTGGTTTCTATCATTCATAAAAGTGCATGTACAGTAAGCACCACAGATGTCAAGACCATTTTTTGCTCTAACAGGAAGATATTTTCTTCAGTTAATTTTTATTCAGCCTTCATTTTGATCCCTGAAAAAGGATCATCAACACATCCCATGTACACATCAGGAACAGCCGGGCATTAAGTGGACTATACCCTGCCAGCTGAGTATAAAGTCTGTGTCATGTCCAAGTGAGCCCATGTGTGAATAGAGCAGGTATTTGTCCAGAGAATTTCCAGCAAGGGCGTCTGTTGATGACATTTCTATCATACGACTGGTATAAAACTAGAAGAAACAAATTTCCGCAGGTGAAGATGAGGGGTCATTTACATAAAGACGCCACCAAAAATGTCTAACTGAAGAGACAACAAAATTTGGGTCAGGGAGAAAAGATGATGAAATCATCAGACAAATTCAAGGGATGTCAAGAGACTCAGTTTTTACTGATGAAACTATGGGCCGGCTACGTGACTGCAGTGTACTTTTCGCATCATAGCCTATCTCCTGCACACTCTACTCAGGTACCACCACTCATCTAAACCAAATGGAGTATTTCAAACAGGTGAGAGAGTGTCTGAGATCTCTTCTTGTGTGCTACATATGTAACAATGTCCAGAGAATCAGGTGTGGTATTCATATGAGAAAACAGCTTAAGTAAAAAAAAATTGTCTTGGTGCTGCACTAGTGCAGTGCCCAAGTATGTATTCGTACATTACATGCCACACTACAACATCTGCAACTCCATAAAACACTTGCTTTTCATAAGGTATGCACACCATCCAGCACACATTGAACATTGATATTCGCTGGAAACTATTCGAATATTATTGGAAAATTGAACCTTGTAGCGAACTTTAAAACTCTGAAAGATAGGTAGGCTAAATAGACTTACAGATGAGTCAGGCGTGGAAATCTAGAGCGAATTGTGTTACTCACCAGGTATAGTCCTATCACACAGGGCGTCTGATCGGTAACAGTGCAATGCCGCAACACATACGTAAATAATGATGATATTTTGAAAAATGAATTCAAAAATCTTCAAAATCGAGGATGCACACCTTTGTGCCATTTGCAAGCCATATACTAAATCTTAGGTCAGTCTGACTGACGGTCAGCGAGATATGCCCTAGACACACACACACGGCGGCTGTGGCTCAGTTGGTAGAGCGTTCGTCCAGTGATCGGAGGGTCGGTGGTTCGATCCCTGACCATGGCAGCCTACATGTCGAAGTATCCCTGAGCAAGATACTGAACCCCAAATTGCTCCTGATGCTGCGTTCATCGGTGTGAGAATGAATTCCCAATGGTGGCAGGTGGTGCCGTTTAGGATAGCCTCTGCCACCAGTATGATGTGTGTGAATGGGTGAATGAGCGCAGTCTGTAGTGTAAAGTGCAGGTCCATTTACACACACACATGCTTCTTGCTTTTATAGATAGATATTAACTTCAAAATGTGAAAGAATCAGAGCAGAGAAGAAGCAAATGGAACATGACTGAATAAGAGTCATGCTTTGTTTAAATTTCCGATAAAGTATAAAGATTACATGACGTAAATTATAATCTTGCCAATATATTGCACACCATGTGGACCACTAAAATAAGAAAGTTTGTAATAGCTGGTCAGTTTTAAAGTTTGACATAAAACAGTGCCCTTTCTGAAGATGTAACAGTAAACCAATATGTTCTTTTCTTCTTCCCTGACCCATGGCATTGGTCCGGTCTACTCATGTTCCGCATGACACAGGACAGACCCTCCCTCTCCACCCGGGACTGCACAGAGGCACGATGGGTGAGTATAAGCATTGCCTGTTTGACTGGGGAGGACAAAAAACTACAGTTACAAGCAGTAAGAAAGGCATCTGTCACCACTGTGAGCATGCACATGTGAAAGAAATATAACAGTTGTAAAAGGGGCTCCCATATGGTCACGGCACGGCCTCCAACTCCACATCTCGCCCCGCATACGCCAACAAACAACCCACAATTCCCTTCAGTAGAAGTAACTTTGCATGAACATATTTGCTCATTGTGATTGCCAGCTTTTTGCCAACCCCTTCTGCTGAGAGTGAGCAAACATGCCCCTCTCCCCTACAGACCTGCTGTAAAGCAAAGGCTGAAAGACGCATAACAAAAGGAGGGGAAAAGAGCAGTCGGAAAAGTAAAGAAAAGCAGGGTGAAGTTTGAATGCATCGAAGTTGAAACAGATAGAATAAATAGACTGTGTTTGTCTGCACTGCTACTGATACCAGTGGTATAGCAATTTACAGCTGCTGAGTAAAAAGAAACAGCAAAAATAGCGCAAACACAAATAGAAAGAACAGTTACTTCTTCAAAATGTTGTGGCCAAATAAAAGAGCTTTTCTTTATAGGCAAGAATAACTGGGTTGTGTCCCAATAATGATCATTGTGGGTTTGTGGCTCCTCAGCTTCCTGTGTTTCCTCTCTGAGGACTCTCCTCAGTCAAACAGACTCAAAAGGAGTCAAAAGCCAGCTAGCATGTGGGATGAGGTTGTGGCCCACTGTGAGGGTTGCCCCGGGGAATTGTTGAACAAAACCTGACTCTAACACCTGACACCTCACTGTGAATGATACTCTAAAGAGTGCACATCCTCCTCACCCAGGCCAAATCAACTCAGCCGTTTACAGACTCAACTCAGGGTGATTTGGTGGGTTTATTCTAACTTGTGAGAACTGCAGTGTCACACCTTCAATTTAGCTAGTAAGGACATTTCACTGAAACCCCTTACAAGCAGATTTAGAGTTTGGATTTGCATTTGTGCTTATGGTCAGATTCAGGCAAGATTTAGACAAGAGTAGGAATAGTAAGGTTCTCATAATTATAGCATATATTTGCTGATTTTGAGAGATCCTGTGGTTTTGGATTCACAAACTGAACTTAAAACGTTTCCAAAACATGAAATTAAAATGAAAACAGAGCCGCTGCTGAATTTAGTTCAAGTACAGCAGTAGAAGGATGACATTAGTCACCTGGACCCTTGAGCTACGTTTCTCATCCCAAAAAATGACATCATGAGAAAGCACACAAAACACACAGCGTGCCCAGGAAACAGCTGCCCATCTATTGTTGTCTGGTGTTTTGGTTTATGGACAACATGAACCTCTCAACAAAGCCAAGTCCCTGCGGACAACAATGGTCTAAGTAGGAGGCAAGAGTGAAGGGCATGCAGTGTTAAATGAAGTGCAATGTCAGCCTTTTACTTGTTTTTATTGGGCAGTCAAGTGGACGGTGCAGCTCTGTTGGGGGCTGCAGTAAAACAGGAGAGAAGATTCTTTCACACGTAGGTGTCTATCCTGTTATAAGGCACATTCATAATGATGGAAGTGTCGAGCGGCGGCAGTAATAGGGGCCATGCATACACTTGTATACAAACCCACACACATACACAGTTTATCCACAGACTGGTATCGCTCTGATACTTCTCTGAGTGGGGATTGAACAGTGGTCACTAATAAGCCAACCTTTTAGAATAGAATAGAATAGAATAATTTTTATTGTCATTGCACAGGAGTAAAGCGAAATTTAAAAAGAGCAGCTCTCGTTAAGTGCAAACAGATAAAAATAATTAAAACATACATAATAAAAAATATAAACCCAATAAAAAAGCATAACAAGAAGAAAAAAGGGTGGGGGGCAGCTGAATGGGAGATATTTCACATAAATAAATATATAAATATATAATATATTTATATATTTATTTATGTGAAACAACAGTGCAATATATTATATATTGCACTGTTGTTCCACAGTATTGAAATGTATTGTTTACTGTTTTTAATTTTTTGGGAGGCGTTCAGGGCAATGACAGCTCTCAGGTAAACTGTTCCTGAGTCTGTTTGTTTTTGACTTTATTGCCCTGAAGCGCCGTCCTGAGGGTAAGGGTTGGAAGACGTGGTGACCGGGGTTGGAGGAGTTGCTGCAGATGCTGTGAGCTCTCCTGAGGCAGCGAGTGTTGATGATGACCTCCAGAGATGGGAGAGGGCAGCTGACCGGTCTCTGGGCTGTGTTGATAACCCTCTGGAGCGCCTTCCTCTCTGCAGCAGTGCAGCTGGAGAACTACAACAAGATGCTGCAGCTCAGCACCGACTCCACTGAACAGCGGTAGAGAACCACTAGCAGTTTAGTTGAAAGGCCATTCTTCCTGAGAAGCCTAAGAAAAAATCTTCTGCTGTGCTTTCCCCAGAAGAGCAGTGGAGATGGCAGTCCAAGTCAGGTCCTCTCCGATGAGGGTGCCCAGAAACCTGAAGACCGGTACCCTCTCCACCATGTTCCCGTTAATTAAAATGGGCTGAGGATCCAATTTACTCCTCCTAAAGTCAACTTTTAGTTCCTTCGAATTGGAGGTGTTAAGTGTGAGGTTGTTGGTGGTACTACAGTCTGACAGACTTTTTTTTTTCTTTACAAGTGCTCATACTAACCGTGTTTATGTACTACTCATCTGCAAGTATACATCTTTAAAAAATGCCCATAATTCATTGTGACAACTTCCCTATGAATTCCATGTGGTTTATAAATGTAATTTGCAGTCAGTTATATTCAGTTATATTTCGCTGAAAAAAGGAGAAAAAAAAGAAACAGGACACCAACAAAAACTATCCAGAGACACCTAGTCTGCAGTGTACCAAAACACATGAGCCATATACAGGATTCAAACTGAGCTGTAAACAAGCAACCTAACAGTTAAATTATATTAAACTACAATAGGTTTTACGAGGGAAGAATACCAAGATCTTCAAGGCATAAAGATAAGGTTGGAGTAGTGAAGGGAGCTACACAGTTTAGTTAAGTTTAGGCACCCAAATTACTTGGTTAGAAAAGGATTGTGGTTTGGGTTAAAATAAGTACATCTACTTATTTATGCTACTTCTTTTCTGGATGTATGTATACATGATGTGAACATGAAATCAAACGTGACTTTGAAATGTTAGTTACGTACAGTTTAAATATCTTAACATTTTTGTCACTGATGTTGATCAGGCCATGCATAAAAAAGCTACTAAAGCATTAATGAAAAAGCTCAAAGTCAGTCAGCTGATGCAAGACAGACAGCAGCATTGTCCGAAGTTAGATGTGGAAAAAACACACTTTCCCCCACTTTACTGTAATCTAGACTCAGAGAATATTGATAGTGAAATTATTGTTTAATTACCATGTTTGATATAATTGGAATTATGTATAATTTCCTGTCTTTATTGTTGGGATTCACCAATAATACTGCCCAATAATCCTTCATGTGTCCCAGCCAAAACTGTGCAAGCAGAGAAAATCCTGCACTCGCCTGTCAGTGCTAAACTTAATCCAACATTAATTTATGTACATTGAGTGGACTGAAACTTGACAGCAGAAAAATTACTTCAGCAAAAGTGAGGGAAAAAGTATTTATGTTGTATTTGATGCTAAATAAGTCACAAGTAATAACTTTTGTTCCTCTTAACCTTAAGCCTCTAAACTTTTTTGACACTCTTTTATACACAAACAGAACATGCACAGATGTTATTTCATTAAGGCATTACTCATGTCTGTACTGAGGGAGGCACTGTTGGATTTGTTGGTTCATCATGATGTATTGGTTCAGAGAAAAATGTCAGCCTTTCGAACAGCTGTCAGACAGCAAACATGTTGTTTGAAGATAAAAACATTAGAATCAACTCACTGTACTACAGTTCAAAACTTGCATCAGCAGTTCTTCACTCTCTGCCTTTATGTATTGAAGCAGTTTATTAAAGTGAAACACAGATCGCTTTGATAATCTTAGCATTTACAACTATTCAGCACAGGATTAAATGTGTTTTCAGTCAGAAACCTAGAATTAAAAATAACTCACAGTGCTTATTTTTGCACACAAAGAAAAAGCTGATCCACTAATCTGCTGCCACAGGTGCACAAATACCTGTGTAAGCAGAGTTAATACTGATAAAAGCTCTTGGAAGAAGAAAAAAGGAAGAGAGAAAAGTTCCCACACTTTGACTGTTTTGTTTCTCTCTGTGCTTTTTTTTCAGTCCTGCCAAAATGTAAAGCAGTGTGCCAGCCATGAATGAAAATAAATGATGGGGGAGGGAAAAATAATAGACTACAGAAAAACCAACATTGACTCGTGTAACTCACCTGTTGGTGAAAGTTTTTGTTTGGTGTTCATTCAGACAGCGGGCGGCTGGGGCCCCTCCCTGAGGCAGCGCTGGTTCCCAGGTAGAGAGAGGAGAGATGGGAGGAGAGTTCCCACCACGCTCCCTAACCGTTCTCACCCCAGCTCATTGGTCGGACGTTGCCTCATCGTTGAAACACGACACTCCTCCAGCAGTGCGGGCAGGTGTATGAAGCTGCAGGGCAAAGGAGCTGGTAAGTGTGTGTGCCAGACACGAGGACAAAGAGACGTGCGAGGAGGAGGAGGAGGAGGGTGATGAGCAAGTTTCACTCAAGCTTTGTCATACTTTTAGACTGTCAAAGTATCATACATGTGAGGCGTCGTTGAGCACCTTGTGTTTGGGAGCATTCACCTTACTTTGGCCTTTGTGTTCAGCAGCTGCTCCGCCAACCTGAGCACAGGTGTACACAAACAGGGCATATTTTGCAAATAGATAGGCAAATGAGCCTCTTAAATCAAATCAGGATGGTTCCCACGGGACTGTTAACAATGACTGTTGCCTTAGAAGCTGGTTTGAATTGTGTCGGTTTTCCTTTATTTTGGCTGTCCATCATCAATATTGTGACTTAAGTCAAAATCACAAAGTCTAAAGTTTATACGAATCTGCTCACTGTCAGGCAATCCACTGTTTGTCATTCATTTCTTTATATTTGTTCTGTTAACAACACAAAACAGTTGAAAACTGCTAAAAACAGCCACATAGAAATGGCATCACAATACTCAAAGCAGTCATTTTTTCTGTGTTTTTCTCATAAAAGTTTAAAAGAAGTGGATGTAGCCTCTGTGATGTCATCCATCGGTTTGTGGACTGCTGTGTTGAAACTTTGGGTTTTTGCATTTGGCTGTTGCCGCCTTGGCTTTTTGGAGCCAGAAATGACCATATTTGGCCAGCCTGTTGGGGCAAAGTACCATTAGCATAGCAAACTCTATGTTGCCAGATTTAGGTTTATTTATTTGTATAGTTAGAATAACATAAAATGACAAAGATAACAAATAGTGTAAATTGCAGGAAAAGGCAGAAAACCCTGATGGGCTTATTTAAAGCCAACTAAAATGTCATACTTATAAGGAAGTAATAACAAACTGATAATAGAAACAACATGTATAACATCAACAACAAGTTATAATGACAATAACAAAAATAACAATATAAAAACCAAATATGAACATGATATAAAAGTGTATTTGTGTGTGAATTAGAATGTTAAAACAGCAGTTAAATGGGCTTTAAGACATCTTTTGAAACATTTTATAGAGATGGAGTTCTTTGCCAGATGGGAAAAGGTTTTCCATAATTTGGTGCCACTTAAATTTAACAACAAATTGACCTCTGTATGTAAGAAATCTTGGAGGATGAAGATCTAAAGATTGACGCGTTCCACCAGTGATTGTTAGCTAGCTTGGTAAACAAGGGGCACCCATAATTCCTGTTTACTATTGTATTAATTGGGAGGGTAATTTTGGCTGGAGAAAAACAGACTTAAGAAGTTATAGCTGACTCCTTGAGTGTGACATTTTTAAGCAAACCAAGATTTTACAATTAACTTTCATGAACTGAAAACAAGGGTCAAAGTTATATGACATAAACACAGACAACACCCCAAAATAAGTTAATTGCAATGAAATTGTGCAAAATACAGCAGATAGCCATCGCTAAGCCTCTATCTTGATGGTTATGTTGCGGTGACAGTAGCTATGCCGTAAAAAATATGCTGATGTATCATCTATTTTACTCTAATGGGAACATCATAAACTAACCATGAAAATGTTTACTGACTTAATAAATCAAGTGAGAAGTAAGGTAATTTTCTCATAGAATTCTATACTGTCTGACTTCTTATTGCAACAAGTCAAGTCAGCCCCCTGCTGACCATAAGAAAGACTGCAGGTCTGAGATACCTCTGCATTGGTGCCACTTTTTAGACCCAGAAGTTGTGGCTTGGTGTTTCTTTATCTTTTGAAATTGAAACCAAAAATATTGACAAATTATTTGAAATTACCAGCATATGTTGGAAACTTTGTTCACATTAATTGTTCTTTTTAATTCATCAGCAAAAGCATTAAAATGAGAAAATCACTCAGTTTTGTTAAGAATGTGAGGCTGACTCAAACAAGTGAACCCTTTCACTCTGCATATTTCTGTGCAAAATGGATCACGACTGCGGCACTGAAGAAAATTTAAGTTATATTTGTTGAGCAAGGTGTGAAGTTCAACAGGTCAGTCATGCATTATCTCAGTTGAGGCTAGCGTTTCTGTCTGAATGAGGAACAGGCATACCCAGATATGAGTGAACGTGCTCTGCACCTGGGAACGTCATGAACTCCTGGGTAGCTTCCTGAAGCCAGCTCTTATCACTTTGGCAGCCCACAGTGACAACTGACTTCCTGGTGTGGGTTTCAACAAGGCATGGTTCTCATGCTTGGCTGCGGCAGGTTGCCACCTGGAGTCGTGTTTACCGTCACCTCAGTCTGACTGACATGGTGCAATAACAGGGGAATGTTTAATCATTCACTGTCCCTGCTTACCTCATTCAAGTTAAATAAAATATTTTTTTTAACAAAAGGTTTTTAAAACATGTTTTTTAAATATATATGCAACTAATGCTAGCCTGGTTACAGTGAGAATGTTTAAGATTTCAGACTTTTTATTTTCATGGTTTCCTTTGTGGTTTAAACCCTGCCTGGGGTCTCAGATTTGCACACAGTACTATCACTTTGCTACACTGCTTATTGAGTCAGGTGTTACGGAATTGCAACTGAATCTTGTTATCTTACAGGGGAATTGTTTACAGGTGTGGAAAGAGTTGTTTAAAGCATTTTGTGACGCCATATTGAGCTATGCAAAAATCTGATAAACTGCCTTAAGTGATGCTTCAAGCATAACACACCTGAACGTTGAACAGAACTGTCATCAGTTGAGTTGCACTGTGGGTAATGTAGGTGCCAGGTTTTGACAAGAAAGAAGAATGCATTCACAACCTTGGTATGAAAGCAATAGTATGTGAATTGCACACAATTTACAGTGAAATATTACTATGCAAACAATGAACATGGTAACTTACATTAGGTGATCTCAAACTTTTCTAAACTATCAATTAAAAACCGTTCCTCAATTAATTTGATTTTTAATTTGCTCACAGCTAAATGTTTTCCTTTGTCTATATTTTTTGGCAAACAAACCTTTGCATTACAGCCAACATCAGGTCCAGGATGCTACATCAGGAGTGCAGCCCAGAACATCTGATCTGTAACTGCTTACTTTCCACCATCAGTAAATATCATGTTAATTATATATGAACAAACTTTTTCTCCCTGTCTTTAATCTATACAACAAACCCCGCAGACTCCCTGGTTCCAGTGTTTACAAGCTGAAGGGGTTGAGGTGTAAAGTTTCCACAATTTTGTTTATTTTGGACACCTATATAATATAAAACTGGTAGTTGGCGGTAGAAAATATATTTCCTGAATACAAAAGCTTGTTGTGAAATCAACTGTTTGTTTTTCACAAGACTTAAAGAATTAGGTGCACGTACCTGTGTGAATGAACAATTAAATGTGTACGTGTGTGTGTGCGTGGGAGGGCGCCTCTGGCTTCTGCCTCCGTCTGTTAATGTGTGTCAGTCTGCAAGCGAGGCAGTGAGCCCGGCTGTGTGCCTGCTGCAACTGCGCGTGTGTGCTTGTGTGTGTGTGTGTGTGTGTGTGTGTGCTTGTGTGTGTGCGAGGCTGCTGACGGGACTTGTCACTATCAGGCCCACACATCTCTGGCACTGTCTGTGTTGACACTCTGCCCGAAGGGGAACGAGTCTGCAGAGGTTGAGGAGAGCAGCGGTTTCCCACGGCTGCTGCTCTCAGCCTCGGCCCTGCCTCTGCATTCCAGGGCTGCCAGCGCTCTGTAAATGTTTGGACAGCCTTGAACAAATAACACACCTTGAAAGGCACAAGCGCAGGCTCTCTCTCCCTCTCTGCACACCCCTTCTCTTCATCCGCCTTCTTAAGCTCACATTGCTAACACCCCCAACTCACCCAAACCACAAATCTACCTCCCTCGCAGGCAGCCACCCGCCCGGCTACCGCCACTCTCAAACTTTCCCAGCTCCCCTCTCGTGCACAAATAAACACCAACCTGTACTGTGTTACTATTGTACACTTGCATATATAAACATGCTGACACACACCTTTGTGTATGTAAATACACACATGTGCCTAATGTTTCGTGACAGGGGGGCTGTAGCGGTTTTAACTTTGCAGGATTATCTTCACACACACAAACAGAGATATAGATGTTGATTTTTGAAAAAAAATTTCACAGATGCCCATAATTGACATGCATATAATTGAGCCCAGATGCATTTTGAGTACTTACTGGTTTATAGTCCTGTGTTTAGAATACTCGTGCAATGCATATTTCAAATTATGGAAAAATTAGGTTCAGTCCCAGGAAGCAGCTTCACATTTGGCAGTGTTCATAGGTGGAAAGGCGAAAGGATACAGCCCAGTTTCTGAGGTTTCTGATTGCGTCCTATTCTGCACCCCACAATTTACGTTTAATGCCAACATCCTCTGCCAATGCAGGAAGTAGTGTGCCCTTTATGTAGCAAGATGGAAAGTAAGGGTGTGGAGGTCATGGTGAAGGATTTGCATGTAAAAAGTCTGATTTTCGTGCAGGAGACCAGAGCCTCTGCC
Source organism: Centropristis striata (assembly GCF_030273125.1). Classification (NCBI taxonomy): domain Eukaryota; kingdom Metazoa; phylum Chordata; class Actinopteri; order Perciformes; family Serranidae; genus Centropristis; species Centropristis striata. Next base: position 22,748,060 of record NC_081521.1, read on the forward strand.
CCGTTACAAACCTGCAATTACTGTATGTCTTTTTATTAACTGTTACCATGACCTCTCCCCAAACTCAGCCATACAGTAGTTGCCAACAGAGAATTTGAAAAATATTGCATCGAATGCAAAACAATGTTGTTGCTGAATGTAATCTGGGGTTTTGCTGAATTGTCCAATATTTGCATTCTTGTCTGCTGATAGGGTTAGAAGGCTCCTGTACTAGTACACAATTGTAGGTGGACAGTGGGATTAGCAGGAACAAGGACTCCAGCGAGAATAATTGGCCATTCAGACCAGGAAAAAGGAAAAGGTTACACAGGGCCCTCCTCAACATTTCCTATTAGGTATATTTTGGTCACTTTGGGTACATGCTTGTACTTTTGAGGGCATGACATGGGTACAAAAATGAGTACCATATGTGCTTGTATGTGGTAGAATTAAAAAGGTGCATTGTGCTCTACAAAGTCACTTATAAAACCTGAATATTTTTACATCAAACTCAAGCAGGGGCAGCAAAAAGTAGTCAGTCTCTTAAAAAATAAACTTATAATCAATAATAAAAATAATAAATCTTACTTAATCAATGCCCCAGTAAACATTTTCCTACTAATTTTATATTCTCATTTGCAAGTTCCCTCAATTAAGCAGCAACCTCCAAGGCTGAAAAAGGAAAAGTGCAAAACTGCTGTTCCTCAAACACTCATTTGAAGCTGACTCCAAAAGCAAGTCAATCCCCATAGACCCCCATGTTAAAATGCACAACTTTACAGCAGAAATAAACAGGACTAAAGCCTGGTACAAGAAACAATTTTGGTCTCTAGCTAATTTTCTCGTTCATGACAACTGGGGGCTGAATTTGTATTTACCTCAGTCATTTAGATTCTATGGAAGCCTAAAGTTATGCATAATTAAGCGACAGGTGGCTGCCTTCACAGGTGCTATTTTTCAGCAATTCACTTGGCCCACTTCCCCACGCTTCACCTCTTTGTCCATTACTGGAATAGCTTACAGTTACTTTGGGTGGAAGCAGGCACTGCCAAGATGGCAACGGCTGGAGCCACCACTTTAAGCTTCACAATGGCTCTTCAGCACTTATGGGTGATGTCACTGAGACTACCTCTATATTTCATATAGTCTATGGTCATGTAAAACAACCTGAAATATCTAATGACAATCAGGGAAATGTTTGCACCTAACACCCAGTTATTGCAATTACAAAGGCTACACTGGAGTAAAAGAGCTATTTAGTTCAGTCCAATATGTATACTAGCAAGAGTTTGTACATGATCTGATAAGGGAGCAGGGTTTAAAGTGCCGCATGCAGATGTTATCACCCACCCACACACACACACACACACACACACACACACACACACACACACACACACACACACACACACACACACACACACACACACACACACACACACACACACACACACACACACACACACACACACACACACACACACACACACACACACACACACACACACACACACACACACACACACACACACACACACACACGATGGGTAATGAAGAGAGAACGCAGTGTGTTGTGTGTCTCAAAATATTAGCTTCTGACAGTATGAAGCCGAACAAGTTAAGACCCCACTTGGAGAGTTCACATCCCAAACACTGGGGGCCCAGCAGAAAAAGTTTGGGAACCACTGTCCTAATCATAAAACAAAAATACACTTTGATAATGCAGAAAATGATGACTGCTTCTCCCCAGTAGTCGTCATAATATAAGCTAGTGATTAAGACGTTCAAGCTACTGTGACTGAAAACATTCATGCAATTACGATAAATGTCTGCATAATGTAGCCAATTGTCAACCAGGCCCTCCTTCATACAGTGTATGAACAGCACATTCATTGCGCATCAGGCTTGATGAGCAATAACATGGCACGATAATAACAAGGCTGACCCAGAATGAATTCCCACACAATCACCCACACGTGCAGCCTGATGTCTGCCAGCAGCTGTGGAATCTGGAGTCCCTTGCTCATAGTAAATCCCACAAAACATAACGCAGGACAACTTCCACTGCACTCTTCGGGCAGCAGCCACTCAAATGCGGCTCTGTTTTCATTGTTGGGAGGCCTCGGGGTACATATTTCTGTAATTTGGCTTTTATGCTCAGCAGTTTTGCAGCTGTGATGACATTTGGGTGTCGCCCCCCTGTTTCTCACGGTCTTGCTGCCAACGCTGCTCCGGCCACTGGTCGTCAGCCAAGACTGAGGTCTGTGTGTCAGCCCCCACTTCTTGTGTACACATGAACACTGAAAGAAGGTGCTTTTGAAAAAAATATATATTCCTGGCAATTGTGTTGAACCGCAGTGGGACTTTTTTTTCTCTGGGTCAGTTTTCCAAAGTGCAGCTTAGTGGTTTCAGGGGACAGGAAGGGTGTCAGAATTAGAGATTGAAGTGCGGTTCATATAACTGATAATGATGATGTTTTTATCTTTGGCATTTCAGATTCTGTTAAGTTTTTAATCAAAGCTTTGAAAATCTGACCCAGAGGAAAAAAATCCCCCTGTGGTTTAACTTGATAGCCAGGATTTAAATTTAAATTGACAAATTTAGCACCAAATCTGTGTAACAAACGGTGTTAATCCAAAAATTGCTGCAACAATTTATGAGGCATACATGGCTATGAGAATAGCTTATATACGTCCATCAATTTCTTAAGCACTTATAACTCTAAACTTTCAAGAGTAGATAAGCGCCTAACCAAAACACAGCGTTGTGACCTATTATCCCACCCGCCACCCTCCCAACACAGATCTATAGTGGTCCTCAAACGGTTAATACAGTAGTGGCTATGATGGGCTGACTTGTATCGGCCCAAAAAAAACAACACATGACTCTGTATACCTGGTAGGATTGGCTGAACACAGTGAAACCAGTAAATTCCAGCCACAGGAAGGCAGAGCTAAAATTTCACCAAGAATACCCACTGCGTACTGAGTGCAAGATAAGCTGTGTTACTCCAAATAATCACTTTTTTGTCTTGTCTTCCTCTATAAACAGACAATCTGAAATTACTTCCTACCAGTAGACAGGGAGGGAGCAGGTTTGGGTCTCAGGGGGGTGATAATGGTGGGTGTTCCCCACGGTTGCCCCCGCTTGTTCTCAGCTGTCCTCCCGGAAACCTCGGTCCAGCTGCTGCCCATTACACCAGGAATGTATCCTTGGGTCAGATGCCAGGAGTGTGGTGGCACATTAATAACAGAGTGACCACTGGCCTGGGCCACTTGTGAGTTATTAACATGGCACACTCAAATCCTTCCCATGCCCCTCAGGGCCCCCCTCCCTCAACCGCCCGTTCTGACAGCAGCTGCCGGACTCTCAGTTTCCCAGAGTCAGGGAGTGTGTCAGCATGTGTGTGTGTGGGTGTCTCAGGGTGGGGACTTTATGGGGTCATGGTATCTGATTAATTGGTCCGATATGCATACCAACGGTTCCTGTTTTGGTGGTCACAGTTTCACTGATTTGTCTAATCGCTTGACACAGCTGGGACTTTTTTGTCTGAGCAAAATGCTGGAAATGTTATCAGTTAACAACAGTCTGGGGCACAGTTTGTCTGCAAAAAGCCAATCAAACAATCAGTAAATTGATTATTTAAGACATGAGGTCCATATGACAGAAAAATTAAAAAAGAAATGTAACTTATTACTGAACGTTTCAGACATAATGTATTAAAGAGGCAGAAAGGACGTACAGTGGAAAATGTGAACTGCACAAACTAGTAGTGGGGAAGGGAAAAACCTTTGATTGACTGGATGTGGTGGTGAATGAAAGTAGACATTTAGGGCCACTGCATGTGATTCACTTCCTGGCTCTGCACCATCAAAGGTAACAGAAGCTCTGAAGTGCCTTTGAAATGTCCAAGGAACAAAAATAATTACTCTTATTTTGCGGCCATCTTTATTGCGAATGCACTCAGTATGGAGCCTCAGGCTGAATGTACATCACAGATGTTAGAAGTCCATTTATCTTCTCTGATCGCCCGCATGTGAAACATGTTCATCATTGTTTGAACCGCCTTGATTGGCAGAATTTAAGGACCCCACTCATGTGGCTGTGTATGAGCCGGAGAGTGTGTTACAGAAGCTTGTGGACGGCAGTTTTTCTTTACATAGTCTCTCAACATATTCAGGCAGTGAGCACCTGGGCGGATCGTTTTGGCCCTAATGATATGGCCCGACAACAAAACAACCCAAAAGGTACTTGAGGAAGTTTTTTGGAGCCTGGGCCTAATTACAACACAGGACAAAAAAATCAAACCGCCCCGCACTTAATTGGCTTCTTTTCTTTCATGGTCCTATACATGGCCATTCAATCATGAGATGGAGGAAAACAAAACCCTTGCTCTCTCCTTGACCCAAAACACTCCTCTAATTGCCACTGCATGGTCAGCTACAGCTGTAGGTGGACCATCCTATAGTAGAGACCCCCTAAACTCCACACAGTACTATAAGATAAACACACAATGATACACCAGACGGAAGAATGTAATTATTTCTATACTTAAGTATTACAGGCTAATTACGAAGGTAAGGTTTACTACATTTTATCTTCTCTATTTTATCTCCACAATTGTGAGATTTTTGGCTATATTGCTTCCATAACACGTTTTCTTTCAGACTAGTGAAAAGAAAGAAAACATCTTATTTTATTTTATTTTATTTATTTTATTGCACTTTGTCTTTTTGCATCTGAAGATTTTCTCCTAAATTCACCAAATGTTACATAATGCCAACTCAGGAACTTTCATGGTGATATGTAACTTAAATGTATTACCCTTTTCACCAGCAGTGTCTTGCTAAAATGTATGAAATTTTACACTACATATATATTTTTTTGTTATTAAACTTTTTATATGAAGAAAACAGCTCATACATGTTGCTCTTCATTTTATAAACATATCATCGAGTCTCAAAGCATAAAAACAAAGAAAATGGGTTAAAAAAAGAAAAGAAATGAAAGAGAGAGAGAGAGAGAAGAAAAAAGAATAAAATAAAAAAATAAAAATCACATCCTTACAAAAGCACCTACACTCTATCACCATACTCCTATACAGGCATCTTGTCTATAAGTTGCTAGATAGTTTATCCAAATTCCCCAGTAACTTTCAAATATATCTTGTTCAAGTTTAAGAATGAATGTTAGCTTCTCCATTATGAAAATATACTAAAAACTTTGATCCAATCATCGACTGTAGGAGAGTCTTTTGCCAACCATTTCATTGTGATTGTTTTTTTACTCGCTAATAGTAAAATATTATACATATATTTGTTTTCAGGTCCCTTCACAGTTACACTACATATTTTTAAAGGCTGTTTTCCAAAAATCTGTTTTTTTTTCTCATGCTCTAAAGCAGAAATCTCCACTTCATTAGCACCTCTGTACACCAAACTTTCCTGTTTTCATTCCTATCCACATGGTCGCTCATAAAGTTGGAATAATTTTGTTTTCAGACACAATCCTCTGTTAATTGTAGTTTCATTTTCATTGTGATATGTTTAGAAGAAACTGATTAACAAAGTTTTGAAAATATATACACTTTCTCTGTCAATAATAAATGACATTGTCACAATAATTTCAGGGAAAGAGGTAAAAATACTACATTCCAAGTTTTTGGGCGACCGTGTAGATTCTGAAGTTTTGTTTTAGAGGGGCTTTTTCATCTATCATTCATAGCCTGATTTATATATATATATATATATATATATATATATATATGTATATATATATATATATGTATATATATATATATAGTCCAAAAACATGCACTTAGGTTTAATTGGTGACTCTAAATAGCCCGTAGGTGTGAATGAGAGTGTGATTGTCTATCTCTGTCAGACCTGTGATAGTGACCTGTCCAGGGTGTACCCTGCCTCTCGCCCAATGTCAGCTGGGATCGATAATGAATGAATGAATGAATGAATGGATAAATGAATGGCTGCTTACAGTATTTTCTGATTCATGCAGTGAGAGAAATCAAATATTTCCTCCATGCATGTAATGAAATACTGTCTCTGCCGCTGCCTTAATGTAAGTTATCACTGGCATTGTGATATCTAACAGTGTCAACAACAAAAAAAAGGTGCAAAAAGAGTCAGATAACAGGAAGGTGGCTGGTTTGCTCTTGTGCGAGTCAGACCACTTCCCCTGATGCAGTTGGCACTGCACGCAGCTATTCTTTTTAAAGTTCCACAACAACAAATTTACTGCGATGCTCATGTTGAGTCCACATGTATCCAAGCCTACAAAGGTACAGTTTGTCATGGTCTTGTCCTCATCTGTCCTCTAGCCTCTCTCTGTGCCTGCAGTTACAAATATGTGGTTTCGCTGCAAACTTTGGTTGATCGTTTGTCTGACTTCATGCGTCTGCTGTTGGGGTCATGACACAGCAAATTCACACATATGGCATCTGCACAGCGGCCGCATGCCAGAACACTTCTCAGCCAGCAAGACGACCAACCAGAAATGTGCAGACAGACAGACACGGGTGATGAAACAGCATGAGGTCCACGCATTAGGTGGCCGGACTATTGGAGTCTTTTAGGGGAGATTGGTAGCTACTTGCAAGAAGAAGAAAGAGGAAAAAATAGAAAGGTTTTGTGATACTTCTGTGAATGTCTATGAGAGGACATGCAACTCTCAATCACTCATTCAACTCAGATGAATACCATTCATACCACACCACACAGACAGACAGACAAGTGGAAGAGCTGTTAGTGTGTGTGTGTGTGTGTGTGTGTGTGTGTGAGAGAGAGAGAGAGAGAGCCACACTGAGGCCACCATGTGGGACCCTCTTTTCACTCTCTTCCCCTCGCACGGCTGCTTCTAATCTCTGACCCCCATCAATAAGATGCATTCAGAGTCCATCAAACAGACGAGCTGCTGCACAGGCAGCCGAGCACCACTGGGGGGAGAACCATGGGAAACACTCTTAATTGTCCCCCAAACCTTTTTTAAAGAACATTAAGCTGTATTAGCTGACCATGAGCCTTTCTTCATGGGGCTTTCTTTTAGAGTGGGCTACAGCAGCCCACTCAGCCAACAGGCCATTAAACGTGACAGGTCTTTGTGGAGAACAGAGAGACAAACTCCCAGGAAGGTGCAGCTACCAAACCCCTGCCCGAAGAAGGGGGAGGCTAACAGGTTAGCTAGTCTTGCGTCTGGTTTGTATCAAGTTCTCTGTGCTGCCTGACTCACTCCAACAGCCTCAGATCTATTAGAGGCTATTAGGCATCCCAGTGGAGTGAGTCCATACTGCTAGTCATAACTCTGGCAGTGCAGATCCAAACAGACACAATATAGCAGGATCATGGTGGTAGCTGTCCTGGTGTTGTGTGTGTGCTGTTGTATCCCTTGTATCTCTCAGAGTCTGCCTCATCTTCATGGTCATCGAAGATAAATCCCCTTCCCCTTATCAGATGGCATTCATCCACTCTGAAACGCATGCTTTGCTGCTCACTGATAATGCTACTATTGATGAATGTGACAATGTAATACCATGCTGAAGACGAAGACATGCTTTAATTGTAGAGATGGTCCGATCAGGTTTTTTGGGACCGATACCGATCACCTAAAGCCTCACTGATCCGATTACCGATCCGATTACCGATCAGAACCGATCGATCACATGGGACGCTATTAATATTTATATTTTGCTCTTGTTTCCCCCCCCCCCCATCAATTCATCCACTCAAGCACAGGTCTATAGTCTTTAATTTATGTTAACCTTGTAATACTTTATTTACTAGATACTACTAGAAAACCTAGATTGACCTTTATTTATTGCATAGCAGTAACTTTAATATTCCTTCATAGCAGCAGTGGCACTGTGGAAAACAATATGCCAAAATGGCATCTATAGGGCAGTCAAGAACAGGCAAGAGCTTCATGTTGAAAGTTCTGTCGTTTATTGATACTATCCATTTTAAATGGCTGTATTGTTGCATATATCGTATAAAATAAAATTCAAATAAAAATTGAGCCTATTTAACAGGCTAAACAAACTCAAAATGCCAGTCAGAACATTGGTGGCATTATTGCACATTGAACTACAGTACAGTGTAATTGCTGCACTGATATACATGTCCTATTGGCAGTGAAACATATCTCTCTTGGTGGGAAAACACCTTCAGTAACAAAGTTATTATTTCAGTTGGCTCACACATTAAAGGGCTATTTCACCCAAAATACAAGTAAACATTAACAAATTTTCTTAATTTCGACCAGTATTTGAGATACCTGTCTTTGGGATTTCTGTTACCACATCAAAATAATGGAGGTAAATAGAATTTCACTTGTGGTGAAATTACCCAATAAATAACTCTCTGAATCCAACAACCAGCCAGCAGGTATGAAAGGTGTGTTTTCTATCCAAAATGACACCATTTATCATAGCCACAAACTGTAAAAACAGAATTTATTGACAGATTTTCACATTTTGGTACTTGACCAAATCGTGTAGGATGAATTATTTTTGATATATATATATATATATATATATATATATATATATATATTTGAAATAAATAAATAAATCTAAGGTTAAAATACAGATTTGTCACCAGAACTGCAAAAAATTGGCTGTGTGCACAAATCAAATCCTGTAAAAAAAAAAAAAAAAAAAAAATTGCACTCTTGGGAGCAACTGGGAAGACCAACAGTCACATGACAAAAATTCAGCGAGTCTTCAACTCAACTGCAGGCTGTTTACACAGAGCAGAGAGGACAACACAGGTTGTAAGAAGAGGGTGTAAAAATCTTGGGCAAATATCTCAAATCATGCGACAAATGGACAAAGCCGTACTACCTGTAAGGCTTAATACTACAAGTAGTTTTTTATACGGATGAAGTGGCCCTTTAACCTGCTTATTAAAAAACGGATAATTATTTAAAAACACAATATTTTTGTTTTCAATGTGTGAAGTTGAGCTTGGTGACACTTTTAAATACTGCTCATGATTTACAGTTTACTTTTTGTTGCATGTATGTACAAAAAACTTCAGTGGGTTTGTATATAACTATGATAATGAAAATATACTTGAATTCAGTCACATTTGGTCTGAAGTCACAATTAAATACATTTTTCCATAAGATATTGCTTTCATTTGTTAGGAGTGAGTTGTATTATTCCAAGTCTCTGACCCACTCGTTCTCTGGGGCATGACTCTATTGTCCATCATATTAGCCCCATTAAAAAGACTTTATGAGCTTGGATGGAATGAGCCATGTGTTAAGGTTGGTGTTAAGCTGCTGCGCCCTTGTTGTGCTCAGGCCTGAACTCGCCTCATAGCTCTGAGTGACACCAGGAGATTTAGAGGAAAGGGAAGGTTTCACTCTTAATAGAAGGGTCAAGTCATCTCTGATGCAAAGCATTTAAATTTAGCAGATACGTTCAATAAAAGACTAGGGGCCAGATGCATAAAACTCTATGCAGATTCAAGACCAAAACTGTTGGAAAGCGAGAACGTTGTCTTTATTTTAACTATGTTTAGCCAGAGAGTAGAAGATAATAATGGATCCAAACAAGATCCAAGATGTTTGCTTAGTAAAACTGTCTTATTCAAGCCTGAGCATGAGCTCAATAAAAACTCTCAGACCGGTTAAAGACACTCACATACTGTGTTTTATGGCACCCAGCTGGCCACTGTTGGGGAAACAGTCTTCAACACAATAGTCAGCCACATGGGCAACAAATTTGAAATTACACATTAAACTTTTGTTGGGACTGTGAATTTAAAATTGTGAACGATGAACATAATCTAGTTGTTGAACTTGCCCAACACTTGCATCTCTTCTCTTAAACACATAACCAGTGACTTAAACACATACACTTCCCACCAGATGTTGGATTGACTGCTCTTTAACAAATGAAAAAGCTACATTTTCTTCCTTCATTTCACTCATTCTGTGCCTAAACAAGCCAGAGTGACCTTGTGACATCATTACTCAGAAACATCAGCCAAAAGGTCCTCTTTTTAGTCCCAAAAATGGCATATGTTACATAGAATGGGCCCTCCATTAATCAAAAGCAGTTAGGCGCTAAGTAGGCAGATCCTGGATGAGGAGCCAGGATGAGAGGGTCCCCCTCCCCACCCAGCCGACAGCCACAGTTCATATCAGCCCACTGAAAGGAGATTCATCACCTTGTCATCCTTAGATAATAAAAACCTATGAGGCTGAATGTTAGTGTAGGCTGATGGGATTGGGATGAATGTGTGTGTGTGTGTGTCTATGATGCTGATGGTCAGGAATGGGGGAGGCTTCTTATTGGCGACACAAAGCCGTTGCTGTGCAATCAGCTCGGTGTAAAATCGCTGCTCTGTGGCCCTCACAAAGGCTCACAAAGGCAGGGGGCTGGTGGCTGGGGCGGGAGTGCAGCGACACAGCTGTGAGCAGAGCCTACACATCCCTGCTCAATATGGGCCCTCCTCATATCTGTAGCAACTTGGCCCCTGCTTCCGCCAGGCCCCAGGACAATGGAGGTCCTCAGCAGACCCTTTTGTTGCAAACTTTTTCAGGGTTCCTTTTTAGCCTAAATCTTAAATATTTCATTAGGCCTCCGTCGCCCCGCTCCCTTTCTTTCATTACCGTTTTGAAGAGCATTGCCAGGACCTCTACTCTTTACCCCCCTTCACTCTAGTAACACCCCGAAGACAACAAAGACTTTCTTCCAAATGTGTTTATGCAACCTGCCGTTACTCAACAACAATCAGTGTTTAAGATTAAACAGAGGAAAAGGCATGTGCAATGTTATATTTTGTAAATCTAGAAAAAAAGTATTTATACACATAAACCCAATGGTGCTCAAAGACAATATATAGCATAATAACGAAAATGCCACAACATTTGTTCTGATCGGTGTCAAGTATTAAAATCTGGTACATAGTTGGGGTAAGTATTAAGAGTATGACTTTGTCATTTTAACTTTTATCAATAGTTAAAGTCAGGATTATTGAAAAATGGGGAGGGGGGAGGGGGGGGCAACATTGTGTTTATTAAATGTTTTCCATATGAAATACTTTTTATACTGCATTCAGTATGTGTACATATCTCTGATATTCAACTTTTTTTAAGTTTGTAGATATCAAATACTTGATTGTGCACCATTTTCTTATCAAAGTTGGTCTTTGGGCACATGGGACAAATATAAGTATATTGAAAAAAAACAAGTCTCATGTGCCCAAAGACTAAATATATATAGTATGACAAAAAAACTGCAAACTTTTTATCCCTTTTAGGTACCAAAGTATATACAGACTATTTTTATTGCTTATTTGTTTATGTTTGTATAAGTATGTTTTTATATATGTGTTGTCTATATATTTTCTACGCTTTACTCTGAGCCTTATTTGAGACATTTTCAGACCTCAAATTGCACTCATGTTTTATGTTTTTCGTCTGGATGCCTCTATGTTTTGCATGAGATTTTGTCAGTTTTATACTGCGCCTGAAGACACTTTTCTTTCATTTCAACTGTAATAAAAAAAACTTGAATATTGAAAATTAAACTTGAATTTACCCAAACATTATGATTGTATATATGACATTTTATAACAACCTAAACCATGGATGTAGGTTAAACATTTATTCTGATGGTATATAATTTATAATAAAATACAGGTCATTACATGAATACTAACTACTGACAAAAAGTCAGTAGTTAGGACTTTATATGCACCAGTTTAACAGTTAAATCAGGTTTACAGCAGTAGATAGTTGCCAGTGAAGTAAATTAACATGTTTAAAGAATGTTTGAGTACATTGAACCTGATAATAAAAGTTGAATAAGGGAACTTTAATTTGAAATTCAAATATATTCATGACATATAGTCACATTAGCAACATTGAGTGTCATTATTAAGTGTTAAAGTCAAAAGCTGCTCGGTGTATAGGAGGGCCACACATAAATGCCATGTATAGAAGAGGTGACCAAACACTCCCATCCAAATATTAAACACTTGTTAATAACTTTTCCAGCCCTGCAGCAGAACTTCTGTCATGATGGATAAAAAGGGCTGAAAAGGACTTGTCTTTATGCTAAGCCTTAAACTGGCGTGATTGGACAGAGTGACAAAGAAAAGCTTTTGTTAATAAAAAAGAAGAGAGAGGGGGGTTGATTTATCTAACACTTTAAGGGACCCTAATGAATAATTCAGTGTTATCATTCAACTTGATCCTCGATTATTATGTTTTTCTTCTCTCTTCACACGTGAGGGACCCTGGCAGATAGGGGGTATCATGCAGGGGCACATAGGGGGAAGTAATGCGCACACAAGGACAAAACAAGAAGGCTGCAGCGCAGTCACTCCGCTGTCAGCTTGATAAATATAATGTGTCACCAATTAAAAACTCATTGCCATTCTTTAATTCAGCCGAGGCCTTGTTAACCGCTGCCTGGCAGGGAGGCTGCCAGAGTAGCCACGGCCTCTACGACCAGCACTACCATAATAGAGGCCCCTGCTTTCCCATCCTTTTAAAACCACGGCCCTTCCCTTTGGCATGTAAATAAGACATTCATTCGGCAGCACTTTTCCGATAGAAAAAATGACCATCGATGTCTTTGATTTTCATCTTTTTTTCCCTGGGAAAACAAAGAATTCTATAGTTTCAGATTTTTATTCAAAAAAACCCTTTT